>NC_142534.1:9197500-9512500 GCF_056151865.1 Erythranthe guttata | reverse complement strand
TAGGAACATGTCTCACATTTTTCAAGTTAAGCACATATCCAGATTGAAATTTCAGACATACAGTTCATATGCCTAGCACATGTCTTTTACTACTATCAGCCATGGACACAGACCCATTTTTTAATTCAACATAAGAAGAGAACATGCTTCTGTGAGGTGTCATATGATTTGAGCAAGCAGAATCCAACAACCAGTCATTATCAGTCAAAGATGTAGACACATAATTCACATAATCAAGATACTCATCTGTAATCATAAACACATCACCCATGTTTTCAGCAACTTGGTTAGCATGTTCATTACTAGCCTTATTCTCCTTCTTAGGTTCAGAACATCAATTAGCATAATGACCAGCTTTACCACAGTTATAACACTTCCTATGTTTGAGCTTATTCTTACTCCCTCCTTTACCCTTACCTGGTTTTTGAAAATTTTGGTTACTAGAAGAAGAAGCCTTGTTTGAAAACTTGTTTTTAGGCTTGTTTTTCACAAAGTTTACATCACCCAAAGAATTGTTGCTTTTGTTGGTTTTCAAATCAAGTTCCTTGCTTTTCAAACCATTTATAACAGTATCCAAGGTCACTTTGTCTCTGCCATACTTAATTGCAAATTTAACATCACTGTAAGAATATGGAATAGCATTTAAAAGAACAATGGGGGTATATTCATCAATATTTTAATCCCTAGTTAACTTTATATCTAGCCCAAGTTTTGTAAATACATCAAGATTTTCATCTATATCTTTGTGCAAGTCAAGTTTAAACCAAAAAAAAAATTCCAGTAAAAATATTTTCGAGGGTAAGGAGGTTTCGGTATAAAGTTCTTCTAACTTATCCCATAATTCGTTAGCAGTGTTAAGTTTACCTATCTTTCTAATCACAAAATCAGATAAGTTCAGAATAATCAGGGAATAAGCAAAATCATCTTTCATTTCCTTTGTAGTTTTATCATCATAGGTTTGAGTTATGGCGTTAAACATTTCTGTTGAACTAACACACCTTTCATTTTCTGTTTCCACATAGCAAAATCACCATTACCATCAAATGAAGCCACAGGATAAGAATTCATTTTCACAAAGAAGGTGAGGGCACAGAAACAAGCAAGCTGCACACAAACACACAAGCTGCACACAGACAGCGACAGAAAATGAAAGCACACAAACAGCAACAGAAAATAAAGCACACAAGATGATCCCAGGAGGCCCAAACATGAGCCAAGTGTTGCAGAAGGCAACATAACGTTTGAAAACTGGGCTATCTCACACTACCCCCTTCCCCAGATTCCTGCGACACTAAGCGGTCCGGACAATGGAAGTTTGGTGTAGCAGATAGCTTGAGTTGGCCCAGGTTTCAGAGAACAACGGAAGTATATTCTGACCACACAAGGTCAACCACAGGTTTTCCAGGATTTTACCCAGAAACAAGAGCGAGTGAGCCACAGTAACGATATCCGTAGCAAAAGTTTGTAAAGAACAAGTGCCCAGCTGATGCTCTGATGCCACTGTTAGGTACAAGTTCCTGCACATTCAACCGTAGATCCGTAGAACCGAAGAAAGGGGGAATGAGATAACAGATAAATAGCTCAAGTGTAGAGCTGCAAATATGAAATAAAACGGCTCAGTTCCCTTTTCCAGTGTTCATTCGGTCGATCCAAGGTCTGGTGGTAACACCAAAACGAAAACAAGCACCCAGCAACAACCACTGATCCAAAACCTCAGACCTGACCCCCAAACTCACTCTGAGTTTACTCACCAACACATGAACAGTCAACTCAGTGAATAACTCACCCTCTCCACTCAGCACAAACCCTTTTTCCTTCACTCAGAATTCCTTAATCACTCACAAGAGAGGATTAAGGTCAGAAAACACTCAGTTTGAATAAAAAGTGAATCACACTTGTCTCTCTCTCACCACAGTATTTATACACGAAGATTCAACGGTCTTCAGCATTAAATGAGCTGCGACGGCAAGGACACCCATTGTCCGGCTAGACCTGCGACGGTGTCGCCGGAAAACGACAATGGGTGACGATACACTGTAGAGAGAGATGGGGACAAGGTGAAGAGAGAGAAACGACGCTGCAGAAATGTGCTGCTAGGGTTTGAGAGAGAGAGAGAGAGTTAAGAATAGAGAGAATGGAGGGCTGCGATTGAAACCACACAATAGACGGTCCAGATTTATGTTTGACCAGATCAGTGGGCTTATGTTGCTTTGGTTCGATTCCATGGATTGGGCTGCAATTTATTAAGTGATTGACCCAGATCACTAAAGATCATTTTTTATTGGGCTAAAAAAAAACTTAACAGTTATTGTATTTATTAGATTTATGTCAATTATCAATTACAAACAATGGATTTATCAAGAAGTCAAAATCAAATAAGGGTGTTTTATCAAGTAGTCCACATAAACAAATTATAACTTTAAAATAAAGAAAATTATATATGCGTTCAAACAAGCTCCTAGAGTCGGTAAAAAAAATAGTTTCCAACTTTTTTTTTTGTTTTTTTTTTGTTTTTTTTGGTTTTGCAAACAGTATGTAGTCACATTAAATTTTGGTACGAAGAGTGAGATTCCATTCCTTCTGACTATGGATTTTCATTTTTGAAGTATTTGAATAATAAGATCTTATTAATTCGAATGATTAATTTTCTGAAACAATATTTATAGCAAAGATAATTATGTAATAACATTAACTCCCATACTTTATTTCAGAATTTCATAGAAATTAAAATTTTAATAAGAAATATGAAATAAAAATATAAAATGTTGCAAGGAGTCAACGGAATGGGGCAGTGTTAAAAAGTGGGAATAATATTAAATTAGAAAAAATGAAAGGTAGCCGTTTCTATGCGTTCGATTTTATTCCGGAAATGGATTCCGACCGTTACGAATAACTTATTAGTACTATCCGTTACACAAAAGCGACTTTCCCCTCCCACCATTACTTACTTGTTCACCTTTTCACTCCATGTTCGAATCATCACACACAAAATCATACACCCACCCAACCCAACCAGTGTGTAGAGAGAGAGAGAGAGAGATAGAAAACCAGAAATTTTTGTTTCTCTGTGCGAAGAAGAGAGAGATACAGAGAAATGGTTGCCAGAAGCCCACCGAAGCAGCAGCAGCGGAAGATGGTGGTGGCGCCGCCGCCTCTCAGCCCCACTCTTCTCAGAGAGACGGTTAAAAAGGTGAGCGAATTAATTCCCTAATTGGGGATTTTCTCGTAAGAATTGATCAATTGAACTGGTTCTCGATTGAAAAATTATTGGAAGCAGATGAATCATGTTAATTTGATAATTATGAATTGTTTTAAAAAAAACAAAAACGAATGCTGATAATTGTGGTGCGTGTGTGTGTGTTTTGATAATGAAGGTAGACATGTGTATGGCTAGATTACAGGAGCTTCAGTACACAGTGGCGGGTGGGACGAAAATGATATCTGGTGTGAGGCTCAGTCCTAACAGTACCCGAACCTATCTCCGAACCAGTTTACGCTGTAAACACGAGTCCCTCAGGTACACCTATTCACTATACTCTATCTATCTCTTTTTTCTCTCTTCTCTGTTTCATTGTTCACAATTCATATGTTGGCAATTCACAATTCATACAGATTTTTTTTCTTCATTTTGTTATGTGTTTCTTCAGTCTTTATTTTCGTATATGCGAATTCATTGTTCACTATTCTTGCACAATTAATTGAATCCAATTATCGGCCAATTTGAAATCGAAAAAATTCGATCCAATTATCCGCTGATGTCTGATTGTGCCTCTGAGTATCAATCCAACTGAGAAAATTCAAGATCCAATTTGAAAGCTCTTTTTGAGCTGGGATGAAGCCTATTATTGATCCTTTTGTTCTTTAAATATATATTTATTTTCTTGTTCAATCTTGTTTAGTCTGATTATAATAGGCGCCTGCCTCTTGGATATTGTATTCAACACATATGATCATCATCGTACTTTGTATATTGGTTACTCAACAAACAGCTGCCCTTTTGTATTTGTGAAGGATTAAAAATGCTACTGGTCAAAGATCTCCTTCTGGAAAATTGCCAACAAACAATACAGGAGGTGATTATTCTTCCTCCTTTTGCTGCTATATTATTATTATAATGCAACAACCGAAATCCATTTCGAATTTCCTTGACATACATATATGATATATATACACAGACACAGAGGAATGGAGAAGAATGTCATTGCCAGCAATGCTCTTGGGAGAGACTATGGGTGAAATTCTACAGGCAAGTCAATTTGCTAGAAACATCGTACAAGCTGTTTCTTCCAACACAAGAAAACCGACAACCGACGACCCCACAACTCCACTGACTGAGAAGAGGAGAAAGCAGAAACAAACAGAAACCGCACAACAACAGCACTCTGAACTTCACGCACGGCGAAAGATGGAAAAACAGACAATGTGGTCCGAATCAGAAAAGCCCTCCTCCATTCAACGAGCTAAATCCCGAATAAACTTCAAAGCTTCTTCTTCGCCCGTGCACAAGAGAGACTGTGACAAAGAAAATTGCAGGTACATAGCTAACAGAATTTCCCCGAGGAATAGGCCATGGGCTAGAAAGACAGTATTATTTCCCAACCCACTATTTCACTCTTCTCCACCCACATCAAATCATCAAAAATTCTCCAAGACTTATACACCGGTGGTTACAAGAAATCGACAAACTCCACACAAGTTCTTGATAAAGTCCCCTAAGGCTATTTCTCCTTCAAAGTTCCAAGTGAAAATTAAAGCCCCTCCGGTTTCTATTTCACCAACAAGAGCAGCAAATTTAGGCAAGAAATCGCCAAAGGCATCATTATCTGCAGCAGCAAAGTTGAGAAGGTCATTTTCACCATCAAGGCTGGCAAACAGATTAGTGTCACCATTGAAAAGCAGAAACACTGTACAGAAGAATGAAGGAGCGATGACAACTGCAGCAGCTAAGTTGCGTAGGTCATTTTCACCGTCAAGGATTGCAAATAGGCTAGTTTCCCCACTCAAAAGCAGAAAGCTTCTTCTTGTACATAATAATAATAATAATAATAATAATAATAATAATAATAATAATAATAAGAATGAGGGGAATATTATGAGTGGACTGAAACAGCGTCCCATGTCCTTGTCAGTTCAATTCTCACCTCGGAGAATTTGAGCGTGCGTGCATAAATAATCCAGGTCTGTCTGTCTGTACGTTGTTGTAAGATTGAGATCTTCTCAATGTTCGTAGTTCTGATTCATGTGATATTTGATGGATAAATATACTACTTCTTTTTACATGTTGTGATATAACTCATATGTTTCTTCGCCTTTGTTATTATTATTGGTGTGTACAGAGAGAGATACGTGTGTGTATAATGTATGTGTTAAGTGTGTGTATCAGTTTTTTTGAGCGATTGTGTTGTGTTATTGTTATTATTAGAATTGGATAGAGATTTTGAATTAGACTAATAAATACTAAATTAATTGGATATGATAAAGATAATAAAATGATGACTAGTGTTAGATAAGAGATTTAAGATTGAACGAGGATAATTGTTTGTTTTGGGTTTACTTACACAGTTGAACTTGAAGCAGAAGTCGAGGAGATACATGCAATTGCAATGATTTTAATTTTTATGTATCAAATATTTCAGCTGAATATTTGTTATTACTACATGAGCAGCAGGCTGAGTTTGAGAGGAAACAAGCTCTAATATCAAGTGTTATTGCATATTGCTTTAACTTGAGTTTAGGAACTTCATTTCGGCAGTTGTATGAGAAATCGAGATTCGGAACTCGAAGCGAATGAAAAATTAAGAGCTAGTGAAGAGGTAGAGTTCAAGTTGTTGGCCTTTTTAATTACCTCATTCTCGTTGTATATAACTTTTGAAATTAATCAATTGCTATTTTGTGAGATAATTCTTGGACATGTTTAATGACTTGATCTGTAGATTTATTTAATTTGGGATATTTTGTGTATAATGAATTTATAATCATTATTTATGTATGATATCTATTTTCTTGATGTTTGGGACTTTGGGGTTTTGAGGCCTTGCCTTGCACGTTCATCCGTTTGTTTATATGTTTCTCATTTGGTTTTCCGTGTAACGAATCTACAATCACATTGATGCATTCTTCTTCTCACCTTATTATATTTAAGGGGTAATATGCATGACACCCCTAAAATCAAACCTAATTAGATGTGAATGACAACTTTAAATAGAATATTTTAACTAAATCCTTAGTCCTTAATAAAATTTGACATACACCCTTTTATTTATTTTTAACCCCAAAATACCCTTAGTACACCTAATTAAATATCACGTGACTCTTTCATTCTCCCATTCTCTTATTTCTCTCTCTCAACCCTTCTCTCCTCTGATGCGCCGCCCAACTGCTCCCTTCTCTCTGTTTCTCTTATTTTTCTATATTATTTTTGTGGCACTCAACATCATCCATTCACTCCCCCTTTTTTTCTTCGTTTGTTGTATCTTTAGTAGATCTGAATTTTTGATGTTTTGAGGCGGAGAACAACAGATCTGTAATCAGCGGCGACGGCGGCTATCCCGGAGGAGCTTTATGTGGCGGCGTTGCAGTCCCCGATTCGCCTAGGGCTGATGGGAAGGGGAGATTGCATCACCCTTTGTGCACGTGGTGGTTAGGGGGCGGCAGGGATGGGTTGGTGATGTGTTTCAACGACGTTGGTCTGGTTGTTGCACGTTTTCGGCGGCGACAAGGGTTGGGTGAATCCATGGTAGGTGTGTGTTTAGTTGCTTACAAGGCGAGGACGGCTGAACGGTGGTTGTTCTTCGTTTGCTGGCGGCTCTCGAGTTCAAAAGGGTGATATTATGATTTTTAGAATGACTGTAGTAGTCTACGAGTCTGACGGCGTTGTGAATCGAAGGGTCGGCGCGAAGGTTTAAGAGGGCGGATCTAGGTTTTCAGAGTGACTATAGTTGTCTACGGATTACTACAAGTAACTATGGGTTACTACGGATATATATATATATATATATATATATATATATATATATATATATATATATATATATATATATATATATATATATATATATATATATATATATATATATATCAGAGATGTCTATGGATTACTACACGTGACTGGGTTACTACAGTTGTCTACGGGTTACTATACAAGTGACTATGGGTTATCATAAATATTCAGAGTATGTTGTGAAGTTGGATATACGACTTGGATGACTATAAATGACTACGTGGAACTATGAATAATTAAATTGTGATTTCATATTCTGCATTTGTCGATAAAAAAAAAATAATAGTTAAAAATGTATAAAGCAAATTAAAAAGATATGAAATATTAATTTTCAATATCAGAAAAGAAAAAAATACCAAAAAGAAAAAAAAAATGAGAAACACGTTATACGTAAAAAAACATTATAATAAAAATGTTAGGTGCAAAAATGAAAATGTTAAATGTAGAATAAAAAACGATAAAAGCAGTTTAAATATTACTTGGTGCATATTTCATTTTTTATAAAGGGAGGGCATTTTTGGAATGAAATTTGTAAAGGATGTATAACAAAGGTTTAGTTGGACTTGTCATTTAGTTCTAATAAGCTTTGCCACTAGGGACCTATATCTTAAGGCCCCTATATTTAATCCACTATTTAAATCAAATTAAGTTTTGAAGTTATCTATATTAATATTGTTTATCTTGATTAAATAAGTAATTTAAGAGTTAAATACAGTTTGCACCCCTGTACTATCACCACTGTCGCATTTACCCCCCTGTATTATGAAATACGACAAAACACCCCATGTCGTCCATCCCCGTTGCAAAATCCGTCCCTTTCAAATGTTGACTGGCTATTGAACTAGCCGTTGGAAAAATTCTGACCAAAACACCCCTCTAATTGTGTATAAAAGGGGTCCATCATTCTTCACTCATTTGTTCTCAATTCCTTTCCAATTTCTTCCAAATTTTCATTTTCAGTCCCTTTATTTCACCCCAAATTACTGAAAAAAAATTATATTCAAAAAATTATTTTTAATTTTTTTTTTAAATTCATTATTAATCGGTTTAAAAATGTCTTCCGGAAGTTCAAATTCTCAAAATTCGTGTTTTAGGTCCAAACACTACATGTCATATTTTTCAGGAACCACTTGTCTGTTACCAAGCTCTAGGGGTGAGGTAATATCTCCCAAGGAAATATCTATATCAATATCTTGTATAAACATATCAATTTCAAGCACATTTTTTTCAACAAACAACTTGAACATTTCCAGAACATCACGGTCAGTCTCAAGTAATGCAATGACATTCTCATTAGGCAATTTATACCATAACACAGAAGTTATGGGCATATCCAAGTTCTTGAACCATATCTATCAGCTCAAAATACGACATTAAATCGGGATCAATATTCGGCACAACTGAAACCATTCCCCCAGCATAATCAAAATAACTTTCAAACCTCCCTCCATGATTAATTCTAAAGGTAAAAAACGTATCTAACATTTTAACCTGTATAAAAACATGAAAAATAGGTGAATTACAGTAGCTAAAATCCCCAAACTTCCCAAAATTTTGAAAACCCCTAAAACCCAAAAATCCCCAAATTCTACTGAGTATATAAACCATCTCTTCAAAACCCTTTTCAAATAGATTCCCAAAACTGAATTTCAAAAAATTCCAAAACCCCTAAAATCCTTCACTCGTAAACCCCAAAATCCACAAATTAAAAAAAACATAACTTTAAATACAAAATAGAGCTCGTATTGTAAATACTAATCCTAAACCGTAAATTTTGTATTGATAATTATGTGAAAGTAGGGTTGTAACCCAATCCTTGAAGATCTAAACCTAAATTCCGCATGGGATAAAACCCCCAAAAATCCCAACCTTAAATTAAGCGAAAATTTCAGAACTTACCTTGTTTACACCAAGTTCTCTTCAAATTTCTTCAAAGACGTCTATGATGTGTTGAATCGCAGGGGAGAAGATGACTGACAGGGGAAGAGGGGAAAGTTTCTTCCAATGTGTTTTGCTGAACGTGTTTGATATTTATTCCCCCAAATTGCAAAGTCTAAAAATTGTTACTTCTATCAAATAAAAGGAAGGGTAAAAATATAATTACACAGCAGAAACTAACATCGTTAAATATGTGAGAGTTGACTATTAAGGTGAGGGGGTGTTTTGTCGCATTTCATAGTACAAGGGGGTAAATGCGACAGTGGTAATAGTACAGAGGTGCAAACTGTATTTAGCCCTTAATTTAATAATTGAGTTTTGTGTTAAATATTTGAGTTCTTTTACTAGATTCAAAGGTTCTTAAAAAATAGTGAACATATTTTCGAATAACTATCCTACACAACCTATAAATTAAATCAATAAATTTAGAAACGTACATGAATTTAAATATTTGAATTATTTTTCTTGACCTAAAAATTTTAGATTAAAATTCATACTTTCACTTTATCGAAAGATGAAATAAGAATTTCAGTGGAGGGTCGATAATTCTAGAGGGTGAACTTAGGTCTACAAGAGTCCAGGGCATCGCAGAAGAAAAATCTTTTGTAAGGACATTCACGAAAATGACAAAGAATTTGGTATAGTTAATTTTAGGGTTAATATGTTAGAAGTCCCTTAAACCAAACCTAATTAGATATAAAATACAACCCTAATATTTTTTTATGAACTAAATCCCTCATTCTCTGATAAATTTTAAAGACATGCCATTTTTTTATTTTATCCCAAGACTGCCCTTACGGTAACAGTTATTGGGAATGGAAACATATCACGTTCCTTCTCTTTCCTCTATCTCTCTCCCGATTCTTCTCCACAGCCTATATTTCTCCTCGCCTCTTTCTCTCTCCCTCTCCTGTAGATTTTTATTTTCCCGTTTTTTCTCATCCATCTTTTTTTTTTCGCTTCTCGTTTCTTTTTTTATGATTCTTCTCCACCACTATTCAACATTAAATCATGTCGCGTAACCCAGGCCTGGTCCGTAAATTTTTAATTCTCGCAATTTCTAATTTTATGCCATATTAATGAATCCCAGTTTGATACTGATTTGTGGAGGTGCATAATTAAGTCTGCTACGATAATGTGCTTGAATAAAACTTGGATCTGTTGTGTTCGACACTAGTGGACTGTGCGTATTGTGAAATCAAGTATAACCATTCACAATAATTTTGATATTATTTTTTAGGGATTCGACGTGCAGCTATTGAACTTTGTTTGGTTTATTGAGTGAGTTGAAGTCTCGAAGTGCATCTTCAGGACTTTTTGAATTTTCGTAAGATGTGAATTATGCTTACATATTGGTATTGTTAATGATTTATTATTGATCATATATGTGTTTGCTAATTGCATATTCATGAAAGTCTGAGTTATTGTATGTGAATGCTTTAAGTTTTAGTTTGATCGTGTGTATACATAATCACAAAATTTATTGTTATTGTTGGAATACCAGGACAGTGTATATTATAGTCATCTTCATGCTTACCAAATATTCATAGTCTATTATAGTGTACGTATATGTCTTTGTGTTGTTTGTTTAGACGATTATAAGATTATGTGTTAGGATTAGAAACGATTATTTGTAGATGTTATTTACAGGTTGTCATATACATGGACTTGGATCTGCTTCGTTGTGGATGTAATTGCGTTTGGACTAATAATTATACATGAACAAATCATAGTATTATATAGTCATCTTGATTCATAAGTAAACGACAAATTTGTAGTATCTTTAGACACATTTTGTCTGTACTAATTGTTTATAAGATACTATAAAAATTGTTCATTATGTATTATTTGATTATATGATTATTTGTTAGGATTATGATTGAATATTTGTAGACGTTGCATACAAGTTGTTGTATACAAATGGTTGTGTTTCAGGATGATGATGATTGTACTGGAATAGAGCATAGGAATAAATGACCACTTTCGTGTTTCCTCATACGAACAAAGTTATGCTGAAGCAATATACCCTTTCTGGAGACCCGGAGTTGATCTTCTTTTAGCTGTCAATGGTCCTA
The DNA here is from genome assembly GCF_056151865.1 of Erythranthe guttata. Taxonomy (NCBI): domain Eukaryota; kingdom Viridiplantae; phylum Streptophyta; class Magnoliopsida; order Lamiales; family Phrymaceae; genus Erythranthe; species Erythranthe guttata. The sequence continues at coordinate 9,501,487 of NC_142534.1, read as the reverse complement.
ATGAGTACCAGTCTAAACATGGTAGTATGAAAACGAAGAGGACTTCAGGGGGAGTGTGTCCAGGATGATGAAGTGTAGCCGATGCGATTGTTATTGGATTACCTATGGGTTTTTGCTTTTGTTTATGCATTTTCTAAGGCTTTTATGAGTTGTATGTGCATGTTTGTGTTCATTTGATTGGTTTATTCAGCTGTACTGGTTGCTATAGTCAACTGTAGTCATTCTTTTTTGTTAGTGTATATTCAAGTTTGTATGACTATATTCAAGTTTTTTTGAGTATTATACGTTTCACGTTGGTATGACTACATTCGAGTTGTTGTTGTTTTAATGTTTCTTTTATGTATGATTATCTAGTATACCATAGTAATAGTGGATAATCATAGATAAAACTTTCTTTTTTTTGGTTATATTACACTAACAAATATGGCCAGAATAACGAGAATTAATGTGAATTAGTAAATTGTTTATTGAGTATAGAAATAAACATTTGATTGAAAATTGAAAAATTAAAGAAACCAAGAAAATTATCAGAACAAACACTCCTTATCCCAGTCTTTACACACATCATTGTTGTCAAAATTACACTTGTTAAAAAAAAGTGCTTATTTTCTTGTATTACGAGCTCATGCTCGATTATGTCAGCATTTGTAATCTCTTTTGATTTCTTTTGCTGTCTACAAGTTTGCTAGGTATGGTGCATTCATTTTTCTAAAATGGAAAAATGCTTTGGTTCGATGGGGTTGAGCAATGTGGTACGCTTGCATATCGATTACTGCAAATAGAACAAGAATAAACAATTGTTAGTCATAGATGAAACATCATTTAGTAGTTTTTTTGGCATGACGTGCAAGTGGATTTGTGAGAGAGAAAACATACATTATTTTACTGTGATTGTCTATGTTATACTGTAAATGACTATGATGGTCTATAGTATACCATTGAATACTATGATTGACTACATTTTCGTCATGATTTTACCATGATTAAAGGTATGCATCCCGTTACTTTTGCATGTTCTAAGTATCGGATATATTTGTGCAAGACCAATCGTATCGTTTCTTGTTGTCTACGTCGTCGCAGTACTTGAGCATTGAAAATTTCATGAACTCTTTTGTAGAACTCGAGAAGAACATGTTTGTCATTAAATGGAGGTCTATAAGCTTGACACCATCTTGTACATCTTCTGGATTGTTGTATCCTCTTTGGTCTCGCTGTTTACGAGCGAGATTCATCATTTTTTCTTGCCATCATATTCAAACGTAGATCAGTAAACATAAATGTCTACATATATATGTACACCTTAATATCTGGACGTTCAACCATTTTTGTCCAATAAATTATGTATATCGCAGACATCTATAGTTAACCAAAGTCAGTTTTTTGGAACACATATACATCCTACGAACATAGATGTATAATAAAAAATGACTATAGTTTCATGTGTAACTTAAACTCTGCCCATATATCTTTAAAATAGCAATAGAAGTCATAGACACTTATAGTTACCAAGAATATTAACAAGATATAATCAAATCAGCAGCACAAAATTATGTTTCTTACCAGCTTTTAATGTGTTTATGTCATATTTAGATTTAGACCATATCTCTCCTGCGAATTTCGAATTTCATAAGAATCCTAGTTCAGATTTGGCAAACAAATGATGAATAATGGAATTATTTTAATAAACTCACCTTTTCTGTAGACATTTGCAACAACAAAAAAAGTGGAGGAAGTGGACAATTTTTTGTTTTGCTTGGTGATGTTGTCACCAGGGAATTTGTCGTCGGGCGTGGGATTTGAAAACTCCCATATATGCGTTGTTTTTCTTAAATATTTACAAAATTCAAAGACAGACATTGCCACCCAATATATCAATCAACAACTAATCAAATAAGCAACACATGAATGTGATTCTTACCAGTGTCTAATGGTTTTCTATTGTGCCGTGTTTTTTACCGCATCTCTCCAGCGAATTTCGAGTTCCGTAGAAACCCTAGTTCATATTTGACAAAATAATGAAAACAAAATAGGGTTAATATGCTGCAGGTCCCTCATACGAAACCTTGTTAGATGTGGGTTACGGGCCCAATATTTTCCTTGTAACTAAATTGCGATATGTAACCGCCTTTGTTCCTCGTTTTGCGCGCAACATTCATGGCTTCTCTTGCGAATATAAGAAACCACGATTTAATTGTTATCAAGTTCAAAGGAATTGGAGAAGAAATAAAAACATATGCAATGTAATTATAGTGGCAATATATGTGTATTAAGGGATGGAAAATTTTGCAATTGCGAGAAAACCATAGAATATCATAGATTCACAGAGTATACCACAAAGTTACATGTACTATGCAACGAGTCAAAAATACAAAATCTTTAGCAGTATTATCAATTAAACATGGAATTATATATCATATAATTGCAATTGTTTTATATGTCTCCAACATAGCTGTACCAACATATCCATTGAAGTCATGTGGTAGACCATTATACTACATATGCAACTGACAGAATACCATAGAAACTATGAGACAATACACAGTATGCACTCGTAGAAAGCCATAGAAACACAGATTCAAATAGAAATAGAAGTCAAAATACGAATCATTAGCAACAAAATTACGAATAATGTTACTGTTACATAGAAAAAACGTCCAACTGAAGGGAAGCACTTTTTCTCAAAACTTCAATGGCAGTTCTACAACTTTTTTTTCTTCATAGAATACTGTAGAAAGACATTATTTTATAGAATAGTATAGTAATGAATTGTAATTCTGCAGATAACCATAGACATACGCAGACTTTTGTACACCAACTATCTGATATCACACAAATCTGGACCTACATGTACTATATGACGACACCCAGGAGTCATGAAACATACTAGAATACATATTGCGATTACCCAACAATGGATTGGAACCTTTTGTCCGAAAAAAAAATTTCCCAGCAAAGTTTGAATCAGTCGACTCCATGATTTTTTTGGTTGAATACATAGAAACCCACAGAATTATTAAACAACACAGAAAAAGAATATTCATGATTTGAATCGTACCAGGGTCTAGGGCAGTTATGTCTTGTTTCCACTTCGTACGCATCTACCCTGTTCGTTCAATATGGTAAAAACCCAGGAATAACAAAATTACAACAAAATCAACAAACATTAAAACTTACTCGATCAGTTTCTTGACGTAGACATCGGTAGATTCTAATTGCGCCTACTTTTTTGGAAGCACTGATGTTGCTCGTCGATCATTTTCATCGGCTTGTCTTCATCACTTTGAAGAGTTATCAATCCCAAAAAATGTCGGTCTTCAATGGATTATCGAAGCCCAACATCTCAATCAGGAATTATCTCAAGAGAATTGTAGATGTATGAACATGTTTGTTTTCCAATATTTTGATTATTTATATGAGGATATCAATATTATTTTATGGCTCAAATTTTCAGGACGAAATGGAATAACAATAAGAAAATGATTACACGGACTATACTTTAGGGTTCATTGGAGAGAAGATGGTTTCCTTTATAGTGGTTTTATAGCTTCTTTTAAGCAGAAATTTGATGTTTTCTTGTTAAAATTCATTGTGGTTTTCGATGTTTATATAGTTGTGTATACATAGTGGTTTTCATGTTTATATAGTTGTTTATACATAATGGTTTTCATGTTTATATAGTTGTGTGTACATAGTGGTTTTCATGTTTATATAGCTATTTTATACAGAGTGGTTTTCATGTTTATATAGTTTTTTATACAAAATAGTTTTCATAATGTCACGCTTTGTCTTCGATAAATTTATAGTGGTTTTCGACAAATTTATAGTGGATTTCGTCTAGTTTGTAGTGAGGTTCGATAAATTTATAGTGGCTTTCTACAAATTTATAGCGGATTTCGATAAGTTTATAGTGGATTCCAATTTTGATAAACCTGCTGGATTTTTTTTAATTATTAAAAAAAATTTAGTCGAAAAAAAAAAGAATTAATAAAACAATAATTAAACAAAAAAATTTATTCAAAAATATTGGGAAAAAATAATAAAAAATCATTAAAGAAAATCGGAATTAAGAAAAAAAAACCATTAAAAATAACATGTTTCAAAAAAATCAAAATGAAAAACATGAAAAATATAAATAAGAAAAAAATTATTAAAAAAAAAAACCAATTTTTTTTGGTTTAAATTGAAATAAAGAAAACCAGTAAAACAATAAAAAAAGAAAAGAAAAAATAGAAACTAAAATAGCGTGATATGGGGAGATATTAAGGGGATTTGCATATTTAAAAAAATAATTGATTTTCCATAATAATATAATATGGTAACTTTCAGTAATATTAAATGGAGGTATTTTGGATAATTCGAGTTAGTTGGATTTATAACAAATATCAATTAATAAAAATGGATTTACCATTAAGTATAAATTCAATGAGGGGTGTTTGTCATATAGCCCCTAATGTATAAGTGGTGCTTTTTAATATAACCACTAACCACCCAAATTCTCACTAGTGTATTAACCTACCCCGTGTATATTCTATAATGGTAATGCTAGTGGTTCTTTTATGTAATATATTATGTAACTTCTTATAACTTCCAGTGGTTTATATGTTAGGTAAACACTAACACGTAAATGCACGTATCGCTAACAAGTAGTAAAAGTGGACTCAAGAGAGTCAGATGTCCATCCCATAGGGAATACTTGAATTACCTAATCCTATGTACCGAATTTTACCAACTATATTCTTATCCAACATACCAAAGGTTGTCAAGTTTTTGTGATCCAAGAAAGCACGTAAACACGAAAAAATATAAATATTTTTAAAATTTGTTTTGTAATATTTTCATAGTTTTTCAGCAAAATGCAAGAATCCAAAACAGAGGTTAATAAGATGAAATGTAAACACTCGTAAAAACAACATAATCAGTTTATCAAAGCAAACATAGCTCTTGCAAATTTTCAAATAAAGAAAAAGAAAAAGTAAACATAGTTCTTGCAAAACATGATAGAAAACAATTCAAAATAACCAATATAACTAAAAAAAAAAAGACATAGTTCTTCTCTTGTTCCTGTGATCTAAGAATTAGCTTCAGGCGTATTTGCTTCTCTATTTTAGGGACTACTTCAACTTACTGATGCAAATGAATAAAAAAGGAAAATCACAAAAGAAAATATTCAATCATAAAGAGCACTACACATCTTCATATGGCATGATATAATCGAAAACTAAACTTATGTAGAACAATAATGTAATTCTCAAATAACATGCAAAGAACACTTATGTTACTCCACTTGTCCACTAATAGCAATAATAAACTGTACATATTCAAATAACTAATGTTTGACATAATACTGTAACAACAAAATGCCAAACCTTGAGTTTATATCAACTCCATGATCCTCAGTTTATAATTTTTAATTCTTGAAATTGACGAACACCTACACAAAACAAATAAGCAAAAACACTTCTTTATTAAAAATAATAGTAGAAAAAGCATAAATAAATAAATTAAATTCAAATAAGACATACTTTTTTCAATTTCCACGACTTGATCAAAATATTTTTCAACTTTGACCAATGGACCCCTTTTCAACCAATCTTGAGCACACACTAAAAATTCCACTAGTTTAGGTGTTAATGAGCTACGAAACGGATCAAGTACTTGGCCCGCGCAAATAAAAGCACTCTCTGAAGCAACCGATGTGATAAGAATCAAAACAGTATCGTGTGCCATTATGGAAACAACTTGATAATTTGTAGATTTTCCCCTCCACCATCCCAAAATATCAAAATTTTCATTATCCTCCTCAATCCCATCATTGAAGTACCGACCCAAATCACTCATTACATCTATGACACTCTTCCTCTTGAATTTTGCCAAAATCTCAAATTTCAAATCACTTTCTGTTTTACCACCCTTTTTTGTCAGGTCATGCACCAACTTAGTGCTTTACCATCCGCGAGTGTAGTAGTTTCCATCATGTAACATTCATAAATGCGGGACATGAATAGTTTTACACTCTTTATAAATTTTTCAATCTTTACCTTTCTATCCGCTACGGAAAGTAAAGGGTCATACTCCAAAAACTTATCATACTTAAGCTCCAAATATTATGTTTTGTTCTGAGGATCCAAATCAAGCGATCCAAGGAAGATTGGATTCAACTTTTCAACATCACAATAAAAATCGAACTTCTCATTCATCTTCATGGTCATAGTGCAACGATTAACATCAAGATTGCCCAACTCACGTGTTAAAAGATCTTTGACATTTGACATTTCATCGAAGTATGTATGAGAAGAGACATAATGAGAACCCGAAACACGTGTTGTTAACAAATAAAATTCTTCCAAAATGCATGCAAGCTTTTCAAGTTGGCCCAATATTTACTTCCTATAACATCAAACTCACTTATATAACTTGGATCTTGCTCCTCAAGTCTGTCGAATGCTTGCTTTAAAGGTAAGGCCGAATCTATCATAAGATAATTTGAGTTCCATCTAGTTTTGACATCCAGACACACAATTCTTTTGCATGTTATTTTTTCTTCTTCGATACATTTCTTAAACATATTCCTTCTCTAACAACAAGATTAATAACATGGGCCAAGCAACACACACGAAAAAATTCACCACCAAGCAATAACATATTTCTTTTGTTCAATCTTTCTTCAAATCATCAACACAAATATTGTTATTTATTGCATTGTCAAGGCTAATCGTCATAATCTTATCTAAACCCCTCTCCAATAAACAACTTTCAAACACTGTTGCAATTATCATACCTTTGTGCAGGTGTGGAACAACATAAAAGTTGATGATTTTTTTTCTGAGGATCCAATTTTTATCACAAAGTGAGCTGTAAGGACCAGTATCCAAGATTTTGGATGGAAGTCCACATATCACTTGTGAGGCATACACGTGTGGAGCTTTCACTCAAATAGGTTATGAAATTTTCTTTTTCATCAAAAATTATCTCATAACAATCTTTTGTAATCGTGAGCCTGGAAACCAAATGAAACTTAGATTGGACCTCGGAGCAAAAAGCTTTAAAACCGGGCAAAGCCTTATTTGAGTTTCATTTGTAATCGTGAGCCTGGAAACCAAATGAAACTTAGATTTGTCATAGGCTAGAATGATTATAATGTAATCATCAACAATTTTTTTTCATCCATTATAATCATTCTAGCCAAAGCCTTACGACTCTTATCTTGGTTGAAACTTCCAACTACTAAGTGCACAAGTAAAAAAAGAAATAGTTTCTTGTGACTGTCTCTTAACTCAGTAGGTAGTTCCTTTCACCTATCTCTATGACTCCACAATTTATTGTCACTATTGCAGTAGGAGAATATATTACCTTACCACAAAACTTGCACTTACAATTTCGAAGGCATTTTTGAGTCTCCTCATCATTCACCTTGTCAAAGTAATTCCACACCTTAGAAGGAAACATATGAGGGTTTGGCGATACTTCAGTCTTCTTCCAAGTGTAAGACATTCAACAAATTTCGTAATGAAATACACCTTTTTTGGATGTGAACTCACTAATTAGATTTTACCAACATTTAAATGCAGGTTTGATACATATTTAGAGGATTTCAAGCAATATAGTTAGAGGGAAGAAGGCTCCTCCATCTTGCATACAAGTTTAATTTCGTTTATATTGTGTGTGCGTGTATTTTTCTCAGTTTCCTTGTATGGAAATTATTGTACATATGAACGAATTTCATTTTGTTCAAAAGATGTTGGTAGTGCTTTTCAAGGCCTTGACTAGGTCAGAAATTTCTGTATGTAGTATTTCCATAATGTAATTTTTCTTATAATTTATTATAGTGACTGGATCACTGTTGTTCATGTATTTTTCAAGAACGTCAATGAATTACATTCTCAACATTATAATATCACCGGTACTATAGAGGGAACATTTTTCTTTTGTTATGAAGCTTACCAAAACTAAATTTTGAAACAAAATGGAACATGAGTTTCTTGAAAATTGCATGCATCTACACATAGAGAGGAATATTGCTGACACTTTTAGAAGATATTCGATTATAGATGATTTTTATACAATGAAGCACCATTGAGTTCATTTTAATTAATGGTGTTCTCTTAATTGTGTATAATTTTAGCGTTTGTGGACAATGTATATTATAGTTTTTGTTTTATACCTATCATATAACGTTTAAATGCTATTTTTATTTTCCTTTAGCTATTAGCTAGATATTTATAGTCTTCGACCCCCAACTATAATTTCCTCGTTGGGCCCTTGTTTGGCTACAACTTTACCTCCTTCTTGTACTCCTACCTCCAACCTGATAAGGTATAGAAGGTATGGGCGGTATATTGGCATTTGAGAATCTCTATGCAAAAGTCGAGTACCAAGTGAATAAGAATGTGTAATATTTTCTTATATATATCATAAATCCTATAGGTATCATCTCGAGACATTGACCTTACAATATTAGCCATAGACACCAACTGCTTAGCCTGATTTAAAATGCATTACATGCTTAAGAAAATATAACACACAAGACATTGAAGAACTAAAAGAATGAAATTATTTTGTAAGTAAGGTAGTCACCACTATATCTAGTAAAATTACATCTCCACCCTAAAAGGCAATATCATCTAAATTTGGTGATAGCAAACGACGGGTTTCCCTCTCATACACTCAATATAGGCCGAAGTTGTCTTAGGTCCTCTAATAGCTATAAACGGCCAGTCAACGGAAGATTGAGTCTTTATGCCATCTACCAATAAAGATCATATGATAATGATCCTAATCTCTCCCCACTATACTTCGACGATCAAATGAATTCAATTTTATTTCAACATGTCGAACAATAGGATTTGGAGGAATATATTGTATCCTCCCAAATTTCGTAGTACCATATCGGGATAATGCGTCTAAACTCTACAGTAAAATATAAGAGGACATCTCGACACGCAAATTTGTTCATGTACTATATCTGGATGCGCAATCTGTTGATATACTCCTGATCGGATTACCTATAAGGCATCCATGTAAACTATAAGAAAATATATATATATATATATATATATATATATATATATATATATATATATATATATATATATATATATATATATATATATATATATATTAATATACTGCTAAATGAGCACACACATCTATACTATATATTTTAATTTACTTCTAAATGAAAATGTTAAATATTTTAAGGTTAATTGAGTAATTACAAAATCATTTTAGTTTTATTGCTACAATATATTCTCTAGACAATATTTACTATTCAAATATTTGCAATGATAAACTTATGAGAAGTTCCCTAAGAAAAAAATATTTATTAGTTTGATTATGAAATAAAATCTTTGGACTTTCTTTTAACCAAATAGCTTTTCCTTACTTATCATATTGCCTTTTCTTTTTCGGGTTACTTGGGAAAAATCCCTTTAAAACACATTTATACAATATGGGTCCAATCTTTTTATGCTGCTTAGAAATACCCCGGTGTTTGATTGTTATAATTATTTTAAATTCTAATGCTAATGATATTCCTATCATTCCCTTATAAGACATATATTTTGGATAAAAAATCCTACTCCAAAACACATCGAGTTATTTGCAGCCTCTTCTTTCTCTCTATCTTCACCGTTCTCTCTTCCACAAGGATAGTTTGTTTGTACGAGTTCTTGTGGTCAATAATTCTACACATTCAATTCAAATAATTTTACAAGCACTTGTGATTCAGTGTGATATTTCTGAAACATTTGTGTTTGGCTTTGTGTGCAACTTTATCATGGATTTATTACCAGATTTATTGACTTTAACAAATATGGTATATGCACGTCGGCCACGATGCTATTATCATTAAAAAATGATGAAGGGTACTTTTCTCTTCTCCCTTTTCTTCTACGGCGAGAGACACGATGGCTATGGTTCGACGGTGAGACTAGCGGCATTGGTGATGCGGCGGCTATTTGTGTTAGGGTAGACAACAATTTCTTTTTGGGCGGTAGTGGGGCTAGTGTTGGTCGCGATCTAGGGCTTGGTGGCATTGTGTTTTGGTGGTGGCGCTAGATTTTGGCATTGGTTGCGGCCCTTCTTATGCGGTGCAAACCTTGAAGGAGGTATCGAAGGACAATCATAAGTTGTAGTTGTTTTGAACTGTATGAAAATAATTACAAATAAAAGCTTAGAGTCGTTTTGTTAAATTTTATAGTTGTTTTTCTGGTCGTTTTCACACTATTGTTTTTGTGTGGCGGCATGAGGGTTTGCTGGAATTGTTTGTTGTTTTATTGTCGATTTTCAGGAGTGTTGGTTGTTTTGATAGTTGTTTTTATTTTTGGATTTTATAGCTGGAATGGGTGTTTTTTCAATTGTATGTACGTTAAAATTACAACTGATTATCTAATAAAATATATTTAATAAAATATAGTTGATTATCTACTAAAATTTATTGTTGATTACTTTAATTTGTAGTTGATTATAATTTTGGTAAATAAAGGAGAATTAAAAAACTTGTAGTTGATTATTAATTTGTAGTTGTTTACGATGTCGTAAATCTGCCAGGAAAAAAAAAGAATTCATTAAAAATTAATTTATTAAAAAAAAGGGTAGAAAATATAACGATATATAGGTAGTTGGTAAGAGGGGTAGGGATTGGAATGATGTAGGGGTAAAATGGGATTACGAGAAGTTCGGGGGAGGGGGGAGGGTGGGTAATGCAAATAACAAAGCGGATTTAGTTCTATTAAAACAAATAGTGAGGGATCTCGTTAAAATACCCTTCTTTTTCTAACAAATTGTTTTCTTGGACAAAGTTCAACATCAATTGAATTTTTTTTTTTTCACTTTCTGACCACAACACGGAAAAATAGCGAAAATAAAGTAGGCCAAAATATATAAGTGATAATATTTGTGAACCTGATGGTTGAGCTTTCTTTGAGCGTCATATGAAAAATACACATGCTATTTCGCAAGGAATGTGTGTATCTCATGCATCCAATCCACTTATAATGTATTATTCAATTAAGTTAACTCAATATTTTAAAAAATAAGTTGCATCTTACATGAATTGTTTATACATACAATGTTTATCGTGCACCATAAGGTAGAATAGGAAATGTAACACCCCAAACTACGATTGAAATGACAGTTTATGAGATCTACTATTCTCAGAGCAAGTAAAGGTATACCCAAGGTTATGTCGCCCACTAACAAATGGTACTTAGTAAACATAAAATATTATAAAGTGCAAGCACAATAAATTTCTTATATCCTTATTTAAAAATAAATTGAAAAAATAATTATTTGTAAACTTGAGAGCACTACCCAAATTCATTTTTTTTTCTTTCCTGCAAAGCCGCATAGCTCACGATACAAGCATGACAAAACTATATTATACAATTCGAAGTTGTGTGGGGATGCATAACCACCACCCCCTGCTCCAAATAACATAAACACTAGCCCTCGAGTATATTGCTCACTCCGCATCTATGTGTCGGTCTTCATATCGGATTACCTACAAGGATTATCTACATATAATGACCAAATCGAAGCATCGGCACGTCTCCCACACATAACATCATCCACCTGTGTCGAATCGATTCTCCTAGATATATGCTCTTCCTGACTGTATGCATGGAACACGATTTATTAAATACGATGCTAATACAAAGTTCCGTCCAATGCAATGCAAAAAAAGAAAAAAAATACAAAGTACAACTAACTAATTATGATGACAAATACAAAGTCCGATACAATATAAGGAAATACAAGTACAATACATTTGTCTATAATGTCATGGTCTAAAATTGCAAGCATCATTTTGATGGATAAGATTCACGTGAAGGATCGATTGCATTAATGAACATAGTTTTAGCATTTGGTGTGAACGATTTCTCAAACATTGTTAATTATATTTGTTTAGACGATTGTTTATTAAATTAGGTCCCTTTTCTGTTTTCCATTTATTTAAAATTATATCTTTATATATAAAGAAAGAAACACTATGGCAATCTAAGAAATTCTAATGACATATTTATAAAATAATATATATATATATATATATATATATTATCTCCTATTTTACAATCACTTTTATTTAAATTTTTGAACTTCTTTTTGGACCATGTTTTATGATAAATTCTTTTCAAATTGCACAAAAAGGGATCCCGTGTATAGCACTAGTAGGGGTTTACTATTCATAGTGCAATTTTTTTTTTCAGTTACAGTGCGAAATAATTCATTTGTCAAGAAACCCTTTAACCTTTTTCGAAATCCTCTCAACCTCCAAATATACCGACTTTTGTAGATCATGATTTGTTTTTGTTACAATCAGTTAAAACCCAACAATTATCAAGATGTCCAACATCGATCCCGTAAATGAGGTAAAAAAATACGTTTTTGTCTGATTTTTTTCGATTTTCAGTCGTTTCGTGTAGAATATCACGAAATTATTCAAGTCGTTTCGTGGTGTTTTGTACGAAATTAACATCATATTCGTGTTTTCCAGCAATTTCTTACAAAACACTACGAAATTATAACTATTATTTCGTGTAAAACTACACGAAAACGCAGTAAACTGTTTTTGTTTCGTGTACTTTCACACGAAATCCCTAGTTATTATTATTATTTTTAATTGTGCAAGTATCTAATTTTTTTTTTACGCAACATACGAAGACAATTTGTATTTTGATCCCTCGGTTTTGGAGCGAAATGAATATGAAGATTTCTCTCACTTCTTCCAAGTTGATATTGTGTTCGATAGTAGGGAAGAATTAATCAAGTGGGCCAAAACAACTGCAGTTAGTCATTGTCACCGTTTGATTTGTCAGTCCAGAAGGGAGAATGCACCGTACTTGACGTGTGACAAATACGGACATGACCGACAAACGAATATCGATGTGGAAGATCCTAGAAAAAACTAGAACAAAAAAATATGGTTTTCCGTTCAAATTGATTGGCAAAAAGTCAAGGTTTGATGAATTATGGCGGTTGACTGTCAGCGATGGCAGGCATACTCATCCTCCGGCTTTGTTTCCTCACGGACATGGTACGACTAGTCGTATAACTCCACAACAGAAAGCAAGAATTAAAGAATTGAGAAATTCTCACGTCAAGCCAATGTTAATCATGGATAGATTGAGGAAAGATGATCCGACGATACAAACCTCTATGAAGCATGTTTGCAATGAGTTGGCCAAGATTAAACCTGAGGAAATGGAGGGCATGACTCTTATTCAGTTTATGATGCATAACTTTGAACAAGGCGAGTATCGATATTGGCATCACGTCGATAGTGAAACGAGCAACACAATAACATATGTTATGTTTGCATGACCCGAATCTATTAAGTTACTACGGCTGTTCCCGTATGTTATATTGATGGACTGCACATACAAAACCAATAAGTAAGTAAAAATTACGATTGTTTAAATTATGATTGTTGTGTTTTAGTGTATTGTATTGTTTAAATATGTAAAAACAACATTATTGTAGCCTGTAGGTATGGAATGCCTCTTTTGGAAATAATTGGGATAACTCCAGTTGGGAGGAATTTTACGATTGCTGTTGCATTTATATCGCATGAAGATGCAGACACCTACGAATGGACTTTGAATTGTTTGAGAGAGTTGCTAGATGGTGTCGAACCTGATGCGATCTTGACTGACAGGGAGTTGGGTCTTTTGAAAGCACTGCCAAATGTCTTCCCAGTTTAGTATCATATGTTGTGTATATTCCATATAAACAGAAATGTTGAGGCAAATGCGATGAAATTTATGGGAGGCAAAAAAGACCAAGGTGTAATATTCCGACGTGTGCTGTGGGCTAAGCTGGTGAAATCAGAAACCGAAGAACAGTATCATTACAATTACAATGAAATTGTTGGACGGTATGCAGGATATCCTAGACTGATACAGTATTTGAATGATACGTGGTTGATATACAAGGAGAAGTTTGTTCGAGCCTATACTCGCAATGTGTAACATTTTAGCAACACGAGCACCAACAGATATTACATGTTTTAGTTATTTAAGTGATAAAATATATTATATAAAAATAATATTTATTTTTTTAATTTGATTGTTGTTGTACTCGGATAGGGTGAAGAGTGCTCATTCTTCTGTGAAGGGTTGACTAAATGCTTCGACCGGAGGTCTGGATAACGTGCAAGGCAAACTACGGGATCAAGTTTATATCCAAATTAGTCAGCTGAAGTGCGATTTTTCATTATCATCCAAGATAAGGAAGCATACTGCAGCATGGCCGTGTTTTCAGTGTTTGATTTGTTGTTACGCATCTGGCATTAGAGAAATTGGATCAAGAGATGGAGTCCCCGGCGATGCAAGATCCGAGTATTTGCACACACTATCTTTGGAATACTCATGGGCTCCCTTGCGCGTGCAAAATTGTGCAAAAAATGGAAGATAATGACACGTTCGTCATTTCAGACTTGCATCCATTCTAAAGTACCATGGCAGTTGAGCCTTTGGAGCTACCCGAGTATCAAGTAAACCACGAGGCGATTGTGGATAGATAGATTCATGACCTGAATTGCAATTTGAAGAAGATGAATTACACGAGTAAGGTAAATGTCGTGGCCTCATTGTGTGGCCAAGAGAGACCCTTCCGGATGGCAGTATCATATTGATGAGGAGACAATTAAGTCGTCTTGTGGTTCCAAGGGTCGCCAAACCTCATCTGGTGCAAAGATTCCTAAGCAAAGGTTGAGAGAAGCACTGATGGAACGCCTCAATTGAAGATGAAAGGTCGTGGTTCTCGTACTCCCACACAAGAATCTGCTGCCCCTACAATACCTGCACATGAAGGTATCGACTTTTATTCTTTCGTGCCCAGATTTATGGTCCGTCTCATTCAAGATTATGTTAAAGTGATGGCGGATGGCAACTGTGGGTACCGGTGCGTTGCTCAAGCTGTGTACGGGGATCAAGAAAGATGGACGCAAGTGAAAGGGGAGTTGTTTATTGAATTATACGAGCAAGCTAATGTGTACACGACGATGTTTGGCAGTACTGGATATATTGAGGTCATACGCAAGTGTGACTGGACCTGAGGGCCTTGTCCACAAGCTTATTGGATGGACATGAATGAAATGAGATTGGACATTGCTACCAAATACAGTGCATTAGTGGTAATTTTGACCCAAGTAGGGAGTATGACTTACGTTCCTATGTTTAGCAGTGGTCACTTATCATGTATGATTGTTGTGACATTGCACAACAATCATTTCATGTTTGTTAATTTGGTCGTGAATAGTCCTCTACCACCCATCCATCCGACATGGGTACATCATAGAGCTAAAAACCTGAGGCACTTACTCAAAATGTTCAAACCCTGACTACTCTTGTACGAACAATTAAAGTCTGGGCGGTAGTTCAATTTGTAGTTGTATTTGAATTTTAGTTCAATTTGTATTTGTATTTGAATTTTAGACCAATTTGTAGTTGCATTTGAATTTTAGATCAATTTGTAGTTATATTTGAATTTTAGTTCAATTTGTATTTGTATTTGAATTTTTAGGTCAATTTGTTTTTTTTACTTGAGTTTAAGAATATTTATGTTAATGTATTTTATTTATTTGAGTGTCTGAAATAAATTGGTTAAATTAAAAAACAAATCAATTAGTGATTTCGTACTAACTTTTACGAAACATTACATTATATTTCGTGGAAAAATCCACGAATTATAAGCTGTAATTTCGTGGAAAACTTCACGAAATATAATGTGTAATTTCGTGTTTTATGTCACGAAAGAGTAGAATGTCTTCAATCCAGCAGTTTCGTTCTTCATGTTCTATAGTAATAAATACGTACATTTTGTGTAAAAATACACGAAATTCCTGAGTGAATTTCGTAATATAACACACGAAATAGCGGGTGAATTTGAGTTTTTTTTAAGAAAAATTACAAATGAAATAAATCACACAGTCCCATCCAAACTAACAGCAGAAACTACCGGTGGGACGAAAATTATGGAAAAATGGCATCATTGAGATGACTATTGTAACTCAAAAATGTTTAGGGACAATATGGAAAAAATAGTTAAAGTTTGAGGACAAAAATTGTAATTTTCCCACTCAGTTGCAACATATAGCGTCGCTAATCCACGATCACCAGTCACCAACCACCACCGCCACCGCCACCGCCACAGCCACAGCCACAGCCACAGCCACAACCACCTGCTTTTCCCAATTCCCTGCCGATGACGACCCAAAAAAGCCCATCCTCTCTATCTCCCTGTAGCCGCCGCTTCCACCGCCGCCTATTTTGGCTATCAGAACTGGGAAACGGTACCCTATTTATCGCTGAGATTATTGCGTTCTCCTTAGCCGAATAAATGGGTAGTTTTGAACAATATTCTCAAAATGCTGTCTCCGGCCGGTCAATACTCAACGTGAAACACACTCTCTTCATGTGTAAGGTAGAAAAAGATGGTACCTTTTGGTTTAAAAAACAAAGTTGTAATGCCCTAGGAGTAGCAGATGTTTTTTTATTTATGATATTGCTATTTTAAGCGCCTGTTAATTGATGGTGTCACGGTGTGAGTGAATTCACTTGAAAATTACTGAACATAATTCTGCAAAGAGAACTTAGCTAATCCAGCCATCTAGACAAATATTAGCTATGTGTAGAAATCATTGATGGCTTTAATTTCGTATTTGCAGCCTTGCACTTCAGGTAATTTATACTTATCAATTTGTTGGATATACTGTTGGAACTTGGCTTGTTTAACTTTGCTGAGTTTTTCCTTATTTTCTTTCCCGTAGATGAATTGACAAATCAATCACCAGGAACTCATGGCATTCACTTGAGAGATACTTTTCGATCAACGCGGGATCCTCTTGCAGCTACAATGGTAATACTTCTAAATTATATTTTATTATTCGATGATAGCGTCTTAATAATTATATGGAATTTGAGTCATTCTCAAATATTCTGGTGTTGATTTTCTTTCTTTTATTCCTTGGAAAACTGGATATATAATTTTCTAACTGATAAGAACGATTTTTTCTCCTGGACATATTGAAATGTTCATGATTCCCCGGATATTGGCTTTTGTATAAACTTTATCAGGAGTTTCTTCAGTACTTCTATACGATTTTTTGCAGTTTGCAGTATTGTCGGCTTCCATGAGAATTTTCACCAAGCCTCATAGAATTCATTAGTAAAAGTACACGTGGCAGATTGCATTTTCCATTTTTTACCTTCTCGACTTTCTTCTTGATCTTTTTTTTTTTGCTCGAATTTATTCTTAAAGGAGTATGTGGAATCTTCAATTTGTTTGTCAATTTCTGAAGATTTACCTTAAAGAGAGGAGAAATTAACAGATACTTCGGACTAGACAATATTCCTTCCCCTTGTCGTGTCGTTTTTCACTTATATCAAATGATGTTAGGGAAGATGCCAGTTGGATAAGTTTAATTGCGATATGACGACTTCAAGTTAGGAGTTCGAATTTGGAGGGGGGAATTAGAAAAATAGTACAAAGATAGATTGCTAAAGAGGATCGAAAGACCTAATGTTATGTGTTACATAGAACGTAATTTCTAGGCTTAGAATATCGATGAGAAGCACAACATATTTAGAACCTTTACTTGACATGAAGGATGTTGTAATCGCAGGGGTACAAAACATAAATTTTTCCGTTGTGGTTGTAAGATTTGAATACGTTTCACACTTGTTGGTAGCAGTGCCCTATATTTGAAATTAATTTATAGGTAATATGTTATAACAGTTTAACCATATGGACTATTTTGGAAAGAAATCCGAAGGCCATTATGACATAGAGTGTCATTCTTACAAAGAAGGAAAAAATAAAATGGGAGCAAATAAAAGCATTAAATATTGACAAACTGTCAACAAAGTGGCTGTAGTTTAGTGGTAAGAATTCCACGTTGTGGCCGTGGAGACCTGGGCTCGAATCCCAGCAGCCACAAATTATATATTTTTGTGAATTCTCAGTTAAAGTTCTTTTGGCCCAAAATATTTTTTTTTTTATTGGAATCCAACACTCGATTATGCACTGTGTAATACCTTCACATTAATTATATATGTATGATCCCCGAAGGCAAAATCGCACCCCTGGATTTCACTTACCATAGTGACAGGTTTGAATTGTCACTAATGGTATATGACTCTCTCTCTCTCTCTCTCTCTCTCTCTCTCTCTCTCTCTCTCTCTCTCTCTCTCTCTCTCTCTCTCTCTCTCTCTCTCTCTCTCTCTCTCTCTCTCTCTCTCTCTCTCTCTCTCTCTCTCTCTCCTCCCTCCCTCCCTCCCTCCCTCCCTCCCTCCCTCCCTCTCTCTCTCTCTCTCTCGCTCTCTCTCTCTCTCTCTCTCTCATTAAATAGCATTCTTCCAAATATTGCAACAACTTTTGTTTGACAGATAGGCGTTTCACCAAACAAGCCTACTCACCGGATAAACTTTATTTTTAAAAATTTGCAAGTATACAAAGTCTCGGTTTTTAGGGCCTGCTGCATGCCTCCCATCTTGCACAAAAAGTACAAGTCTTGATTTGTGTGTCCCGCATAAAGCAAGGACGCTTTACTTTTTATTCATTTTCATTTTGCAAAGATCCGTTTTCTTGAATTTTAGGCTTCTAGAAGAGAATGGCTGCCGCAAACTCACAAGAGAGAAACACGAGCAATGCTGATTCGCCAGGTTCAAATATGGTGGGGACGTTGAAACAATTACTTGTTAGGTACGGAACTCAGCTTCTTAAACCGTGTGATTCTACAGAAGAGCTTCTGGAATTACTTCATGTAAGCTTCACCCTCGATTTTCAAATCAAAAAGTCAATTTTCCTCACACATGCTTTTATGTTGTCGCAGAATAATTTTCTCTGCATGCTTGATTCTGCCTGTAAATCTGGCTGTTGATTTGTGTTGTCGTAACTTAAAAGAATTTTTTTCGTTTATAGGACTACGATGTTTTCTTTAATCGACCAAGTTTTGATCTTTGAATTTTTTTTTGGGCTCTCAGAACTTACATCGTGTTTTAACACACACACTTCACGATCACAAGGACCGGGTACAATTGACACTTCAATCATCAAAAGAAGCGCTAATTGCCAATGAACTTTTAAGACATGCTGAAAGGGATGTAAGAATATCAGTGGCCTCATGTATATCTGAGATCGTAAGAATAACTGCACCTGATGAACCATACGAGGAAGACCAGATGAAGGTAACTCTAAATATGTTTAGATGGCAATCTTTTTTTTTTTTTTTAAATTATTTTATTTAGGGTAAATTACAACCAAGGTAGTCAAAATCGAGATTTTAAGTGAAATCGGAAACGTAAAATATATTTAGTACTTACTACTTAGAAAACACCCGTAACACAAATAAGTCATAATATACATAAAATGTCCTAAAAATATAAAACATTCCAACATTAATTAAACATAGTCTAACATAAGATAACGGAAACTGACACTCACAACCGCTGGATGTTTTTTTAGCAGAAGAGAAGTATTTTCTTCTCGTCGTGATAGATTGTTATTTTAGGGCAGGGCTGAGCTTTATATATTCTGGATTATTTGGTAATTGGCTAAAAATTTTAGTTAAAAAACTGAATTTATGAGGCCAAAATCCAAAATTTCAGCCCAATAGTTGACAAAAACCAAAATCGCACTAAAATTGCGTTTTTAACGATTTTAACGATTTTGAACGCGATTTCACACGATTTTAAGGCACCTGCGATTTTAGTGCGATCTTACTCCTTGTTCAGTGTCTAAAATCTTAAAGTCTTACGATTTTACGATTTAGATCTCGATTTTAACTACATTGATTACAACCACCCCTGAGGTATGGTCAAATTACGAAAACCCCCCTCCTGTTTGGGTAATTACAACCACTCCCATCAACTATAAATCCTCTTACACGTCCACCCTTGCGGTTTCAAATTTAGTAGAACCTTGTAAATTATATGGAATAATCTCAATTTTGTACTCGTTTTATCCCATTCGAGCTCCACATTTTGAAGCTAGATGATCATAAGATACGTTTTTTGGCTTGTAAATATTAGATTGTGGTGCATCAGAAACCGTATTTTTGCACAAAACGAGTACAAACTAGAGAACATTCCATGGAATCTAGATGATTGTGTTGCATTTGATACCTACCATAAGGGTGGAGATGTAAGAAGATTCATAGTTGAGGGTAGATGTAATTATCCAAAGATGAGGTTTTTTTTTTTTTTGTAATTTGACCATACTTCAGGGGAGTGGTTGTAATTTACCATTTTATTTAAATAATGATGCATAAAGTTTTGTCATTTTATTGTGTGCAGGAGTATTTTGGGCTTCTTAATACTGCCCTTGAGAACTTGTCTTTCATGTCTGGCGGAGCCTATTTAAAAGCTGTGTCGATCGTCAGGTCTATTTCATTATGTCAGGCATGCGTGCTGATGTTGGATCATCAGTTGTACGACAGTATCCGTCAAATGTTTCACCTGTTCTTCAATGTCATAAGGTTAGAGATCCATCAATTTTGCATTCCGTTTTCCTCTACTTTACATGATTTTACACAATATATATATAATATATATATATATATATATATACATATATATATATATATATATATACATATATATATATATATATATATATATATATATATATATATATATATATATATATATATATATATATATATATATATATATATATATATATATACATACATATATATATATATATATATATATATATTCTGATTATAGTTGATTTTTAACCTAATCGTTGTGATCTTCGCATTTTCTCTAACACGTGAGTAAATTTGTTCTCGATATGAAGGTTTTCTGACGTGCGCTATGCTCTTATAATTTATGCTTACCATGAAAATTGTTGTTGGCTGGCAAATTATAGGTTAGTCATAGTACAATATGATAGGATGCACATACTTTCAGACATCATACATACTTTGTCAAAACTGCCAGTGCCAGTGTTTCGTTTATGCACTCCATATGCCACAGACAATCTTTGTAATAAGGTCTCCCGTATCAACGTTTATCAGAAATAGTTTATTCCTCACTCGGATCTTATAGAAAACTACTTTATGTAAATGGTAAGGTGAAATCGTGTTATGTTGATTGCTTCTATGGTTATTTAACTACATATATTTTATTCTTGCCAACTTTAGAGCCAGCCACCATCCGGCTATATTCTCAAACATGGTGAATATCATGGCGGGGATCGTTCGTGCCAATGATGACAATGATGAATTTTCCGTGAAACTTGCAAAAATCCTTCTTGCTAGGTTAAAGAAGGAAAATCAAGTAACTTCTCCTATTTTTTTCAGTTCTTTTTTTCTATAACGTTCGTGCCACATCACACTGATTTTTTGTCTTACTAAAGCATTATTTTTTTTTCTACTTCAGAACGTTACACCAGCTTCATTCCAGCTGGCGGAGGGCACATTTAAGAATTGCTCCAATGCACTCAAGGAGCATCTTCCTAAAGCTGCAAAAAGTTTGGGAATTCCCGTCGAGGATTATGCTGAAGTTGTTGCATCGTTATTACAGGGTGCAACTCAAGGGGAAAAAACCATGGTGTGTTTTTCTACAAAAGAAAAAAAATAAAGCTAGAATAAAAAGATGCATTACGTGTTTTGGTTAGGTTGGAGATAATGTATTTGTTGCTACGGTTGTGTTTGGTATAACTTTAAAGTTGCATTTGGATGGAAGGGTTTGAGCAAACGAGTTTTAAAAATTTAAAATAACAAATTCATGCGTTTGTTTGGATAGATTTATTTGACAATGGATTTTAAAACCCTTAGTTCTCATTTTAAGTTATTTTTTGAGTCGTTACGTCGAATTTCAAATCCTTCTGTTTGAGTCATTTTAAATCCATTCCTCTCGAATCAATTTAATCCATATGTTCAATTACTTTATATATCTTTCTACCTTGGCTTGAACCACGTAACATTAAAACCTTTGGTGTTTTTTTCATGCATATTTGATATTAGATTCGATCACCAGAATTAAGATTATATACGACACATTAAATGCTAATGTTTAAGGGAGAGGAAATAACTAAAGTACATCTAATGCGCATATCAGTTTTATGTCTAAGATATTTATTTTTTCATACTAAGCCTTTCGTTGAGTTGCTTTAATTGAACCTGTCAGAAATTTAGTGCACGTTTTGCATGAGCTTCTAGGATAAAAGTCCATTTTTCAATTCTATTTCTTATTAAGTTTTCTTTATTAAGTTCGGTGATTATATTACGAGATGTTTGGTGAAATATACTTTAAAGGAACTATAAATCCATTAAGTTTTGGAAATGGATTTCAGAAGTAACAATGTCTTACGTATCGAGAGTGAACTTTCCGGAAGTGATTTATCCCGAATGACTTAATTTGTTTCGAGACAGCCAATGTGATGAGTTAATATTGTTGCTTCCAATTATATTGACTTCAGTTTTTTTTTGTTTATTTTCCAGGACGTTGAACATATAGGAGTAAATGCCACGTGTCAGGTGAAAGGTGGTTTAGCAGTAACCCCACCTGGCTTAACGGTAAGCGATGATGTTCTTATTCGGAAAAAAAGGAGTCGGAAACCGAACTCCTTACTTAAACCAGAGGAGGGCTACGATCCTTTGTGGACGTTGCAAGGGTCTCGGACGAGGGAAGCTCCCGCAAAGAAAGGCAAGAGAAAGACTATTCTTTCCGAAGACCCAATCGGTGCCATCCTTAACAAGGTAATAAGTGAATTGTGTAGATCTTTTGCAATTAATTGAACGCCAGATGGCGACTTCTCTCGACTTTTAGTCGTTAACTGTTAGATAACTCTCTTGCATAATGCAGAGATTGCCTTCTCAATCCACATCTACATCATCGAAAGGGGAAGCCTTATCTGGGGAAGTCTCTAACTTCCTAAATACGAAGAAGAGTACCGCGCCTGACGACAAGGTCTGGCCTTGTTATCCGTCTTACCTTTGTAATTGTGAATGTTACACTATTATTCTTGTGGTGCCGTCTTTTGAAAGAGTTTTAATTTCTCTGTTCATTTTCTTTTCGATTTCCTTTTCAGTTGGACTTAGTTTTACCTTGGTTAATCTTTTTACTGCGTTAAATTGCCAAATATAACCAGTGCCGATTCCAGGAACTGACTCCAGGGTGGGCTTAAATTTTCGGGGGTTCGGGGGAAGAGCCCTCAAAAAAAAAAATTGGACCTTTTTTTTTGATAAATTAGGAAGAGAAAAAAATTAGGTTTTATTTTTATTTATATTTTTTTTTTTAATTTTTTTTTTTTGCGTAATTTGAGTTTTGGATGAGCTAAATAATAAAAATTGAGTTGGCTAAATAATAATATATATGTATAATATGCTAGAATAATTTTTAATTGAGGCGGGGCTTGAGTCCACCCTAGCTGGACTCGCCCCTGAAAATAACTAAGATGTTGCAAATTATTTTGGCATTCCCATAAAATTCACACCCAATCTTTTAGTATTGGCAACCTTTTGTATTGAATTGACTTGTATATAATCACACCTCCGGAAATAAAGTGCGCAAACAGGTTTACGCATATCTATTCTATGCTATGTGCAAGCATACATTGCTAACCTTCTACAATGTCGTGGTAAGTTTAAACTGTTCTCGGTACAAATTTAGGGAAAGAAGTAGTTTCGAAAATGCCAAAAGAGAATACGCAGTCCCACTATAAAGGGAATTATGTTCTTAGTTCTTTGATTACGTTTTTCTTTTCAAATATGGGGTATATTTCGATATTTACACGTGTCAAAAGGAATTATGCTTATGGCATCTATTAAGGGAAGTTCAAATAAATGAAATCCGCCATGCAGAATAATTCTCCGGGGCTGTGATTCTCTTGTTTGTTTTAAGGCGACATTTTAATGTGTCACATTTTGGATAATTCCCACGCACTAATAATGCATGTTTGTGTATATATTTTATGTGTATTCCATATTTCATTTGCGTATCTATTAAATCATATTAAGCTTTAACTCGTATTATTTAGGGTTCCGAGGTAAAGGATGCAAGCAATTGTGTTGGTGAAGAGGTGGTTGGCCGCAGGATAAAGGTTTTGTGGCCACTGGATCAGATGTAAGTATTCCTGATTATAACCATCTGATGCAAGGAACTAACTGATACCACACTGACATCACTCTTTTGTAGATTTTACGAAGGGAAAATTACATCTTTCGACAATTCGAATAAAACACACCAGGTAAAATTTCAAACTTCTATATATATGAAGTTTGTTAGCTATAACAACTTTGTTTGATGGATCATTCTTCGTATTCACAAATGCAGTTGCCCTTTATTAATAGCAATAACTGGATCTTTAATTTGAATATGTATATTTTACATTTTCGGATTGCACGTGCGTTGTGAATCAGTTCTTCAAATTCTTATTGTTACTGTACCATTACATCATTTAGGTTGACTACGATGACCCTGACCATGAAAAATTAGACCTTAGTAAGGAATGCTGGCTACTGATAGGTGACAACGGTTTGTCCACTCAGGTCGGAGTTGCATTATTATCAATATTTTTATAATTTTTAGGATTGGTTGAAATATTTAACGGGTCTATTTGTGTTTCCGTATTTAATAGGATCAGAAGATTGATGCAACTCCAGGTTCCTCAGCAGAGATGTAAGCTTC
This sequence comes from Erythranthe guttata, assembly GCF_056151865.1. Lineage (NCBI taxonomy): Eukaryota > Viridiplantae > Streptophyta > Magnoliopsida > Lamiales > Phrymaceae > Erythranthe > Erythranthe guttata. Next base: position 9,476,849 of record NC_142534.1, on the reverse strand, counting down.
TCTTTGGGCTTTATTATTTCGTGTACACAATCTTCTTCTGTTTATTATCGTAACGGTCGTAATCACATGTTTAGTTCTTCAGTTTAAACTTGTAATCCAGCTACGATATGCTTTGTTCATTATTTAATTTATATCGAAACGATTTTGGGATGATAGAAAAAAATAATTTTTTATTCTGAGATACGGTCATTGTAACCACATCATTTCTTTAATGTTCTAGTTTTTGTTGTACTTGTTAATCTAATATCCCTAGGGTAAATTACGGTTACCCCCGGGGGTATGTTAAAATTACGAAAAAACTCTTTCTGTTTGAGTAATTACAACCGCCCCTCAACTATGAATCTTCTTACACGTCCACCCTTATGGTGTCGAATTCGACATAATATTCTAGATTCCGCAAAATATTCTCTAGTTTGTACTCGTTTTGTGCAAAAATGCAGTTTCTGATGCACCACTATCCGATATTTACAAGCCAAGAGGCACATCGTATGGCCATCTTGTTTCAAACCGTGGAGCTCAAATGGGATAAAACGGTTACAAACTGGACAATATTCCATATAATTTAGAAGATTCCACTAAATTTGACAATCTAAGGGTGGACGTGTAAGAAGATTCATACTTGAGGGGTAATTGTAATTAGCCAAACATGAGGTTTTTTTTTGTAAATTAACCATACCTCAGGGAGGTGGTCGTAATTTATCCAATATCCCTATGGTAGTATTAAGTTGCCACTTCGGTTGTGCTTTTTGTATCTTAATCCTGCTTTATTCTGACTTGTTGTGTTATTACGTTGCCCCAAAAGTATGTATGTTGCAATCGTGTTTAATTTAGTGATGCTAAAGCTTAAATTATACTATATTATGCACATGCAGATTGACTGATCATGGAACAAAGTCTTCTCGTATATCGAAAGGGAAAGAGAAGGTGAGTTCCTATTGTAAATAGTTTGATTGTAAATTCGATAATTCAAATTGTTTGCTTGGCTTTTTTATATGGAACAAGAACAACTGCGATGATATGGAGTTTTCTTGAAAGACCATATCGTCCTTTTGATTTGTAGCCATGTGGCAGAAGTTTTGTTCCTTTGAGTAGAAAAATCATGAACTTGAAAACGAAAAGATAGATATAAGTATGGGGAAATTACAGTTTTCATCCTTCAAGTTTGTACCGATTTCACATTTAGTCCCTCGTGTTCACAAAAAACACATCTGGTCCCTTATGTTCCAATGATTTAACACTTTTGATCATTTCCGATAATTTACTGTTAGTCCGCTAGTTAAGGCAGTGATGGACATACGCTTGATTCCGTTAGTTTTAATGGAAATGACTAAAAGTGTTGAATTTTTGAAACATAAGGGACCAAATGTGTTTTTTGTGAACATGGGGACCAAATGTGAAATCGGTGCAAACTTGAGGGATGAAATCGGTGCAAGTCTTTGATGAGACAAAGTATTTATAATTCACAATGGGAAACTAAATTGTGCTTACTGCTATTCGAATAATGTTGTACCATTGTATCAGGAAATTTGGATCTGAGATTCTGGACGGATTCTTTGGCTTTCATGCTAACCTAAAGAAGCAACTCTACACGTTTCGAGTAAAGGTGATTTTAACATATTCTTTGGGTTTCATTCTGGTATTCTTCTTAATTGGTATGTTTTTATTGCAGGTTTCTGGTGGACGAAAGAGATAATATTTGATGCTGCTATGTTAAGAGCTTAATCGATTTCTTCGTTTGCTAATCACAATTAAGGACTTGTCCGGATTTTCTTAAATAGGGGTGGAAACGAATCGGGTCGAACCGAACATATGTTTGAATGTTTATCAAGCTTTCACAGTTGTGTTTACGCTTGGCTCCATAGAGAAATTCAGCCGAGCTCGAACGAGCTTTAATCTTACAATAAATTAATCTTTTAATTATTCGTGATACCAAAACCATCCGACTCGATTATATTACCAAATTCATGAGATTTGAGATGGAATAGAAAGTTTTCGTATTCAAAATGAGATAATTTCGTATCAAAAAATAAATTCAATCAATGAATGCCACTCGTAGACTCGTGATTCGTTCATTTCGCATCATCGATATGCCAGCAAGATGCCTAGTCATGAGATAAACTCGTTTTCGAAATGATCCAATCACATCGTGCCACGTATTTAGAGGGATGCCACTTGTCGTCCACCTAGTGCAATCTTTCATTCCTCTATAAAAAAACTCTTCATTTCCCCATTGTAGTATCCATTGTTTTCCTTCAACTTCTTTATTTTACAAAGAAATGTTTGTTTCCAGTTCTTAAGAGAGAAATTCTGAGGGTACATGAGGTAATTAGCCCCTCTTCGGCCTTTCAGTTTGAGTGCTGTATATTTGTAAATTCTTGTTTTAGAGTTCGTGATATAAATATTTACGGGATCATTTAGATTGATTCTCGTGATTTTCGAGACATTTGTGATTATTTTTTACTGTTTAGAGTCTATGCCCAAAATGTAATACACGATACGATGAATGCTATATTAGATAAACTATTGGTTACTGTTAAACCATACGCTGGTTTATCAGTAACTCCGCCTGGTTTAACAGTAACTATTGATTTATCTAATTTAAAAGAAGGAAACAAGTCCGAGAATCTCAAAACTGATGGCAAGTCAAATGAAAATCAAACGACAACATCACAATGTGGCGATGAACGTGCAAAATTTAGGCAGCGCAAGATTTTGCAGGACGTTGAACGTATTGGAGTAGATGCCACGTGTCAGGTGGAAGGTGGTTTAGCAGTAACTCCACCTGACTTAACAGTATTATCTAATGAAAATCAAACGACAACATCGGATGATTTTCCTATTCGGAAAAAAAAGGAGTCGGAAACCGAACTCCTTACTGAAACCAGAGGAGGGCTAGGATCCTTTGTGGATATTGTTGGCTGAATCGCGAAACAATATCTGAAAAAGCAACGATCCTCGATCGGGATATCTCTTGAAGATAAAAGTAGAGACAAGACTCTTGTTTCTGAGAAACTTAGAGAAGATTAATTTAGGGAATCATGACCGTTTAAATTGTTGTTATATGTTGAAATTCTGTAAAAATGGTTCTTTCCTTTAGCTTTTTCTTTTTCTTTTCTTTGGTTTTTTTTTCTTTTTTTTTTTTAATTTTTAATTGTATATTTTATTATATCTCAGATGCTTCTCATAGTCTCATAACTTGAAAAAATAAAGTAAAATAATCTTTTGGTTAGCTAAATTTTTAAATTTTAATGACTGCATAAAAAAATCCTACTCGAAGCAATCAATTTAGAAAAATAAATATATTAATATTCTAGATTATAGAGGAACAAATACAAATTAAGGCTATATAACGAGTGTTTGATAACATCCTAGGTCATTTTCGTTTCGTCATTTGGCTTATGTTCTTCATGTAGCATTCAAACCAAGTGACTTTATGAAATTACATCGATACTTTCACATATTATGTGTAACCTAGGAGACAACTCTATTTTTCCCCAGGGGAATCTTTAGAATATTCGATGTCTTGGAAGATATGATTTATCTTCAAAGACAAGTTCTCGTGATTGCTTTGACCATAAAAGTATATTTTCCATCTGCCCGGAAAATAGACAAACAAAGATGAAAAGATTAACCATTATTAGCCGTTTTCCAATTCAATCTACAAAAACTATGAACAAGAGTTAAATCAGTGTTTAAATTAACAATTACTTCTAGTTGATTCAAGTCGAGTCGAGCCGACCACGTATTTGTACAAGTTTGTTTGAACGTTTTATCAAGCTTTGACAGTTGTGTTTAACAAACCGGGCTCTTAGGTTTCTAGTCAATTCTCTTGAACTCCTTGGTCTATAATGATGCTATAATTTGATCACCTTAAATAAATGAGGTAAGATGAGCTAGGAGAGCAAAGTGGATCACTGGCTCACGAGTTAGATGGTCCTGAGATACCTGCGAACAGAGAACACGTGAACTAGGCCGGGGTTGATCCGGCGGAAACCCCTCCGACGTTCAAGTCAGACGTGCGGATATTGAAGTAGTTGAGAGAATACGAATTGTAGTATTACTCAGATAATAGGGCGTACCTTTATTGAATGAATTAAATCGTTATTTATACCTTGTCGATTGAGCTGAGATTATTTTGTTGGGCCCAAACCTTATTTGAAGGTAATTGGGCTTTCACATTAGTGTTCTTCTAAATCGCGATCGTGGCCCAGGGAGATTGTAAGCTGGCCCGATTAGACATATCAGTCTACATTATTTATTCGAAATATGCGACATGAGAAAAAAAGGCCGAGTTATCTTTTAATTATCCCTGATACCAAAATCATCCAACTCGATTGTGTTACCATATTCATGAGATTCGTGTTAAAAAAAATCATTCAATGATTGCCACGCGTAGACTTGTGATTCGTTCACTTCGCGTCATCCATATGCCAGCAAGACGCCTAGTCATGAGATAAACTCGTTTTCAAAACGATCCAATCACATCGTGCCACGTATTAAGTGGCGGGCACTTGTCGTCCACCTAGCGCAAATCTACGTCACAACTATCTTTCATTCCTCTATAAAAAACTCTTCATTTCTCTATTGTAGTATGCATTGTTTTCCTTCAACTTCTTTCTTTTACAAGGAAATGTTTATTTCAAGTTCTTAAGAGAGAACTTCTAAGGGCAAATGAGGTAATTAGGACCTCTTATACTTTGTATATTACAATCTTCAAATTTCATTACAAGGGTTGTTTTTTATTTAAAATGTTTGAACTCTTCTCTTTGAGCAGGGAAAATAAGCAATCAAGGACTCTTCAGAAGATCGATTCCAAAAATATGTTTGTCCAATCATTACCTTGATCGTTGATATCTTTCATAAGATCCTCGAGAAATAATAGTCTTGCTTCAACATTTTTCATCAAGAAGTCTCTTGACTGAGGATTCTTGTCTTTTAACATACCGTTTCTTGATCCTATTCGCTTTTCCATAAACGGGGGCGACCGATGGTCCCCCTGCATGCCTGGACGACACACGTGAATCCTTCGGGATCTCAGTTTTTAACCAATAACCATTTCTCTTCCTCTAATTTATTTTTTCCTAAATTAGATTATTTCATTGATTCTCAATTAAATTACCCAACATAAATCCATAATTAAAGAAAAAAGTAAGTCTTTCCTTTTTACCCTTTATACTACTAGTACATATTCTGTCTTGAATTAAGAAAGGTTTCTTCTAATGTTTTTGTAATTAACATAGTTTTTTTGTGGCTTTCAGGAAAAGAGAAGCTTTTTACATCTTTGTTGAGGCGGTAAATCTGAAAAATTGATTGAAATTTTAATCGTAACCAATCGAAGACATTAAATTTCCCCGAAACAATGGTGGACAGCTGGAAATCAACGAATTAATCCGAATACGGAAAAGTTAAGAAGAAGAAAAATGGTTGTTTGATTAAAAAAAATGGTCTTGAAGGAATCACGTGTGTCGTGCAGGGTTGCAGGGGGAATCATCCGGCGCCCCCGTTTATGAAGAAGCTATATAGGAACAAGAAAGAGTATGTAAAAAGACAAGGATTCTCAATCAAGACACTTCTTGAAGTAAAATGTAGAGGCAACACATTTTTTTTAGAGAGATCATATCAATGTCGATTTAATAATGCAAAAAACTTTATGTAATAATACTAAGTCAAAATCTTTTTCTATAATGAGAAAAAAAAAAGTAGAGGGTCTTTGAGAGTTATTTGAATTACAATTGGCATTAGAAATCAAATTCTAGTGTTAACTTTGGACTCCAAAAAGCCGATGATTTGAAATTAAGTGGATTAATACTTCACCTTATACGTCTTTTTTCTCTTTTGGCGGGGGCGAACGTAAGCAAAGATCAAGCCAATTGTCACTAATTGAATAGTTAAATCGTAAGATTTGTACATATTTGAACCGATGATCGTATAAATGGAACAGTAAATCATACAATGGGAATGTACATGAGTGTATAATTCGAATCATACGTCTAAATGCCTATCTCTATACCAAATCCAAAAAACAGTTATATATTTATAAACGATGTTAAGTTCTTGAAAATATTTTACATAAGAGATTGGTCGAAATTTCTCACCGATAAATCGAGCTAATAATTAAATAAATCATCCAAATCGAAACTTGAGCAAGAAGTCATCGCTCCTAACAACGCCTCAAGATCATCAGTAGCAAATTGACTTATGGTTTTAATTTGGATGTTTTAAATTGAATTAGGGTAATAAAACAAAATTCAAACCTCCACCTCAGCATTTGGAGACGGAACATTAACGAAGAGGTACAAGTTGTCCTTGTTTGAAATTGAGGGAGCATTTAAGGTCGGACCCTATAGTCCAGAGGGGTTAACTTTACTTACCCCTTAATAATATTATGAAACACAAAATTGAAACATATTTAATTTTGGGACAAAATGCATTTCACCACTATATAACCAAATTTGCACTTTTTCCCCTAAAAACTGAAAAAAAGAGGCGACCCCCGAAAACCATGTTCGATGTAATTTCCACCGACATTTACATTTTTCCATCACTTCTAGGGCATATGCGTCATTTTAGGAATTTATGAATAATTTTCCTGAGCTTAATTAATTATTTAACTGAAATGCTATTCATAGTGCAGCTTTTACCGCCTTGCAGTGCACTTTAGATTCATTTGTAACTTTTCATCAAAAAATTCAAAATCCTCTCAAACGCTCTCCAAGGCCCTTCGAATTCCCGCGGATTAAACGAACAATCCCACAACGATTTAAGGTAAAACTGAAACTCAAAATCGTTAATCCAATGTTTTATAGTAGTATATTAACAAATTTCGTCGAAAATCTGTACGTTTTCAGTACTTCGAAACTCTTCGAAACTTTTCGAAAAAAAAAAAAGCGTTTCGTGCAAAAAATCACGAAATTAAAGGGCTAATTTTGTGATTTTTTACACGAAATTACTAGAATTTTTTGTTTCTTTTACGTTTCGTGCAAACACTTATGAAACGAAAGCTTTAATTTCGTTAGAAAACGTACGAAATGTAAGCTTTTATTTTGTAGGTACTATGCACGAAAACTGTGGGTTTCTGGCATTATGCAATAATTTCGTGGAAAAAAATACGAAATTAATGCTTGTATTTCGTGAAAATAAAAACACGAAATGTAAGAATTAATTTCGTATATTTTTCCACGAAATTATGCAAAATTTCACTTTTTTTTAAGATTTGTTTATTTATTATTATTTAGACTGACGTTAATAGTGTCTTATTTAACAGATGGCAGACAAAGGCAAATCAAAGGCAATTATGCGAGCAGTTCGTGATGAGGCCGAGCATCAAGAGCGCGAGCGCATGACTATGTCTACACGACGTAGGCGAGAGGCCGAGAGAGCTGGTGAAGCCAGATCATCAGTTGCACATCCCGATGTCGAGTCTTCCCATTCTATGGAGGAGGAGGAGGATGCGGTGGACCCCGTTCACGAGACAGAGGTTGTAGCTCGTGGAGGTCGCGGAGGCTGAGCACGGGGCCGTGGAGCTCGTGGTGGTCGAAGTCATACTCGAGTTAATCCGTATGTGCTAGATGGTCCATTTCCCGGTGGCCCGCGGGATCTGTCTTTGATTCCGAGTTTCAAGTCGCACGTAGCGGCATATATTTGGAGGGGAGAAGTAAGTTAATTACTTGTTTTAATTTTAATATTATAATTTTTGTATCTTATAGTAAAATATTTTAATAGTTGATTAACTAATATGTTTTCTAAATAAATGATTGCAGGAACGTCCGGTTGGACGAGTGGAGTCCCATATCAACTCCCTGAACCATTTCAACTACGAGAAGATAGGAGATGCCCTGGCCCAGTTAGACATAGATGTCACTGCAGACAAGCATTTTCTGCGGATGACCGGTTTGTATCCCCTAGCCAGCTATTTTTTACCGGGCATAGATGGTCCGCTGTTGTTTGCATTCGTGGAGCGGTGGCAGCCGGAGACGAACACCTTCCATATGCCGTGGGAGAGATGACTATCACTCTCCAAGATGTCCAGATGATTCTAGGTGTCAATGTGGAGCGACGGGTGGTCGCACATAGGTACGACGAGGCCATCGAGCGGACAAATTGCGTGTATTTACTGTCCGAGATATTAAACCTCGATTTTGAGGAGATTGACGAGTCATGGAAGCATGGGGGCCCCACATGGAGGATGATACAGGGACAACTGTTGATGCCCGACCCGCCCATGAGACGCCGAGTTCAGATATATTTGGTGTTTCTCCTCGGATTGATTTTATTCCCCGACAAGACATGTGATCGGGTGAAGCCGTGGTATATGCACGTGCTCGAGGATTCAGTACTTGATCAGGTCGGCACGTATTCGTGGGGTTCGGTCTGTTTGGCCAATCTATATAGGGAGCTGGGTATATGCATTCGAGCACAGTCGAGGAGCTTGGCGGGTTGCACCACCCTTCTTCAGGTAAATTTTAATATATTTTTTGTACTTATTTTTTTCATAATGTTTTTAAATTTATCTATTCTCTATTGTTAATTTCACTAAATATATTTAAATAAAATATTGCAGTGCTGGATATACGAGTATTTCCCGAGATTCCAGCCGCCAGAGGAGAGCGAGCGGTACCGCGAGTTTCAGCCTCGATGCAAGAGGTGGAACGCGTCGCCAAAAGCGGGCACACTCGAGCATATTCGATGTTTACTCGACAATATGCACGGCGGATGATATAAGTTTTTTATATTTTTTTTGAATATGAATTTTTCGATTTATGTGTTTATATTTTTTTTAAATATGAATTTTTCGATTTATGTGTTTATATTTATTTTTTTAAATATGGAATTTTTCGATTTTATGTAATTGTAGTTTTTTTAAATATGAATTTTTTGATTTATGTATTTATATTTTTTTTCTGTTTAGGTCGAGTGGCTACCTTATGGTCAGGACATACACGAGAATATCCATCGTACGTTGCATCATGGCACGATCCAGTATATGTGGGTCGTAGAGCCGTATATGTCTGATCGTTGCATCCGACAGTTCGGGTGGGTTCAGGATATTCCGCGCGGCTTGATTCCATCGATGGAGCCATGTTTACGCGGTCCCAAAGGAGGTGCATCGTACAAAGTCAACTACCCATTTCCAGGTGGTATGTGGGACATGGTCCAGGCTCATTCCATTCGTGCCAACGTATACAAGACGGCACGACAACGGGGGGAAGTCGACGAGCACTACATGAATTGGTACACCGATCGGACTCATCCGAAGATCACCAACCCCGACGTAGGCCCGACTCAAATGCATCGAGAGAATGTGAGGCGGCTTATTACCAGATAGTACGTGCATTGTACCCGATCACCAGGACCACTGGACAGGACTAGATGCAGCAGTTTGCCGATCTACGTGCCGACCTTGGAGATATCATGGAGCCCGCCGCCCGATATATTGGCATCGATCATGACAACGATCATGAGGTGCAGCCGCCGAGTAGAGCGAGGCGGTAATTTATAGTTTTTTTTGCTAGTTATGTATTTTTATGAACTATTTAATTTTAAAGTTTTTTTTTTTTATTATTATTAGGACTATGCATTTTTATTATTGTTAGGAACTATTTAATTTAATAATTTGTTTTTATTATTATTAGGAACTAATTATTTTACTAATTTTGTTTATTATTATTACGAACTATTTAATTTACTAGTTTGTTTTGTATTTTAATTTACTAGTTTTATGATTTGAATTTAGAAACTACGTACAAATGAAGCAATTAAAGTACACATTTAAACATTCCAAAACAATCTTACAAACACCCTTACAAACAACCTTACAAATTCAATCATTCCAAAAACATAGGTTAAACATAAAAATGCAAAACACAACACTACAAATTTAAATATTCCAAAACATAAATTAAACATTAAAATGCAAAATTAAAAAAAAAATACAAATTTAAACATAAGTTAAACTTTCAAATACACGGCAGATGGTTATGATTACCATTACTCACACTCAATCGCCATAATCCATCCTCCGTTGATTTTTTGCCAATTAACCTGAATGGACAAGAACATTTCCTCAATAGTACGTGTCGTCCAGATTGATATCTTGCACATGTTAAAACTGTTTTACAATGATTACTCATTCGATGATTATGACTAATTGCTGTATCTTTTGCCCACATAATTAACGCTTCTCTACTATCACACACAATACCACGTTCAAAGAAGTGACTATGACTGTGAGATTGTTCTCTTAGTTCCTGCATAAATATTTGAAATTAAAAGACAATATTTAAGGAATTTCGTATGAAACAACACGACATGTAAGCTACAATTTCGTGTAAAAACATACGAAATAAGAGCTTTAATTTCGTAGGTTTTACTACGAAATTATCATAAAACGTAATTAAATGTAACATTTCGTACCAAAACCTACGAAACAAACAGCAAAACGATTTTAAGACATATTTCGTATAGTATTACACAAAATGGAAGAATAGATTTCGTGTGAAATAACACGAAATGTCTAAAAATGTTGGAAATGAACAAAAAACGTGTATTTTCACCTCAAAATCGAAGCCGTTGTCATCCATGTTGATGATACTTGTGCTCAAACTGATATTGGTCGAAAAATTATTGGATTTGAAGAATTTCAAAAATTAAAGATTGAGAGTGTTTGAGATGGTTGGATAATATTTGGAAAAGAAAAAAAAAAGAATTATTTTGCACTGCGGGTGGGTAAAAACCGCACTGATAATAGCAAGCCCAGGTAAAATTGAGGAGAAAAAGTAATAAATTGGAGTAAATAGGTGGACAAGGATGATTGGCGGGTAAGGTGGTGCCTCTAAAGTCTCTAATTCTATCCTTGGTGTTGCAGAAGAATGCGGATGGAGATGGCTGCTTATTCAAGCATGAGTAGTAGTTGTTACATGACCGCTTCAATTCCCAAACTACCCTCCACCCCTTCCCTATTTCTTCATCCCTCCTCCCACACTTGTTGTTCTTCTAGGTTCAATCGAATTTCCAAGTCGAGTAGAATATATGCAAAGTTCGACAAATTCGAAAACCTTGAAGAAAATGAAGATGACAATGATCAACAACTTGATGAACAAGTTGAAGAAATTGAAGAGGGCGACAGGTGCTGCGAATTCAATCCAATATTTATTTACTAGTTGATATAAATAAATAATTAAAAAAATGGTGTTTCAGCTGCTTGCCTTCTGATTTGGAGGGTGCTGTTCGTCAATCAGGCCAAGCAACTGCAGAGTTTGTTTCTTCTGGAGGAATGAGAGCCATAGTATGTATATTATATATTTATTATAAGGAATAATGGTTTTGTAATTGTAATTACACTAACCAGTAATTAGGGATTGTTTAATTTATTTTTATTGGGTTTTAGGTGGAGCTATTAATTCCACAGTTGCAGTTTCTTGACGATGAAGGGGCACAAGCTGAGCTTTGGGAGCTTTCTAAGATCTTTTTGGACACTCTTATTCAACAAACAGGAGGCCAGGTTTGTTTGCTTAAGCAATTTTATATAGTCAAACAGTGCATCTTTTATTACTTCCTTGCTTGCATCAACTTATTTCTTGAGATAATTTCACAAACATTGAAATGTGAAAGTTTTTTCGTTACAGAGAGTTAAAGCCGTATTTCCGGATGCTGGTGCTGCTGCACTATTAAAGTATCAGTGGAAAGATGCTGCATTTGGTTTCTCCAGGTAAATTTTTCATAATGGTTCTTATTATTGGGGGAGATACAGTAGTAGTCTTAGGTTGTTTAACATACCTTCCAAGCAAACTATCAAGTTGGTTCTTGTTCCTTGTTTAACTCAATTGTTAAATCATGAGTAGCAATTACAATTTAACTATGAATATCCATTTAGTTCTTGAATCAATTTTATTTGCAACTACTTACTCATTATTAGCCGTAAAAGAGATTGATAACAGTATTGGTATTGGTACTTTCTGTATTTTTTGTTTAATTGCAGATACACTTTAATACATCTTTATATGCAATTTAGTCATCTGATTCGGTGTTAATTTCAAAATAATATGTTTTTAGTTAACATGGTTAAATGTAAAAAAATGTCAAATTTATGCTGCACTGCTTCTATATTGGAAATATAGGGTGCCATCCTCCTTTATTTATTATTTTTGAAATGGGCTTTGTTATACCTTCGATGGAATTCAACAGATTCTGTAGTATACCATGACTTTCTAGTATTTACATCACATGTAAATGTATTTTTTCTCTGAAGAAGATGTTGCAACAAAAAGTTGTTAATTCTGAATGCATTTTCACCTTATGAAATATTCACGTGTTCAGTCGGGTCATCAGTCTGTTTATATGTAGAAAGAGATGATGGCAGTGGTACATGTCAAATTATACAGTACAATATGTAGAAGTATTTCTCTTCTACTTTTTGAAATACGTTTAGGTTTATTACGATATTGTGATATTAGCCGATCATATTTATCCAGTCTAGGTGATCGAAAGCCTGTGACTAGTGAAGACGAGATTATTGTGATGGTGGTTCCTGATTATCAGATGTTGAAATTTGTTCAAAAAATTGCATCTGAGCTCTTAGACGACCCGGTACTACTCATTCATCCTCATTTTTCATCTCGATTTTTGCATATCATTAACGTACACTTTCGTGAAAGGATGGTTTTTTTTTTCTTCTTTCTTGAGTGGGGGGTTTATCAAGGCGGCAAGTCGAAAAATATAATTGAATATCACAGATAACCTTCACTTACTGTCTGAGCGGTTTTTTTCTAAATAAACTCCTAAGAGATGATAGACATGCTAAGACACGTTGCTCCATCACGACCCCTGGTTTCACTTTTTGATTGTATTCTTTTAACAATAAGAATTGTGACAATGCGTATGTTTTGTATTGAATGAGTGCGAGCAGAGATGCTTTTTCTTTCTAGCCATTGAAAACTCGTACTATCCGAAATTCATTTAACACCCATACATCACTTTTATGTTTCGAGTTATGATCTCATCCAACCTTCGGCAAATATCCTTCTTTCTATTTTGGTAAAAGTTATTAAGACTATTGGATATTAGATTTTATCAAGGAAACTAGTTTTATGCAGTCAAATTTAAAATAAATCATTCAGATAAATACCTGGACTCTTTATGTTGACTTGAGTTTCCATCTCCTCTATTAGTTATTTTCTTCTATCAGCACTCAACTGCTTCGTTCTAATCATCTTCGAATAATTCTACTACATACTACCGATTTTCCTAAAAGTTATAATTGTAAGACTTTTGGATTTTTTAAAAGTTAAACTTACTCAAAGTCAAAGTCCAAATAATTTAGTCCTAGCAATTCTACATGCAATAGTTACTCTAATATTCAAAAGCATTCGAATCTGTCAAAACATTCATTCTATTTAACAACTTTTGTGCATGCTAGCAGAATTATAGTGAGCTAAGACCATTCATTGAAATAAGTTTGTTTTACGTAATTATGTTAGCCTAGACCTCTTATCATGTGGAACCCGCGGCTTATTAGTGCGGATGTTGGAGTTGGTATCAACGTTCGCCAGTTAAGACGTGATTTTTTAAGGTACTTTATTACCTTCTTTCTGATTGTTTCAATACATATATTTGTGTTTATGATATAATGTGATGCTTGTATGTTAGACTCATAATCTTTTTTAACGTAAGATAACTTGTTTAAAGTGTGTTATCATAAATTATTTGTGTGCAGCAAATTTACGGTTGTATACTCGATGAAGCCTCTTCCAACCGGTGCTGTTTTTAGGTGTTACCCAGGGTAAGTACTTATTTAATTATTTGATAATAATTATTTTATGTAAGACTCTACGGCGCCGTTTGGTTGCCAAGATAAGCCATGATTAACTAAATAGTTGGACTTAATTTGATGTTTGGTATCCTCAATAAATTGCCGGGTCGACCCGCCAAAATTATATATTCATGGCTTATCTTGCCTTCTAATGAGTTTTTTTGTTGGACGTTTCAAGTTCCAATAAAATAATTGGGTCTCATTAGATTATTTAATCATATCTTGGCTAATCTTATCTTGCCAACCAAACGGGGGGTAAGTGAATATGATAATATTTGTGGAATGTGACAGATTGTGGAAAGTATTTTACGATGATAAGGAGAGGCTGAATAGGTATTTGCTTGCCAAGGAAATGATACGACGCCCTGATACAGAAGAACTCGAGGTTACTTTAACTCATCTTTCGCCATTTCACAATATATGAAACCTCTAATTCAAATGCTGTGCACGGAATATTGCGGTTGAGATTTGACGTCATTTTAAATTTCTTTTTTCTTGGCAGATGATATTTGGTGGGCAAGATGATCCGGAGAAGGGAACGTCTTTGTTTGATCAAGCGGCAGGCATCTTCTCCTCGTTTAATCGTTTCATGAAAGTCATTTCCAGATAATTCTTTTGTTTTTTTCCGTTTAAAAATCATGCACGAATATCAATCAGACACACCTATCTGTATTGTTTACTACCATGTAAATTCCTTTATTCTTCTGTATCTATCTATTTATCAGCTCATCATAGTCACATAAAATACAGAACAAGTTGGCATTGCATGTCTATGAGATTTACCCTTTGTCCTCGCCAAAATCATACCGTTAATTCGGAAAAAAAAAAAATCCCCAAACCACATTTAGACTTATGGTTCAGTCCCCACTGAAGAATATTATCTACAACTTACCCAAAATCGTACTTCTGAAAATGTCGAACAAATAGTTCGTTAAAGACTGAAGATTGACATTTTCTATGTAATGTGTGGTTAATTAGTCCTAATTTTTACAACTTGTATTAGTTTCTAAAACTCTTTTACAAGTGGATTATACAAATTAATGTCACCATAACAAAAGGGTTCGCTAAGTGATGCTTCTATCATATGTGTTGTGAGCAAAACTCCATGTAGTCAAATATGGAAAGAGGAGAAGCAGATGCCAACCAGAAGACCCTTTTTATTTCCATAGGTCTAAATTACTAAGTACCGATTAAAGTTGCATCTACCATTTAGCATTTTATGTGTTTAATTAATCAATAAAAGCATTTGAGTTCGAAAACGTTGTTGCGCTTTTGTATTACTTTAGTGTTTATTTCTAGCTTTTGATATAAATAAAGAAATATCCGTTGTGAGAATATAGTTGATTTGTGTTAGGTTATTCTTCTTGTTCGTTGAGTCTCTAGTGTGTTTGGAACTTAACTTTCAAATATCTTTCACTGTTAGAGTTTCCCAGGTGGTTGTGTAATTTTAATCTTGTTCTTTAGCAATTGAATTTTGTTCTTTTTCGTTCACTCTCTATATACTAGACAGGTGCACGTTACATGTGTCCAGTGGCGAAGCCAAAATTTCATCATCGAGGGGCCGAATACACATAAAAATATAAATAAAAAAAAATGTCAAGAAATTAATGACAGCAACGACTGTTTTAAGAGTGACGAGTTTAGTATATTGTTATAGATGGGCATAAATTTTTGGGGTTTCGGGGCAGCGCCCTTAAATAAAAAATGGTATTTTTTTTCTTTGTTCATAAGAAAACCAGAAGATAGGAAAAGTAAAACTTATGTCCTTTTTGCATTAATTAATTTGCATTAACTTCACTTACTCCACACGGGCACATTTTACTTAAAACGTAAGCTCAAGCTATTATTGATTTCAGGAGTCAAAATCAACAACAGGGTTGCTACTCAATTATTGATCAAATTGGCTTAACGTTACAGAAGAAAATTCCACATGAAAGGAGTGCAATGATTTCAAGCGTCGCCAACTTTTTGTTCTTGAAAACAAGGACAATTTTAGAAGAGGGCATTTGGTATGTGCAAAACTACATATAATTGCCAGGCAGAAGACCATTATTATTTTCATAGAATCAATTGAAGTCGCATCTACCATTTAGCATTTTTCTATTTCTAGCTTCTAATATAAATAACGAAAGATTTATTGTGAGAAGATAGCTGATTTCTGTTGCGTTCTTCTTCTTCGTTGAGTCTCTGGGTGCGTTTGGAACTTAACTTTCGAAGCTTTTTCAGCGTTTGAGTTTCCCAGGTGGTTCTGTAATCGTAATTCTGTTCTTTATCAATTGAATTTCGTTGTTTCCACGTCTACTTCCTATATTTTTTACCGTTGCAATATGTCTGAGCAAAAAAATTGGATTAAAGAGTGCAAGTTATATACAAGCATGTAATCAGACAAATTGAGGTATCTGCTGTACACACAGATCAGACAGAATCCCCGCGTGATTTTCGGAATTAGAACCAATGAACATGCTTGATTGAGACCTAATTAGAATTACTCTTAGGACGTTGATATCGATTATTCTCATACTTGGCTTTTACAATCAAAGAATATAGCAACTCCGCCTCGGCTGATGTGTCGTATGGCATGCCGATTATGCTGCAAAAGATAGCCCGATAAAAAGGGAACAAGAAGATAATAAAGGAAACATGTGAGGGAGAGAAAGAGAATTATACATACCTTTGAAGAAGCTCCTCAAGAATAATTCGTTGTGAGGGGGTAACATAATGAATACAAGTTCTTGGACACTGACCAACTGCAACCTCAACTTTATAGTCTTCACCATGCCCTATGCAATAAAAATGGATAATGATTTAATTAAATTATAATTATCGGCACTTCATCGCAATTAATAAGGGGGACAAAATCAACCTTGGCAAGTTGCTTCCGCAGTCCCTGTTACTGAAGATAACTTGAAAGCATGTGGTGCCATATTTACACATGAATACGGACAACCTATCCACATATATGAAATGTATGTCAATAAAATAACTAGTCAATCTTCCTAAATTAATTCTGAAAATTGATAAGAAATTGAAAGTGAGGATCATCATTAATTCATTGGCAATTTGCAACTTGGAATTTACCAAGAAAGTCGTGTGCATTCAAAATGAAACATCTATACAATTAATTCTTCTTGCATCTGAAATACTAAGCGCCGAACTATTTTTTCAAATAATAAAGTAATGGTTTAGTTTTTCTCTACTCATTTCATTACGTAACGCAGTTGGAATTTATTGACGTTTCCATTTTATAGAATGAATACAACAGAAATAGCATCCATAGAAATTATTCTACCATTTACTTGTACATGATAACTAAATCAGTAACGAGTATAATAGATTGTATTTCAATGTCATGCCAAAAATAATAGTACATTCATTAATATGTTAGAGTAAAAAGAGATATTGGACGTTGGAGATGCAGCATATGAATACCGAACATCAATTGATCGATCATTTAACCTAAATTGGTTCCTTCAATATTTTTAAGGGTAAATTACACCCACACCCCTGAGGTATGCTTAAATAACTCTAAGGTCTCCGTGGTATCGATAATTACATTCACCCCCTTGAAACGTAGTTATAAACTCTAATGGGATAATGCATTGGATAAGTTATTACGATAGAGTTCTAAGGGACTATTGGTTTCAGGAAGTGGTGGAGACAACAAAGAGTTATGGGTGATTTAATAAATATTGGGGGAGCCATGTCACCCCATAATTCTATGTTATCTCCACCACTAGCTAAAAGTAATAGTCCATTAGAATCCTATCGGAATAATGTATCCAATGCATTATCCCGTTAGAGTTTCTAACTACGTTTCAGGGGGTGAGTGTAATTATCGATACCATAGGGACCGTAAATTTATTTAAGCATACCTCAGGGGTGTGGGTGTAATTTACCCTATTTTTAATTATTCTTTTGCAAGCATTTAAAAGTTCAGTAATTCAATGAAAGAGTTGGTACCTTTGCCAATGCAAAGAACCTGATTGACAAAGACATCAGCTGCCTCACATTCAGGTTCGTCAAATGGATCCATACATTCTCTACACATGTGTAACATTAAGTGGATTAATATAATAACGTACACCATAATAACATTTACCATAAACATTAACAGATAATGAAATCAAATAACGAATAAAATTGCAATGATAGAAAAGCTTTCTTTGGTTAAGAATTTTACTCGACAAAAATCAAACCACTGTATCCGATGGAGGACAAATATTAGAGAAATTGAACTAAAGCAAGCCACTACTAATGATATATATCATGTCAGATGTGTATTAAACAAAATCTAATGTATAAGAGATGCATGCAGGTGAACTTAAACTTCGTTTGCTACTGTTAAGTAATACTAAATCATGTTTAAAAAATTCAATTGATCCGACTAAGTGTTTGATATATTAGTTCACAAGTGGATCCAAACATTCATCCAAACATAACCTTCTTTAACTTTAGGGAAACTGATCCAAACATGAGGAAGGAAAGACACTGAAGAAATCATAGCTGAATTGCTGCTTAGAATTACATATATTATCACAGAACCTTTACCAAAATTTGTGTGAATAATTCGTGAGAAGTAAAAATAAGATTCCCTATATTCGTGTGGAAATCAAATGACTCTGGATAGAAACTACAGATGATATTTATTCCCAAAAATACGTGGGAAGAAAATTCTTAAGTCTTAAAAACTGTTAACAACTTGGTATATAATTTTAGGGACACACACAGATGAAAACACAAGGAATTAATAGAATACACAATTTCTAGTGTGTTCCTTCCTTTTACAGAGTGCCAGCGAACAAACAAGTTTTGACTTACCATTCCCAAACTCGTAATTAGACTATGACCGTGTTAATTTCTTTTACTCATACATTGCATTGTATCATCATAATTCATAATATATAGTCACTGCCACCATGTGTATCAAGCAAACATGATTATTGTTGATGTTTTTTATAGAACAAATATTATATCATCACAAATAAAAGATTATATCATTGAACTTGATTGTAAGGGTTGGCAAGCACAATTGATTGATAACAAACAACCTTAGACTACACTCCAGAGGATCGAAACACTTTGGATTCATTAACAAGCACACATTAAACTAATGCAACTGCTGTGTAAAATAGTCATGTCGAAATGAAGCTGTAAACAAGGAGAATCATTAAAAAAAGAATCTTTAAAGCAGTAAGTAAATTAGAAGTGTAGTGTTGAGGTAGTACCTCTCAATAATTTCTGATTTGGTGTAGTTGGACAAAAGCTGTTTGAGATGATAAAAATTAAATAAAGAAATAAAAGCTGATAATCCCAAACTAGTGTATAACAATTTTACCTGATAGGCTTGAATGACACGACGAATCATGAAATCCGAATTGTTGTAACCACCTCTGGCTACATCTGGGTGTAACTGCTTCACCTGCAATTGCAAACCAAACAAACCCCAACATATATAATATAATATAACTATAAAAAATAATCCAAAAGTAAGTGTGGAAGAAAAGAGAGATCGATTAATACTTTGGTTCGAAAAGCAGATTTGAGTTGTGCATATGAGCATTGTTGAGGGTCAAGTCCCAGCACAGCATACGCCGAAGAAGGGGTGAGGGGTTCATCTGAATCCGAATTCGAATTATAATTAGAATTATCCCCGCCGCCATCATAACTATTGCTGCTGCAATTCACTCTAAATGAACAAGACCAAGAAGAAGATGAGATTGAAGGAGGAGGCCTCAATTTACAAGCATAAATAAATTTAAATTGGGTGGTGCTGGTGCTGGTGCTGGTTGGGAAATTGCCACATCTCTTCTTCTTAACTGCGTTCAATGATAAAAACAACGGTGATGACACTGATTTCATTGTTCATACACTTCATAGTGCTGATTTCATTTCTTGTTTTTCTTTTTTTTTTTTGGATAATAAATGATTTCGCTTGGGTTTTGGTGGACCGGCCAAACCATGGTAAAAGAAAGAGCACATGTTTGCTACTAGTATAAAATTATGGTGTGTTTACAAAGGCGGCCGATATATTCAAGCACACAAATTTCTTTGTATAAGACCACGATCGTAAAAATATTAATTTATCCTTAATGAAATTCAAGACCAAATTAACACAAAAATATAAAACTAAAAAAATAAAAAAAATTCCCTTGTGTAAGTCCAAATAAAATAAACCTACACACACCCATTATTTCACATTTAAAAATCTCATTCTTTTTCTTCTTCTTCTTCACAAATCGAACCCTAAACACCAAAGCAATCAAATAATCACCAAACATTCACAATAGAGTCGGAAAACAAGGAGATGGTGGTTTATGAGGGTGGAAAACGTAATAATATATGTGTTAACCGTTTATTTTAGCTTGTGTGTCGTTTTTCTTTTTTTTTTTAAAAATCGTCGATACCAAAAATCTGTATTCACAGTCCGATGTTTTAAAAAATAATCGGTATACACGTGCCGATTTTACAAACAAAATCGGTATTATAGTGCCGATTTTTCCAAAAAAACAAATCGATCTGAATATGTCGACTTATAAAAAAAAATTGTCGCGTACACGCCATTTTCCCAACTCCTATTTCAATTTCAAAATTTAATCATAAATCGACCAAACCATTGCAACCCAACAAAAAATAAGCATCGATTAATGTTTACCACGCATATTTATCAAGCAATCAATGCTCTTTTTCAAGAAATCAATGCTCGATTAATGTTTTCGAATTTACCAACAAAAAGTTTAGTATAAAAAAGTGGTGTTTTGTGGTGGTAGAGTGGTGGTGGTGTCCAAGTGGGTGGGTTGTATGTCGGCGCCGGTGCGGTGGCGATCTCCCTGGTCGGTGGCGTCGCGGCGGTGGTGCGACGGCGTTCGTGCGGGTGCAGTTGTGCAGCGGCGGCGGGTCGGATATTTTTATTTTGTTTTTTGTTTTTTGTTTTTTTTTCCTTGGTTGAACAACTTGAACAAATTAAAAATAGGAATATAGGGTCTGTTTTTTTATTTTGGTAGTATTTTTGGATGATGGCACATTCGTCCTCTTCGGCCTTGATATAAGAAAATTAGATAAATTTATGGGCTTGAACTAAAGAACTATTTTATGTGTGTTTGAACAAAGAAAAAATGGGCTTGGATACACCTCTTACGAATAAGTTTCTGACCAACCAATATCTCTATTATTCTAGGTTCATGGTTATCTCTTTCGCCAATAAGTTCATCATTCTGTATTATAAATAAAGACAAAGTTAATGTATATGGCAAAATTACCCCTAATCCTTTAAACCCAATTCATAATTGTAACTCCAATTTAACTTCAATGTAATGAATTTTTACCACAAAAATACAATTTTGGCTTTTTCTTTTTTTAAATTTTTTTTTCTGATTTTTTTTTTTTTTGCAACCGGTTTCCGGCGTTGTCTTATTTTTTTTCCCTTTATGCTTTTTCCGCAGCCGGGGTTTTCGGTGTTGACTTTTTAAATAAATAAATAAATAAATAAATAAATATATATATATATATATATATATATATATATATATATATATATATATATATATATATATTCTTTTTGTTTTGTTTGATTTGTTGACGATTAACATAATAATATTACTGGCTACTATGATATTACTATTAACACAATAATATTACAGTCAACCACATCAATATTAATTCTTTTAGCTTTTTATTGTGTTTGCCTTTATTGAACGGTCAACAAATTAACATTACTATATTACACAATAATAGTAATTTTTGTTGTGTTAATATTACTGTGCAAGAGAGTGTATACCATTATTACTGTGTTAAATTGTAGTATATTTAATATTACTGTGTTAAACAGTAATATAGTTAATATGACGGTCAATCACAACAATATTATTGTTTAAAAAAAAAGTCAACGCCGCTGTCTCGTTGACCGCGGCGGTCGGAGGCGGCAGAAAGAAAAAAAAAACATTCGAGAAAGTCGACGCCGGAAACCGGCGGAAAAAGCAGGAGAAAACAAAAGGTCAATGCCGGAGACTAGTGGTCAATGGCGGCAACGGGTGAAATTGTACTCAAAATTGAGTTTTGGGTCAAAATTGAATAATTTGAAAAATCTAGGGTCAAATTGAGGTTAAATTGGATTAAATGATGAAACTAGAGCATATTAAAATGGGGGTGGAGGAGGGGGGGGGGGGGGGGGGGGGGGGGGGGGGGGGGGGTGATTTTTATCGTTTACACATCTTTGAATAATGTCTGGACTTTTTTGTAAAATATTTTTTTGTTTGGACCCTTTATGAATAAGTATCCCATGATGGGCTTATTTGTAATGTGCCCGAAAATTATAGGCATGCCGCACATCCTATCATTTTCCCCCCTTCCATTTAGGCCTTTTTGGTTTGCACCGTAGCATAGATTAGCTAGCACACATGGATTATATAAAAAATTTCGTAAGGATTTTTTTACTGTGGGCTGAAGGTGTACGTGCAAACTTTGTGGACAAAGTAGTGTATACTCTTAATTTCACATATTCAAAGTTAGCTTACACATAAGTATATTGGTACATATATTTGCACATATTTCGCAAAGGCACATAGTTTAGTCATTAAAAAAAAAAAAATCAAGTAAGAGACATAACAATTCAAGCAAAGAGCATAGATAACATAGTTTACATATATAACAAAAGTAGCTCAAAACATTCGGTTATTTATAGTTACTACCTCCAAGTTTCATTAATTAAAGTTTAAGCCCTCTTTCTCAAGAGACTGGAAGTTCTGCTTCAAAGTAGCACCGAATTTCAATTTATTTCATTTTCTTTCTAGATCTTCACATGCAAGATAAGGATTAGAGTTTTTAATACTTGTTCTTGCTCTTTCTACATGCATCATCAAAAAGCTACTCTTATTAGCAATTTAAATATTTCTCAACAATCTTTAATCACATGAAATTCCACTTTTATTAATCTTTTTCTTGGTTTTTTAGCCTCATATATTATCTTATTACTCATAGATCGTAAACCATGGATCGTAAACTTCCCCGACCCGAAGGGAGTACACTTACAGCCACGTAGGTTGATATATACACATATATAGCAGGGAGATTATAAATAACCCATGGACCAAGTACTTTCTCTGACCACGTAGGTTTACGAAAACCATGGATCGAAGTTTCCTTAAGATCACGTAGGTCTAGTATATACATACATAACAATTAAATCATCATTTGATTCTTAGTTTTTCAAGATTAATTCATTTAAAGCTTAGATTATTACATACATGGATGATCTAACTATACTTTCAACAAAAAATTTCATTTTCTTCCTCTTTCAATTTTCGGTCATTACAAGAACATCAACGAGAATTAAAGAGAGTAAAAGTACTATTGGTGTTGAAGCACTTGTAGCAACAATTCAAAAATTCTCACCTTGTTCTTCTTAGAAAATTTGGAAAGGTATTCTTTACTTTCTACAAGGGAAAGAAAAGATATTTTAGAGAGAGAGAGAGAGGAAGAAGAAGCTTAGCTTCTTGAAATATTTGAAAATGAAGAAAAGAAAAAAGAGGAAGAAGACTTACTTCGTTGGCCAATAATTTAAGTCTTGAAAGAGAGATTTTGGGTCTTTCCTACACTATTAATTTCGAAAATGGGAGAAGAAGAGAAAGAGATTTTGATCTTTGATCTTTAGGATGTGTGTAGAGAAGATGAGTAAACACATGAAGGTTTGTGTTCTATTTATGGATTTGTGGGGATCTTACAAGCTTAATGATTAAGAATGGGGGAGTGGCCTTCTTTTAATTTAGGCAAGCATAGAAAGTATCTAAAGGGACTTCTTTGCAATTTCATTTAACTATCCTTAAAATTAAATTCAGAGAGAATAATATAATTTTAAAGGATAATATAAATAGTTTTATTCAACAAAAAAAAAATGATTTTCAATCAAGCAAATATGTGATTTTCAAATTCTCCTAATAAATGAGTTCTAGCAAAATAAATGAATATGATTAGCCTCTAGATATAATAATTGACTAATATGATCAATTAAATTCTTCCAAAATTATTATGGACTAATGGATTATATATGAAGTTTCACATAAATAAAATCTTAATCTAATAAACGCAGATAAAATCATGTTAACTAAATATATGCTAATTAATGAAAAATTAAATTATCGAAGATGTGGGGTTTAAATTTTCCAAGGAATTTCGATAAGCCAGATTTTTTTTATTTCGGAGTTTCTTAACTTTTCGGTCTAGAATTTTGGGCGGTTTCTTCGATAAATGATAGGTTTGGAGATAAGTCTATAGGTTCGAATTCAAGGACGTGGTTGGTGTTAGGAAGGCGTATTTTCGGAGCATGGGTACGTGAAAGACATTGTGTATTTGGGATAGATGTTGTGGTAGGGCAAGACGATAGGCTTGGCTACCGATTCGGTTGAGAATTTTGAAAGGTCCAATATATCGAGGGCTTAGCTTTCCTCGTTTCCCGAATCGCATAATTCCTTTGAGTGGAGCGACTTTTAGAAATACGTGGTCGCCAACATTGAATTCTAAGTCTCGTCTCTTTTTATTTGCTTTTTTTTTTGGCGATCTTGGGCCGACTTCATTTTCTCCCGGATGCTTATTATGTCGACGGTGTGTCGGACTAGTCCGTGGCCCAATAATTTCCATTCGCCGACTTCGTCCCAATGGATTGGAGATCTGAATTTTCTTCCGTACAATGCTTCGTATGGCGCCATTTGGATTGACGATTTGTAGCTATTATTGTACGAGAATTCGATGAGCGGTAGCCGGCTTTCCCAAATGTCACCAAAATCCATTATGCATGCTCGAAGCATATCTTCGAGAGTTTTGATCGTCCTCTTGGATTGACCGTCAGTTTGGGAATGGTATGCCGTAATAAAGGTTGGACGGGTCCCCATTGCTTCGTGCAAGCTTTTCAAAAATTTTGAAGTGAATCGGGGGTATCGATCAGAAATGATTGACGTAGGAATCCCGTGGAGTAGGACAATTTCTTGGATGTAAAGTTCGGCTAGCTTTTCGAGACTAAAGATAGTCTTGACCGGTAGAAAGTTTGCGGATTTGGTTAGGCGATCAACTATCACCCATAAACATTTCACGTTAGTCAAATAAATTTTTGCACATAAGCATATATATATAAATAGATATCTGCCCGAGTGTTTAGTCGATGTCGTAGTTCGAGAATCTCGGAGACTTTTAAGTTCATATGGAAGTTTTCGGGGAACATTACTCTGATACAACGTATGTGTGACACCCCTTTTCTATTTACACTTATTTAATAATTTAGAATATGCTAGCTAGCGGAAGACTTTTAGAAAATAATGAGCGTGGAATGCTCGTTTTAAAAATCACCTTCTACAAATAGATAGTTACGCATAATTTTTCTTTTAAAATCAGAGAGAAAAGTGCCCACATATTACCATCCTCACCTTGAGAAAGGTTGTACTCAAGGAAAATTTTTGGCTTGTGTAGTACCATGGTGGCTGAAAATTGAGGGAGTAATATGGAGAAATTTTTCGATTTTTCTTACGAATAATTTTATTCATAAAAAAAAATTGATTTTCAATTACGCAAATATGTAATTTAAAATTCTCCTAATAAATGAGTTCTAGGAAAATAAAAGAATATAATTAATCTCTAGGTATAATAATTAACTATTATAATTAATTTAAATTCGTCCAAATTTATTTTGGACTAATGCATTCTATATGAAGTTTCGCCGGTTATCACATAAATAAAATCTTTAAACTAATAAACGCACATAAGGGATAAAATCACATTAACTAAATATATGCTAATTAATAGAAAATTAAATTATCGGAGACGCGGGGTGTTACAATCTCCCCCCCCCCCCCCCCCCCCCCCGCGGAAGAAATTTCGTCCCCGAAATTTGTTCCTTTTTATTATGTCCGGGCACCGACTCTCAGTCTCATCCTCAAATTCCGACGTTGCCTCATCCGGAGAATGATTTTTCCAAAGAATTTTGATAAGGCGAAATTTTTTATTTCGGAGTTTCTTAACCTTTCAGTCTAGAATTTGGGCGGGTTCTTCGATAAATGATAGGTTTGGAGATAAGTCTATATGTTCGAATTCAAGGACGAGGTTAGGAAGGTATTTTCGTAGTATGGATACATGAAAAAAATTGTGTATTCACGATAGATGTGGTGGTAGGGAACACGATAGGCTTGGCTACCAATTATGCATATCAATATTTGTTATCATATATGTTAAGTTTATTCTATAACATGTTTTTCATAATCATAATTTCTCGTTGCACGAACGATTGAATTTCATTTAGTTGGTTAGAGATTGTCTATTTCGAGCGAAAAATATATTAAAAACCTTACTTTTGATTTAAATAAAATCTAAAATAGTAAAAATAACAATACAAATTTAAAAATATTAGTTTAAAGGTTAAAGTGGACAAAACAAGGTAGCTTGTTGGTAAGACTAGCAATTAAGTTGGGCCAACCGGAAGCACGATTGGTCGGCAAGATTTCACTTGAGCCAAACCTATCTAACTGTGAATCGTGCCGAGTTCGAGTCATTTTGTCAAACCCAAAAAGACTATGAGCCGGGTTTAAGGTTATTATAGCTCAACTCGAATAATGTCCGATCGAATAAGAAATTTATATAAGGTGATATATTTATTTTATACAATTAACACTAATTGACGGAATCACTTTGGTGATAAATGAAAATTTGAATTTACATTCATTCATTGTAGTTGTTTCAAGGTTATTTTAAGAGTAATTTAACGAATTCAAAAGTTTTTTAAGAAAAATATTACCTCTTTAATTGATTTGAATTATTTAAAATATCTCTCTTATTTGCAAATGATTAGGAAATAAAAATTTAACAAAAGAACTCGTTTTTAAGCAAATTTACGAATATTTGTACTATATAGAATATATACACGAAATTATTACAAAAAAGTAGTGTTATAAGTTCTATTAGAGCTCGATTTAAACCTGAAACCCAAAATATTATATGAA
The DNA here is from genome assembly GCF_056151865.1 of Erythranthe guttata. NCBI lineage: Eukaryota > Viridiplantae > Streptophyta > Magnoliopsida > Lamiales > Phrymaceae > Erythranthe > Erythranthe guttata. The sequence goes on along the minus strand of NC_142534.1, from coordinate 9,450,068 downwards.
TCGAGTTTGAGCGTACAACTACAAAGGCCAATAATATGTGAGTTTGAACTTCTAATCATAAAGCCCGAGGGTATTTGAGGTTGAGTATAGGCTCACATGACCCGATTGCCAACTTTGCTTGCCCCGAGGACTTATTTGGTCATGGGTTCGGGTCATCTGGAGAGCAATTGAGGAACCATCAACGATTCTCCTTTTATTATAGAAAAAAAATAAAAAAATTTAAAAATTGAAAAATAAGATAAGGAAAAAAAAGAATCACAATAAATGTTTTTCCCTAACATGATCGGTTTTAGATTAGTCAATGGGTTGATGGGGTAAATTATTGACTGGAACCAAATCTAGATAGAAATATAAATAATTTTTCAAACCTAGGGAGGTCAAAGTGTAATTTACCTAACCTAGGGAAGGTAGGTGTAACCTACCATCTTAAATTTATAATAACAAATTTAACAAATTAATTTGGATAAATTAATTTGGATGAATCAATTTGAGATTGTGAATTTCAAATTACAAACTTTTATATGTGAAGTAATGTTTTAAATACTTCATTTGACTTAAAAATCTACCCAATATGGAACCATTGTTCATCAATCCTCTAATCAGATTCAAATGCTTCGATTTTATTATATGTAATACTAAGGGTAGCTTTGGTAAGGACTGCTCTATAAAAATGTTTCTACCATAATCATGTACCAATGCCCTAACAGTTTTTTGGTATACAAAATTTAATATACCAAAATATTTTTTTATATTCGTGTATAAAAACTAATTCAAAATATTAAATATCAAACCAATATACATAAATAATGTTAATCTGCTATTGCATAGAATTTCTAATTCAAAACTGTAGTATAAATTCACTTTGAGATCATAAAAGTATAAGTAGGAACTTAAGTTTATGTCACCTACTCTCTATTATTATTAAAAAAATATTATTTATTTTATTTAGAAGTAATATTTTATTAGGGCATGACATGTGATGATATTGAGTACAATTGCCCTACCGAAATATGTCACTAATCTGGATTATACATTTGCATGCAATGAATCAAGACAAATAACAGAGTATCAAGTTATAGATAAAGCTACAGAAGCATATGCCCATCTTGATAGTTCCAACCTCGAAGCATAACACGAGGAGTAATACCTTTCGGAACCTCAAACGTGAGACTCACTGTCATTACTTCACCCGGTACTAATGAGAAATAGTTGTCCGAATAATGAACAGGCAAAATGCGACTGTCTTCACCTTCTCTCTCATCTTCCTTACAAGCATGGACAGAGAAATGAAGGAAGAAAGCAACTCCAGCACTAGATCCATTTATTTCAGTCACTCCCTTGTCAATGGATTTTTTCCCAGAAATATTCTCCAGTATCTTGTAAAACATACTCGGCTTTTTTCCGAGCAAATTGCTATTTTGCAGTGTACTTGTTGATTCTGGCTTCTTCGAAGTGTTCTCTATCTGCATACGGATCTCATAGATGGACCCTCTTATCGAAGTTAGGGAACTTATTTTGAGAGAAATCTTATTCCTTTTGTATTGTTCAAGGAGCTTGTAATCACCTCCAGGCAGATGCAGCCAATAAAAGTTTCTTGATAATATCTTGCTATCCGACATTTTATAGAGTTTGAGAAGAAGAAAATATACGGGTTTAGGGTTTTCGGACTTGGGATACTTCATCTCGGAAATAGCTAGTGTTTGTTTGGATGGTATATTCAGCCTATCAAAGACTTGTTTGTATGGACATGCTCCTTCCAGATCCCAAACCGATACTTCTATGCCTACGTCGGATAATTCTTCCGATGTTGTGTTGACAACCTACGCAGTAAAAAGAAATCATTTCAGATAAATTAACTTATCAATGAGAAAATAAAGACACCTCGTAAAATTTTCCATTGCATAATAAAGCAGATTGTATAAGTAGGAATATGTTCAATTATAGAAATGTACGGATTAGATGAAGATTAACTTGTGTAACCTATAACGTTAAAAAATCCTACGTTATTCAGAGTAAAAAAAGTTTTTAACTATGTCAACAGAAGCAAATGAACTATGCTTTAACGGTTATGGGCTTTGGTAGTCGTAAAATATTGAATGCGGAACCTTAAATGAACGAAGAGACACAATAGAACCTAACTCAGCTATTCTGAATTTGGCAGTAATGTAGCAGATGGGATAACATTTCAGAATAAAGAAAAGAATACTGTTTTCTTTACCTCAACAAAATAGGTTGCCAAATTTAACTGCACGTGAATTGGTTCAGCAGCACAACGACAGCCATAGAAACCTGCAGTTTGCTCATGAAGATGATCATATAGCTGGCCCCTAAAACCCATCCACGGGTTTTGTGTTTTCCAAATTAAAACACCTGTATACTTTCTCCACATGTGTGAACTCCAACCTTCCAATAGTGCTCTGTATTGGGTATAATTAACCAATTGTGCCTGAAAAATAATATATATATATATAGTTAGTCGACAAAACAAAATTTGAAAGCAGACAATAATGAAGAATCGCAGAATATACCTTAAGACAGAAGTCATCAAGATCCTTTGGTGTTCCATACAACAGAATCTGACTATGAACCGATCCGGGTTTAGAATGCGGAATGTACTTGTGATAGTTCCATATTGGATTCGGCACTTCATGTACATAACCGTTGGATAATTCTTTGAACAGAGGAATATTCCATCCCTGTTTTGGGATTGTGGCTCTAACAGTATCCGCCACAGGCATTCCTACAGAACCAACCTCGGGATTGAAACCATACTTGTAAAAATCATCCTTGAAAAAATCCTCCGGATTTTGAATTTCATACGGACCTTTAGCTAAATCTCCCTTCCCATTACCAAATCCATCCCATGTAGATGCTTGGACATAAATACGTGTGCCGTCAAGATATTCACTAATTGGATCTTTTAAATCTTTGGAATATTTATACTCATTATTACAACTTTCGAAATAGGGATGCAGTTTTAATTCGTTTTTGATAGCTGTATTGATATCATTGGGTGGTGGTTGGTTGTTACCTCCAACCCAGAGAGCAAGACTGGGATGATTTCTTAGCAACTTCACTGTGTCCCTCACACATACCATAAATAGGTCATGGTCCAATGGACCAACTTGGTTTGGTAGTGGGATTCCTTTTTCATCGTAGTCTCCACTTATCCAAAATTCTTGCCAAACCTACAAAATTAATTTATTAATTCTTTCTGTCACACACACACACACAAACAAACACACATGGAGCTAGGCATAAATAGATAGGGAGCTAACCAGTAGACCGTAAATGTCACAGTAGTGATAAAACTCGGGCCTTTCAGCAAGTCCACCACCCCAACAACGGATCATGTTCAAATTCATGTCGGCATGAAACTTGATATCTGTTTTATAGCGTTTCTTCGAAAGTCTTAGTAAACCATCGGATGATATCCAATTACCCCCACGAATAAATATAGGCTGGCCATTGACCTTAAATAGCCTGCAAAGATCTTAAAAGTCAAAATTTTGTTTTAACATAACATGCATTAGATGGTACTTTGAATTGACGAGGAAATGTTAGTAGTACCTTCCACCAGTGACACTATCTATATGACTCTCAATCTTACGGAACCCAAAATGCTGATGCCATGAATCAGACTCTCCGTAACCTTTCACATCAACTGTTATTTCTACGTTGTAAAGGGATTGCTTTCCCATGCCATTTGGCCACCATAAATTCGGTTTATAGAAGAACAGCTGTACAAAAATAATTAAACCATTCACAAAAATCTGAGCTATTTATTGTTATTTCAGAATCATGACCACAAAGGAAGTATCGTATATGATATATTGCTTAGAAAGGGTCGGAAAGAAAATAAGAAAATTACATACCTCAGGTAAAGTGTATTGAATTCGGGAAGCAGCGGGAATGGAAAGATTCTGAGTATGGACGTGCTCTACATGGAATATATTTCCTTCGAGTTCAGTTCCAACTTGGAAATGTAGAGAACATTCAACAACCATGTTGCTTCTGTTAACCAACTCCATAGTGGTATGGAGGTAAACTCTATTGTAATTGTCAAAGAATGTCGACACTAAGTGAGGATCTACTATCTTCACTGGCTGCATCAAATATTAAATGTGATACAAACCATATAATTGTTTTTTTGTTTTTAATATGTTGAAAGATTAAATGGACTAGTTAATTACCCCAGTAACATAAAGAGAAACCTCGTCCCAGATACCAGTGTTCCTATCCCTGAGAACATTGAAAAACGAATATTAATTCTAATGTGCGATAGTCATTAGATGAATATATAATAACCTCTTAACTCTGAAGTTGGTTGAAAATAGGGTGTAAATTAGATTATTGCATAAAGAACAAAAATTAAAGATTACCTTATAGGAGTCATCCAATCCCAACCGTCAACATATTGTGCTGCAACATCCTTCCTTATCTAGAGCATTGACATACCAAAATAATATATTTTTGAATCTTGATGGATTTCTGAAGATACAATATTTCATATATTTCGAACAAGCATATTTTAAATTGCATGTTTAGGCATACCTCATGACGCACCCCTTGACCATCTTGTGTAGGAATTCTTCCAGGGTGATCGGGAGGATGGACCAGAATAGCAAGCATATTTTTCCCATTCGGATTTAAGATCTTAGTTATATCAATTGAATGTCTTCGAAACATCCCCTTTGGTAGAACCTCTTTATTCCCATTTAGATAAACTTCAGCCCAATAATTTATACCGCGGAAATTTAGATCCACATGCTGATTGGCTGACTGAAATCAGCATAATCATCAGAAAACAGACAAGCAGGGTCGGATTTAATAAATTTATGTGTGCTTTCAAGTATCAAAATAACTGGAGAATAAAATAATAAAGTTTAACCAAACATTATATTGCAGTTGACCAGAACTTGCAATACACATAAATTGTATGTATTTCTACAACCATTGAACAATGTAAGCATGTAAAACAAAACATTATTAATTAATGGACCACTTACCAGCTTGCATTCAAATTCAATGAAAAACCAGAAAGTGTAGTATTGCCTCCCAGAATCAGCAATATCTATAATCGACTCGTTTTCTAACCCATAAAAGGGATCTGATATAAGCTTGTTCTTCAAAAGGGTTGCCAACACACTGACATTAAGAATCATCCAACAATTTTGGGGGTCAAGTTCCGAATTAATTCAGTCTAAACACAAAAGAAATTATTCACAAGTACAAAATGTCAGATTACTTCGTGGACTAACGAAGCAAGTACACTAGTGGCATTTAATTATACAAAGCAGAAATCTTGTAAGCTCATTCCAATCAAACTAACAAGATTCAGACTACGTAGTACACATTAATTTCATCTAATTCAGGACAAGTCCTAATTGGACAAATCCAAATTCAATGTGAATGAACACATCTGCGGACACTTAGAATATCAATATTAAACAACTTGTTAGCAAATTACAATAGAACAATAGACTTTAAATAACAAACCACAATCTATAATCGACGAAGACTGAAAGTAGATAGATATATAGATACATACATGGAATCTAAATTCCAAACACAAGATTTCACACACACACACACACACACACACACACACATATATATATATATATATATATATATATATATATATATATATATATATATATATATAATATATATATATATATTATTTATTTATTTCAACGTAGATTGATAGAGGGAAACAAATCCTGCAAGTAAACCTAGTTTGATGAGAATGAGAATCAAAGAGAAGAGGAAATTACGTACGTTCCAGGTACGACAGCTTCGATCCATGGGGAGTGATCACGAGAAGGAGCGTGAGTCGTGGTGAGATCAACACCACTACGATTGACTTCAGTTGACCTTGCCGCTAACCACCCTTTCTCTAGAACTTGCTTACCTATAACAACCACTGCCATCACCAAACAACTGTCAATGTGAATGTGAATGTGAATGTGAATGTGAGTGATTATTAATTTTTTTTTTGTTTTTTTTTATTTCTTTGTGATGGGAGTATAAAAGGGGAATAAAGCAAGAAAGTCTGTCAAGGATTTACAAATTGAAACAATCTTCAATAAGAATTCATCCACGCATGGAATCACATTGAGATAAACTAAATTAGCAAATTCAGAAATTCTAATGAACTTTGTACATCTGAAATTAGATTATACATCTCTGCACAAGTTACAGTAATCGAATTACGATATAATTGGAAAGAAAACAATATTATATTTCAGGTATTGCATCAATACTGACCAAGAATAAATTCAGTACAAGGATACAAGATCAGTGAAACATAATTCGGGAAATCAATTCCTAAAACTGCAGTCAAATCAGAATTGCAGTAATCAAATTATAAACATAATTAGAAATAGAATTAAACCAAAAATAATCTTGAACCACAATGTACTCAAAAGCATTCCCATTTTACAATAGGTGGGAATGCATGACAACCACACCAGGAAAATAATATTGCTATTTTTACAATGTTTCTCTCTTCTTTTTCACTTTACTAGTTAATAGCAATCCTGTCATTTTATCTAGGCCAAATTACTATCACCCCTCATTAAGGTCAAATTACAAAAGACCCATCATGTTTGCATAATTACAAGCACAACATTAACTATGTATTATCATACGAAAAAATCCCTCCAGTTGATAAATTTAGGGCGTACATTCGGTAAAATTGTACAGAAATTGTGTTATGCCAAAATTTTATACCATTTAGCGTTTGGTTCGATAAATAACGGAATTACCAAAATTTTATTTATAATATTTAAAATATTTAAAAAAATTATTTTAAATTATTTTAGTTTAAATACTCATATTATATATATATATATATATATATATATATATATATATATATATATATATATATATATATATATATATATATATATATATATATATATATATATATATATATATATATATATATCCAGGTCGATAAAAGTAAAACTAATAACTACTAAATTTCAGTTAAAATAAATAAATAAAAATAAACGCAACATAATATCCAATAAAAATTTTAATAACAATTCATTATGTCAAAATCCTAAAACAAAACTTAGAGGTGCATTTTTCTGAAAATAAGTATTATGTAATATATATTATTTATAGGTGTATTTTTCGGAAAAAAATCGGAACGTTTTGGAATTAAATCGGATCTGAAATCAAAAATTCCAAATTTATTTTAAATAATTCCAATTCCAATCCAACAAAATTGGAAAAAATCGGAAATCTGAATTTCGGAAGTCGGAATGAAAAAAGTTGTTCCAAAATTGGAACTTTTCGGATCAGAACCGGCGAAAATTGGAAATCCCGTTCGAACCTGCACCCCTATATATATATATATATATATATATATATATATATATATATATATATATATATATATATATATATATATATATATATATATATATATATATATATATATATATATAAAATAAAATTGAATACCACACCGAATTAACGGTTCGGTGATATCGGTAATATCGGCATGTACGAATTTTCGTTCGGTTCGATTCGATCGTTTTACCGACCGGATGAACACCTCTAGGTAAATTTGACATTGTAAAGGGTGGACGTGTAAAACAGACAATACATGAGGGTGGTTATAATTATGCAAACAAGCGGGTTTTTTTTCGTAATTATACTTTAACTCAGATGTGGCCGTAATTTACCCTTTATCTAAGATTAATTGGCTAGAGTAAATATTGTGAGTCAATTAAAACTAAATAACATTAAATTAATATGAAAAATTAAATAACATCAATTAATATGAAAAATTACTTCGTATTGTAATTAACTAATTATTGATCAATTCAGTTGACCGTGTAAAAAATATATTGAAAATTTCATAGGTCTCAATAAAAGTTTAAATGTAAACTATAAAAATCCTTATACAACTACATGTTCACATTACCAATACTCTTATTTGATCTTGATATTTCGAAGATGTAATAATGGCAACCGTTAAAGATATGCAAAACAATCAAAGAAAACAACTGTTGCATAGTACAACGGGCTGCAAAATGAACAACAAACAGACCCTGAAACTCTGTATCCTAGAGGGTAGGGTGTTTGGCTAAACTTATACGATGTTAAAAGGAGCTTATAAGATGTTTTAGAGTTTATAAGCTCTTCCAAAGTGTTTGGTATTTTTTTTTTAAAAAAATCTTAATTTTTTTAAATAAGTTGTTGGAGAGCAAATAATTTTTTTTTTTTAAAATACATCTACTCCACCTTTTTATTTAAGATCTTATAATGAGTAAAAATATGAAATAAGTTCATTATCCAAACACTCTACAAATTAATCCTAAAAATAAGATATTACAACTTATCAACTCTTAAAATATCTTATCAAACTTAAGAGTTATCAATTGTTTAAAATAACCTTAGCCAAGCACATGTGACATCAAACTAAATGAATAAGTTAAGGATATAAATAAAGAACACTTAGAGCCTGTTTGGCTAAGCTTATAAGCTCATAAAAACATCTTATAAGATGTTTAATAGCTTATAAACTGTTAAAAATATGTTTGGTAAAAAAATTAGAAAAGATATTATTTTTTCCAAAAATAAGCTGTTACGGAGCCTATAAGTTGTTTAAAAAAAAAATACCTCCACCCCACCTTTTCTCTGTAAGATCTTATTTGTTTCATTACTAAAACATTCAAAATACAAAATTACCCTCAAATACTTTATTATAGTACATGAATACTAATAGCATTTATATTTTATCAAAACAACGTATTCTTGTAATCAATATTAATAATCAGTTAAAATATAATTATCATAATAATTGTAAAAAAAATATTCTCTAGCTATTTATATTTTATATATATATAAAAATACCCGAATATTCTTATTATCTCAATAATAAATTATATTTCTTTTATCTAAATTATATTTCTTTTCGAACCTATATTTTGTATCAATATATTAATGGGACGAAAAATTAGAACTTTCTCAAACTTGTTTCATTAAAATATTTTATTACACGTCATTTTATTTTAAAAAATAGCCAAATATCATATCAACATACATAAAAAAAAAATCATTTAGTTTCTTTAATATATAATTTTAAATTTTTATTTTTATTTGAAAAGTTAATTTGTAAATATATAATAATATTTTAGAAACAAAAGAATTTGAGTCAAATAAGTTTAATAGTTATAATGACATCATTTACTTTTTTGTCATGATAGCGATAAACAGACCTTTTATTTCCAAACACTTGAACAACTTATAAAAACTAAAAGTAACTTATAAGCTACGTATCCAAACACCTAAAAAAATAATTTTTAAAATAAGATCTAACAGCTTATCAGCTCCTAAAACATCTTATCAGATATATGAGCTTATAAGATGTTTTAAATAAGCTTAGCCAAACGGGCTCTTAGATTAAAGTGTTTCGGCCGAAGGAATTAGGCCTACGTCCACTGGGAAGGATCAATCTTTATTATTCATAAGAAATATTTATTATCAATATTTGTATTTTATTGGCGCTTTTTTTTTTTTTTTTTTTTTTCACTCTAAATCCCGTATCTCAACTTAACAATTAGGTAGACTATTATACGAGAGCATATGTTTACTCACTGTACCTATATGATTAACTACGGGTTCCTTCATTAAGGGAAAAAAAAACAATTAAGTATATATTTACTCATACACATTACAAAGTTTGTAAAGAAATCAAGCAAAAAACAGTAAAACCACTACGTAGAAACTCGATATAACTTCTATACATGAACCAAGTTGGTTAAACGTTAAATACCAACCCTAATTAGGAGAGTTGGTACCTAGCATTAACCAATAGGGTAAAGGTTTGGGGTTCGAGTCCCCCCTCGCCTACTTCTCTTGTAATGGACTTGAATTTACTCAAAAAAAAAAAAAAACAAAGTTGGTTAAAAAAGTCAAAACAATCTTTGACTAAAACCGTCCAATAATTAACATTCATGATCCAATTGGAGCGTTATTAATTCATAGTTATAGGATGTGCTTATATATGAAACTGAGTTTTGCCATTTAATTCAAAGAAAAATGGGCTATTTGACAAACACCAGTCATTGAATTTTGACTTTATGATAAATCCATTTTATTAATTGATATTTTACATAAGTTCATTTGACTCAAATTATCCGAAATGCCCTGGTCATACTCTCTCTCCAAAATAACTTCTATTAAATCTCACGTTATTTCAGTTTTTTTTATTCTTTGTTTTTCCTAGAAAAAATATGGTTTTTATTTATTTATTTCAGCTTTAAAACAAATTTGTAATTTTTTTACTTAGTTTTTTATTTGTTCCACCAAATTTAAAAAATACGGTTTTTAACGTCCAATTTTTTAATTTTATTTTATTTTCAATTTTTTTTCCACCAGGGTTACGAAAATTAACATCCGCTGTATACTCATCGGAAACTAGTATAAATTTATCGAACACCACTGTAAAATTATCGTACAACTCACTGTAAAATTAACGTAATCCACTTTAGTATTAACATAATCCACAACAAACTTATCGAAATCCACAAAAAAACATATGTAATCCACTACTAACACAACTCAAAAACTAACAAAAAAAACGTAAATTCAATATTCGAAAATCCACTATTTGAAACGTAAACCACTACTATGTTCAGGAAAAAAATGAAAGACGAGTACACCACAACTAACAAGGGTGACGAGGGTCACTAAATCAATCTGAACAAGAAAAAAAATAATTTGCAAATGAAAACCAATTTCCAAGAGAAAACCTTAGTGTCACACCATCGTTGGTGGAAAAAAAATCCGGGAAGCTTTCATAAATAAATTCTTTCCAGCCTACTAATATTGCATAAATCTGTTGAAACGAAAAATAAATGAGGGAACAACAATGAAAATCACTGTATAAACAGCTATATAAACATGAAAAGCACTCTGTGTAAACAACTATATAAACATGAAAACCACTATGTATACTTATCAAAATTCAATATAAATTAATCGAAATCCACTATAAATTTATCGAAATCCACTATGAAATTAATGAAGTCCACTATACAATACAACAGAAGAACAATAACAAACATATAAGATTTATGTTTTACTTTTTCAAAATTAATCCCAAGTCCAACGAAAAGTTATCGATGTATATTCATAGTACACAAGCAGCCTGGGCCTTCTGTACGAATTAAAGAAAAATAATTATATTCAGAATTGAAGAACATAATTCTAAGTTTCATATGAACATTCTCAATTATCGAAGAAAACAAATTATTCAATTAAAAGTTGAAATGCTCCAAAAAAACAATTAAAAAAAATGAACAAGAAAGAATCAAAGTTCTCCATTTTTTCATATTACCCATACATCTTGTCGATCCACCACAAAACATCGCCACCTCTTCCTCCGCTGACTGGAAAGATGGAGATCACTGCCCTAGAGAATGAAGGAGCCGTGTGGCTGACGTGGTGGATGACGAGGAGGCATACGGAGGCGGTCCATCAGAGCGGTGAAGATGGGGGAGGCGTTGGAGTGGGAGGTTTCATCCTCGGCAAAGGAATATAAATTTGGGGGAAGAGATCGATAATGTAGAGGAAGAGTGGACATGGCGGCTCCCTGTTGAAAGATGAGAGAGTGGGGAAATCTGGAGAAAAAGAAAAGATTGAGAACGTGGTTCGTATAGGGTTAGGTGAAAGGTAAAACAGTGAAAGGTATTTCTTGTGACAACATCAATTAAATGTAACCAATTTGATTTTTTATTTATTGGAATTGATCGAGCATGACATGGTCACGTATAACCTAACATGAATGTTGGTTGAAATACATTTATGCAAGTGCACTTATGGACATGTAATAATGTACGAGTATCAATCTCACGAGAAATATTTAACTATCTAATTCTATGTGCTAGATTCTCACAATTATGTTCAAACCCACCCTACACATTCAAATTTAAGATTGATTAAGCTACATTAAACTAATTTATGAAACACAAATAAAAAGCAAGCAAAAACAAGGAAGCAAATAGCACGAAGATTTATCAAATTAAAAATCCCTAGGATTTGATCTCCCCCCCTATGTGTTTATTGATCCCCAATTCTATCAATTATGCAAGCAAATAACTTGGATTACTAACCTAAGATGCTAAATTAATCATAGTCCGCTTCCGCGTGCATTACGATTATATTATTCAGGACTAAATTACTGTATTCCTACGCATTCAATCAAGAACAAAGCATTAAGCACAAATCTCCATAATGGCAACCTAAGAGGTTAACTATATTCCTATGATAACACACCAAACGCTCTTCTACCAAAGTTCTAATTGTTGAACCAATCTTCCGATTCTTGCATTCAACAATAACAATAAAGCACAAAAGGTGATCAAGTTCATGCATTTAATAAATCAAGTAGAAGAAATAATCAAAATTAATACTTGCATAAAATCATAGAATTGAGTTCACAAATCCCACATAGGGTTCGAATAAAACCCTAGACATAAAGAACAAGCTACTCGTAATTCTTATGATAAACAAAATAAAGTTAATAAAATAAATAAGAAAAACTATTCTTGAGCCTTCGATCTTCGTTCTTCGCATTTTGTGGTGTCAAATTTCCGTCCTTGTGGTCTAGAGACTTGTTGCTTTTATAGGCTTTTTCTTGATAAGGAAGTAGTGGAAACCTAATAGGATTCAATTTCCATCACTTTCCCCCACCAACATCTGTTCTTCGATTTTAACCATGTTGGATCCCGAATGTTGGAAAGTTCTGTTGGAAAAATCTGCTAGAAATGAATTTTGCCGAGGCGAGTTATCTCTGTCCTTAAGACGAAATTTCCCCGCAACGGTGCTAACGGTTTGAACAGAAATCGTCTCCCAAGATACAACGTCAAAGACTTGGAATAGGAGCACTCCAAATCCCAAGCACGGCAAACTGTACTTTGTGTAGAACTTTTCAAGAGAATCTGTAATGGGTAGGCTAAGTATGCAGTAGGCTTTTTGGATTGAAGTGAGGAATTATGGGAAAAATGGGGTCTATTTATAAGGTTTGAAAAGTAGTGTCCTTTGGAGCAAAAGATACATAAACACACCGGTTGGGCCCAAACATGTGTTGTTTCGGGCTAAGGAGTCGTTTGAGCCGAATCGGTTGCACCACTTCGAGTTTGAGCCGGTTGGTTTGCATTGGTTCGGCCGCACCAATTCAAACCAGTCAGACCATTCGAGATGGGCTTCGGCTAAGGAGAATCCAATGGGTTGATGGCCCATGTCCTAATTTTTTTGGCCTTGAAAATTATATAGTGGTTTGGGCCGAAGCCCAAGCCCAAATCCAAATCCGATCCGAACGAGCGGCTGAGCCGGTCGGTCGGACGGCGGCGCGCACGGGCACGATTCGAAACTCATAACATATAGGCTTTTCTCCCAAACAACGTGGTATGCCCAAAGGGCATGACCTTTAGTTCCTACATTGAGATATATAAATACCTCAATACTTCACTACTTTTCCGATGTGAGATAACTCAAAATCCCACTTTCCTTATATTTTGGACTAGTAATTTTCATTCACCACAAATTGATTTGTTTATACTAATATAATACAAATGTTGATTTATATAATCAATTAGACCATACAATAACATTGAAAAAAAAATGTTCATGACTCAATTTTTTAACCAATTTTCCCAACAGTTTCGTGAAATAAGAATTGTAGCCCTCGAAACTAGCTTTCCAATGCCACTATAATAAGTTGATTTGGAGTTCGTATGAGAGAGATATGCTCAAACTTGTGGACACTGCCAAAGCTGTTGCGAGATTCCTTCTTTCAATTTGATTTATTTCCTTATTTGCAACTTTTTCCTTTCTTTTTGATATTTTTCCTTCATGGACACGTAATCTCGTTTTTCACCTAGCTATATGACACAAAATCTATAAATTAAAGTACAAATATAATTAAATCTAAACAAAAGATTCACGTAAAGTAAACATATTGAGTGTAAAGTCTACACTCAACAATGAACTAAAGAAATTGTGTTTCGAGTGCAACACCATTTCCTATCAAAGGTAGAAGGTGGTTGAATTGCTATTTATCTCAAATGTCCTAAACAATAGTAATAAACATGGCATGTATATATTCCACATTCTGTCTAAATAGACACGCGCACACATTTATATGCAATATAAATATGTTCACGCTTGCGCACACTCACGCGCACGCACACGCGCACGCACACACACGAACAAATAAGGCCCATAAATAAGGTTAAACCAAAATTCGGCCCGTGACATTCTTCCGGTATAAGAATGTATATTTGCGTTCATATTCCACCAACCCTTGTGAGCCGTTACGCCTCATAATCGCAAACCCTCTCACCATCTACAATCACTGCTAAAATCTTTTGTTTCAAAATCTACCATTTCTTACTTCAGTTGAATCCTTGTCATTACTCATTTCAGTTTCTTCGTTTCAATAAACAATTTTGTGAAGAAGATTCAAAATTTCCATTTCCATGGACTTGCAACCAACGATGAAGTGAAGAAGGTATGTAAAATACTCCTATATAAATGAAAAGATTTTCAACTATTAAATTTAGATCTCATGATTAAAGTTTGATTTCTATAAATCTTGTATAATTCTTTTTTTTTTATGAATCATCTTGTCTCACTGAAAATTAATTACAAGAGATCTTGTTTCGTTGAGAATTTAATTTAGTAATTTACTTATATGTCGTAATAAATTAATTGACGATAAACAACATAGGTTGAATCAAAATTTTCTTGTGTTGTGATTGTTCAATTTGATATTTGCTTCATTTTGAACTCGATTAAAAAAAATTGATTGCATATAGATTAGTCTTGTAAGAAAAATTATCAATTAAGTTAATCTGGACTTGGTCTCTTCAGATAAAGTCAAATCAGTCCAAATCACATCATCAATAGTTAGTGTTAGTTTCAATGAATGCAGATCTAGTCGCGTTGGCGAGTTTATATGAGTAAAAATCATATAATTCACTAAAATGAAAATGAATTATAGTTTAGTACGTTTATGGGATTGCGATTTGAAAATGTAAATTTTAATTTCGCCACAAAAGAGTTTTTGAAATCTTAATAATTTATTTTGCAATCTTGATAATTTCTATATGACAAATGGTATTGTCTATGTGCGCTTGATCTAGCCCACTCTGTGAATATCTCTCTGACCATTACTGAAATAATGTTATATACAATTGATTAGAAGAAGGATAATTACATATGCATATTATGCAGCTATATCGTTTCAAATAAAAAAATATTATTTTCTATGGGAATAATTTTTATGGTTTTCTATTTCCATTTGCGCCATACGATACTTGTATATCTAAATATATGTATATTTGGAGATACTTACTATCAGATAACAGAATGTAAAGAGAGTTGAGCCTTTAATTTTTAAATGCCAACAAACAATACAAGAAGAATAAATTGATCAAGATGTGTAACAAAGTGTGTTTTATACTTTTTTTTTTTTTACTTTTTAATCTCTAGTCAAAATTTTGATCAAATTTTCAATTGAATCCCCTATTCAAACCTTCAGATACTTTCTTCACCAGTGGACATGATATGTGTCTCTACTTCTTCCCTATAGGGTTTATGTTTGTGCCAAATTATAATCATCTTACTTATTATGTGGATTGAGAAATGTATTAAGTTATTTCTCATTTGAATTCTCATTCAGGTTTTGGATTGGAAACGGCTGTTGGTGGTCACGATGATATCGATGAACGCCACCAAAGAGGGCAACAACGCTTTTGGAGAACATCCCACCGTTGCTTCAACCAACTCCTCCATTGGTTCTGCTGGCTTTTGGGGTTCAATCTAGTGGGGCCGACAAAAGAATCTTCTTGTGTTTTAGTTTCAAATAGTGATGGATCAAATGAATCAAGGGTTTCTCATAATGTGAATAACCATGGGACTCTGAAGCTGGAGCTTGAGTGAACTAAAATGTTTGATGCTATTGGCGGGGAAAATCAACTTTCTCTTTCAAGAATGCATGAGAATAGAAAACAAACCAAGGAGAAGCTGGATCATAAGAAAAATAGGAGTAGGGATGGGAATTTTGATTATGTTTTATCTCGAAAGGGTAAACGTGTTGGACATGGATATGAAATCGGAGATATGGTGTGGGGGAAAGTGAAATCGCACCCTTGGTGGCCTGGACACATATTTAATGAGGTATTTGCCTCTCCATCTGTTTGGAGGAGCAAGCAAGATGGGCAAGTATTGGTATCTTTTTTTGGCGATAACAACTACGGATGGTTTGATCCAACAGAGGTAATCCCTTTTTAGGAGAACTTTGCGGATAAGTCCAAGCAATCTATGGCCCATACCTTCTTAACTTCGGTTGATGAAGCTTTAGACGAATTATCACAAAGAAAGAGCTTAGGTTTGTCCTGCCGATGTAGAAATGAATTTAATTTTTGGCCAACAAATGTTGATGGATATTTTGTTGTGGATGTGGGGGATTCTGAGCCAGGGATTTATGGTTCGAGTCAGATAAGTAGAGCATGAGACAGTTTTCAGCCAAGGGAAATGTTGTCTTTTCTAAAGCAATTGGCCATGGAGCCTATCAATGACCAACAATGTACTATTAATTTTATCAAGAAGAAGGCAACAATTTTGGCAAGCAGAAATGCACTATTTGAGGAGTTTGACGAGACCAATACGCCCTCCTCGACCTACTGTGCCAGTGACGGTGGATCCATCTAAAGGTAATGCATTTCCTCAAAAAATTCATCGTATATATTTGATTTGATTCATGTGGATTTAGGTGATTTTATTCGTTGTTAACCCCTCCCTGTTATTACATTTTTTTCCTTCTTGGATATTCCTTTAATGTTGCATTCATAACATCGTGAGATGCTGACATATGAATGAGTTATGTCTATGATACGTGCTAAAAGAAACAAATGTTTGGTTTTAGCAATGGTGTAACTTGCTGAAAGACAAAATAGAACATTACCAATTCAAAAAACAGAGTAACATGAGAAAAGCACAGAAAGAAGCTAGTAGTTGGCTTCATATTCTTGAAGTCAATTTCTTGTCTAACTGAGGTGGATAGCTGTAAAAGATTTCTTAGTACAATGTTGTGGGAAGGGAACTTAGCAACATTTTCTTCATGGCGTGTATGTTAATTAAAGTATATATATGGAAATGGGATTTGAACAATTGTATCTTCATTGACTTGATGATGCCAAGGATTATGTTTGATGTGCCACATTAATGTTTTAGTCTCTCCACCGCGTTCTGGCAATGTGCATAAGACAGTTTCCGTCGTCATTTTATATGTTGAATCCTTACTGCAGTCTCTAGGTTACTCGATACATGTTTGGAATTGGCATGAGTCGTCACGTTCTTTACCAAATCGTCTAATATCATTGTATTATCCTCAAATTTGCAATTCCCTCACTTTGTTCATATATAACAGGTCATCTATTTATTTCATTCTATTTAATATGTTATCATGCAGACAAATCTTTCTTCATTTTTTCAGCCGATACATGTCATTTTTTTACCGATTATATATGTGTATAGAGATGTATAACTAAGAAATGGAAATGTACCACTTCAAATGACTTTATACGTTGAGTGACGCATTCTGCCAATTATTACAACTGCCTTTTCTTTTTCAACTCTTGGATATGCTTCTTTGCTAGAAAGTTCTCTATCATATTTTATAGAAATGAATAAATTCAAATTGATATATTTTCCATTTATTTACGATTCCTCTCTATGCTGGCAAAGTTTTGTGGTTATTGCAATTTACATGTTGCAAGTTGTGAGTATCACCTTCCAGCTGGGTTGACAATTTAGGTCAACTCAATTATTTATTTGCTCAAGTAATGAGGTAATCCATTGATTCTTATATGGTTTTGAAGTAAATGAGAATAATATTCACAAAATTAAACCGATACATATTCTTGTTTGTGGCGAAATAATTTGCAGGATAAACTTTCTTTTGCGAAAGAGGAGAAAATATTTTCCTCCTAAAAAGCAGTATTTTTTAAATGTATTGAACGTATTTGTTGGAGACTTATGATCTTGATTTTTCTATTGGTTCTTAAGCTACCATACATAGTGTAAATTAGCTATAATTTTATCCTTTGGATGTTTTATATTGATAATGTAAAAGATGACAAGAAGCTGTTGATATGGCCAGTTTTTTTTTTGTTTTTGCTTGGCATTTTTTAATTTTCTTGTTTCCTTAAGAGCTAGGGGAAAAATATAAAAATTACAGTAATCAAATAATGTTATAAATTCTTGATGAATATTTAATGTTATGTCAATTATGTAAGTATTGTATTTAAGAAAATAGATTTGTCGAGAACTCAACTAATTCATTATGATCAAAATACAAATGGTAGTGGTGAATTCGGTTATGGAAGTATTAACTTTGTCCTCTAGTTGGTTACTCACTATGTGATGTGAAGAGACTAATGTTTGCGCTTTTGAGAATGCTTTATATCATCAACAAATGATTAGGTTCACATGTTTTATCATGTTTTTTAAAATTGCATTAAGATTCTGCATCTATCACAATATGTGGTATTACCTCGAGCAAAGCATTACTATGATTCTACGTAATTCTTCCGAGAGAACTTAGTTTTTATGTTCGGTACAATTTAATCTTCTCAGATTTACCTCTAATTGCATCTGCTGCATGTTTTCTCCCGCAATGTTTTTACTATTTTTATTTCTTTTCAGCAATATTCTGAGATCTAATCTGATGTAAAGTTGAGGATGATTTTGGTAGGCACGTATGGAATGATCTTTAATATTTTTGCAGATTTAATATGCTTACCTTATGGCATTAAGTGAAATAGCTTTACCAATATTTATGTTTTCCAAAACAATTAATTTTGTTTTCCATTTTATGAAGTCCCTTCTCACTTTTATTGTTGGCGTGTTTAAAATTGCAGCTCTTTTGAGTGGACGACCGGTGATTGCTGAAACTCTTTGTAAGAGAAATCTTGTTGATGATGTGATGGAACAAGTTAGGAAAAACAAGCTAGATGAATCATCATTGAAAAAGAAGAAAATTTATGACCCGAAACAGATTCTCCACAACAAGTCTACTACTACTAGCAAATCTCAGCGAGTGGACTTTAAAGAAATTTCGGCAAATCGAAATGTGCCTCCAATGCCACCACCAAAAACAGTAAAGAAAGTAGAATCAAGCAAGAGGAGGATGGAAAGAGAGGCAAATCCAACAATGCGAGTTATGAAGTTTCCAGCAGAGGCAGCACTTCCATCAAGTGCAGAGCTGAGAGAAAAATTTGCTCGTTTTGGGCCTATGGATCATTCTTCTACAAGGGTTTTCTGGAAATCATGCACATGCCGCCTTGTCTACCTTCACAAAGCTGATGCTGAAGTTGCTATCGAGTTTGCTCATGATACGAGTAACTTGTTTGGAAACTCAAATGTAAAATGCCATCTCAGGGAACTCCAGGTTGAGGCAGCAACACAATCAAAATCAATCAAGCAAGATGTGTTTGTTTTGGCTCCGAAAATTGTTGCTTTGCCTCCATTGTTGCCAGGGCAACAACTAAAGTCCTGCATGAAAAAGCCTTTAGTGGAAGAAGGTGGGAATAATGTTGGTGGAAGAGGGTCGAGGGTGGAGTTCGTTTTGTTTAACGAGAATAAGAACACCATCATTGCCAAAGTCCCAGAGGGCCGCAATTCTTCTATACATTCACTGGGTTTTAATACTAGTAAGATTTTGCCAAAACATAATCCTGAGCCCAACAATACTCGTGCACCACCACCACCATCATCATCTGCTCACTTGCAAAAGTTCACAGTTAACAACATACCAACTTCAGAGCAAGGATCTAAACCGTTTAATAGCCTACCTACTCCATTTAACGACATCTCACAACATATGCTTAATCTTCTAATGCGGTGCAATGAGATGGTAGTAATTTGACAAGTTCATTGGGCTACTTGCCTTACCATCCGCTATAATGTTGGAGGTAATAAATTAACAACCTATCACCAAAATCATACTACACATAAATTTCTTCATCGATAGTCTATCAAACTCAAAGATGGGGTAAAAGAATGGAATTATTTAGGCCTGTTGTGACCTAAACTTTGGGTGGAAAGACCAAAAAGTAATGGTGTTTGTTCTTTTATTTTCAGCATCTCTCTCTTTAATGTTACTAAACGATAATGATGCAACATTTGATCTTTCCTTATTTTTTCTTTCTCAACCTTGATATTATCCGTAGCGTCATCCTTGATTTTGATTTTGCGACACCCAATGGTTTATATGAAAACTCGATTTTATTACCCTTTTGGTCGAGGCCTGGAGCATGAAATAACAATTTAATGTAATAATAAAGGTAAGGCTAAAATGATATAAAATAAATTATATTAGCTAATATAATTAAAATATATGTAGGACAAATAACGTTATGTGGGTGTTCAAAGAAAAGATAAGACAAGTACAACAATATCATATTTGACACATGACAAATAAATTTGCAAAAAATGCGTATTAAATCAAATTTCTTTTTCAAAAACCTTGTGATACGATCCAGCCAATTACGCGAGGTAGTGCGGAGCTGGATGAAGGAGTTGATGACTTGGACGAGCTGCATGTGCCAAGAGGACCGATTACGCGAGCTCGGGCCAAGCACATTGAAGCAGCCATGCTTAGCTTAGTAGAACACGAGCTCTGAAAGGAAGAATTGACGAAGTCTAGTTGGATCCCAGCTGAGCTCAATTGGAGCGAATTATCAGGCCAGATTGTGAAGCAAGCCGAGCTCAAGGACTTGAGCCCGTCTAGTCATCCAACCGACAAGATGTGAATTGGAAAAGATGATTATTATTAATTTTCGTATTTTATTATTGGAAAATTTATTTTTTGCTATTTAGAGTCCGATTTGGACTAGATTTAGTTTATTTCGTTACCCTTACAATAGATAAGTTATGATTTATTTTCCTTGTTAGATTATGTCTCTTTGACACTTATAAATAGGTTGTTTTAGGTTCATTATTATTTGGACGTTTTTTAAGTATTATTTTGAGAGATTAAAATTCTCCTTCGTTGTTTTTCAACAACTCTTCGGGATATTTTGCAAGTGGATTCTTGTGAATTATTCTTAGCAAAATAGTATTGGTTTGTGATTCATTATAATCACGGGGTCAATACTTCCACCTTGATAATATTGGTTTCTAGCTCTCTATAGCTACGGGGGTCAATATTCCAAGTTCCGCCAATCGAATCCTTTATTTTTTGGACGTTCCGTTCTTGCTTCTGCATAAGATTATTGGGTCCCGTAACAAGTTCTACGAGGTTCGTATCAGTTGGTAACCATAGCCAATTTCCAAGAAAAGGTTTCACCTATCCTTTTTTTTTTCGTGTCTTTATTTTGTTTTCGTTCTTCGATTTTTCGTGTCTTCTCTATCTCATCTTTTCTTGAATTGTGTTGTCTAGATTCTTCGTCAAAAAAAAAAATAAAAAATCGAATTTCGCTTTTCTTTAAAGTTACTTCCAGCCCACGTAAGGGTTTGTTAGTAAAAAAAAAAAAAAAAAAAAGAAGCAAAATTCGAAATCCAGCAAAGGAAAATTCCTTATAAGGAGTTTTAATAAATTTGGGCAACACAAATCAAGTTTTAATAGACTTGGGCAACTCCTTGAATATCTTATTTCCTTGTCTACCTTTCTCCTAATTGAATTCCTCGTTGTTTTCTTTGTTTCCTATTCCTTTAGTTTCCTTTTACCATTAAATTCGATATTCCTTTTATTTACCTCCACATAATTTCTGAATTGATAAAATACTATTTAGCTTTGAAAAAAAAAACAAAAATCCACTTAATATTTTCTCGATTAGTTTCTTTAGAACTTTGAAGGGAGTTTACGAGTGGAAAAAGGCAAGAGAGTGTGAGATCAAAACAGGGTAAAAGTCAAATTGTGTGAAACACGAGTGAATTGAGTGAACATCATCTTGAGTGATACACGTGAGGGAGTGGTGAGGAAAATCTTTTTTTTCTTTAACAATATTTTGCAGTTCGAACACCATGTCAAAGAATGGTAGTGGTGATGAAAGGGATAGAGCCACGGAGCAGCACTTCCAACGTCTGCATATAACCCTTCAAAGGATGCAAAATCAAATCGATGAGTTGAGTAGAGTAAGACCTGCATCGGCGCCACAACTGCGGCAACCTATTTGTCAACCTGTTGTACGCCAACGTGACGAATTGGAGTTCGATGAACAAGTCTTCGACGAAGAATCTGAGCAGACTCTAATACTTCTAGACGATGGCGTAGAGGACGAGGGAACATAGGTGACAAATTTGACAGACCGAGGCGAGGTAATGTGGGACGAGAAAGAGATGAAGTTGATCTAAACCTCAGCTCGATCAAATTAAGTATACCATCTTTCCAAGGGAAGAGTGATCCCGAGGCATACATAGAATGGGAAAAAAAGGTTGAGCTTGTTTTCGACTACCACAATTAATCAGAGGAAAATAAGGTGAAGCTTGCAGCTGTAGCGTTCACCGATTATGCTATCGTTTGGTGGGATCAATTGGTAGTGACTAGACGCAGAACTGGCGAACCACCATTTGTTGATTGGGAGTCTATGAAGGCACTTATGAGAAGGAGGTTCGTGCCCTCACATTATTATAGAGACTTACATCTGAAATTGCAAAGCTTGAAGCAAGGTACTAAATCAGCCGAGGAGTACCATAAGGAGATGGATATTGCAATGATCCGAGCCAATATTGAGGAGGATCGCGAGGCCACGATGGCAAGATTTATTTGCGGGCTGAACCGGGAGATCGCTAATGTAGTCGAGTTGCAGCACTACGTTGAGATTGAGGAGGTCGTTCACATGGCCATGAAAGTTGAGAGGCAGCTTAAGCGAGGAGGGAGAACTACAACTCGGGCCGATGCATCAAGCTGGAAACTGTGATGGAATCCTACATTGAAACCCGAGGAGCAATCGACAACGAAACCTTCCAATGAAAATCCAATCAACCGAGCACCAACTAAGAAAGGTAATAATTCTTCACAACCACAACGAACAAGTGATATAAATGCCATAGATGTCATGGAGCAGGTCATATCGCCATGGAGTGCCCTAACCGGCGAGCTATGATTTTATTCGATAATGGCGTGCTGGAGTTCGAGGAGGAGGAAGAGTCAACTTCGAAAACAACACCTAAAGAATGTGACGTGGTACAGTCTGTTGATGGACTCGCACTTGTTGTACTTCAAACTCTCCACGTGCAAGCTGAAGAAGATGGTGACGTAATACAACGAGAGAACATCTTCTATACACGCTGCCACGTTCAAACCCGAGTATGTGGATTGATAATTGATGGAGGAAGTTGTGTGAATGTAGCGAGCAAGGTAATGGTAGACAAGCTAGGGCTGCAAGTCACCTAACATCCGAGACCTTACAAACTTCAGTGGCTGAATAAAAGTAGCGAGTTGAGAGTGACGAAACAAGTACTGATTTCCTTTAGTATTGGACAATACAAAGATGAGGTGATGTGCGATGTTGTGCCCATGCAAGCAAGTCATATCTTACTTGGGCGACCTTGGCAATTTGATCGACGAACAATCCATGATGGTTACAAAAATCGCTACACTTTTACTAATGATGGCAAGCGAATCACACTTGCACCTTTACCACCTGGTCAGGTGTTTGAGGAGCAAAATCAGATTAAGAAGTCCATTGCTGCTAGTTCAAAACAAAAAGAGAATGAACGTGTTAGTAGTAGTGGAGAGGTAATACAGGAGAGTTTAGCTGAAGTGAGAAAAGAAAAACAAGAGAGTGCAAACTTAATAAAGAGAGATGAGAGAAAAGTGAGCTTTTATGCAAAAGAAAGAGAGATTAAGAATGCATGTAAGGGCGAGAGAACAATGATGTTGTTAGTGTTTAGGGAGTCCTATTTTTCTAATGCTAACCTTAATTCTTCTTTGCCTAGTATTGTTATTTCTCTTTTGCAGAAGTTCGATGATGTCTTTCCTGACAAGATGCCAACAGGGTTGCCACCAATTCAAGGGATCGAGCACCAAATTGATTTTATTCCAGGGTCCCAAATTCCAAATAGACCAGCTTACCAAAGTATTCCCTAGGAGACGAAGGAGTTACAACGGCAAGTGGCCGGCCTGTTAGCTAAAGGACATGTTCGAGAAAACATGAGTCCTTGTGCAGTGACTGTTTTACTAATACCGAAGAAGGATGGGAGTTGGAGAATGTGTGTTGATTGTTGAGCCATCAACAAAATTACGGTAAAGTATCGACACCCCATTCTTCGATTAGATGACATGTTAGATGAACTAAATGGTTCCATTATCTTCTCTAAAATTGATTTGAAAAGTGGTTATCACCAATTCGCATGAAAGAGGGAGATGAGTGAAAAACTACATTTAAAACTAAGCATGGATTGTATGAATGGTCAATGATGCCTTTTGGTTTAACTAATGCACCAAGTACATTTATGCGACTTATGAATCATGTTCTGCGATCTTACATAGGAAAATTTGTTGTTGTTTACTTTGATGATATCTTAGTATATATCAATAATTTGCATGATCATGCTGAGCATTTGAGGTGTGTCTTGGAGTCCTTACGGCAAGAATAATAATGCTAATTTAAAGAAATGTGATTTCTGCCTAGATAGGATAGTTTTCCTTGGTCTTGTTATGAGTTCTAGGGGCATTGAAGTGGACGAGGAAAAGGTTGAAGCTATTCGTGAATGGCCAACACCCAAGAACGCATCCGAGGTGCGAAGCTTCCATGGCCTAGCGGGATTCTATAGGATATTTGTACCGAACTTCAGCACAATCGCAGCACCTTTGACCGAGGTGATCAAGAAGGAGGTTGGCTTCAAGTGGGGCGAGGCGCAAGAGAATGCTTTTCGCACTTTGAAAGATAAGCTAAGTTCCGCTCCTTTATTACTTTTACTAGACTTTTATAAAACTTTTGAAATCGAATGTGATGCTTCTAGAATTGGTATTGGTGCAGTGCTTATGCAAGACAAGCGACCTATCGCTTATTTCAACAAGAAGCTCAACGGCGCAACCTTGAAATACTCGACCTATGACAAAGAGCTCTATGCGTTGGTGCGAGTTTTGGAGACTTGGGAACATTACTTGTGGTCTAAGGAATTTGTAATACACACAAATCACAAGTCGCTAAAGCACCTTAAGGGCCAAGGCAAGTTGAACCGAAGACATGCTCGTTGGGTGGAGTTTATCGAGATGTTTCCTTTTGTGATACAGTACAAACAAGGTAAAGATAATGTGGTAGCTGATGCACTATCTCGCATGTATGTTCTCGTGTAGATCCTTAGTGCTAAATTCTTAGGTTTTAAGCATGTTAAGGAGCTTCGTGAACGATCATGATTTTGCTACTATATTTGCTGCATGTCAAAAAGAAACTTTAGAAAAATTCTACAAGCATCATGATTATTTATTTAGGGAGAACAAACTTTGCATGCCTAATTGTTCGCTTCGTGAATTACTTGTGCGAGATTCACATGGAGCTGGTTTAATGGGACATTTTGGTGTTTCTAAAACATTAGATATTTAAAAAAAACATTTCTTTTGGCCGCGTATGAAGCGAGATGTTGAGAGGATTTGTTCGAAGTGTATAACATGTAGGCGAGCTAAATCTAGGGTTAAACCACATGGATTATATATTCCATTACCTGTTCCTACTCACCCTTGGACCGATGTATCAATGGATTTTGTTTTAGGGTTGCCGAGGTCTAGTAAAGGTCGAGATGCTATTTTTGTTGTGGTAGATCGTTTTTTTCTAAAATGGCACATTTCATTCCATGTCATAAAACAGATGATGCTACGCATGTAGCAAATTTATTCTTTAGCGAAGTAGTGCGATTGCTAGGGGTACCTAGTACTATTGTTAGTGATAGGGATGTTAAATTCCTTAGTCATTTTTGGCGTGTTTTGTGGGGTAAGTTAGGTTCGACTTTACTCTTTTCTACTACTTGTCATCCACAAACCGATGGTCAAACCGACGTAGTTAATCGAACTTTAGGTATGTTATTGCGAGTTGTTCTTAAAAGAAACCTATAGTCATGGGAGGAATGTATTCCTTTTATTGAGTTCGCGTATAATAGATCGGTGCATTCTTCTACAAAGTTTTCACCTTTTGAGATTGTTTGTGGTTTTAATCCGCTAACTCCTTTTGGATTTGTTGCCTTTACATGTTAATGAGATTTCTAGTCTAGATGGGAAGCGTAAGACTGAGTTAGTGAAGAAAATCCGTGAAGAAGCATGCGAGCACATTGTGAAAATGGATAAGCAAGTTGCGAACCGAGCTAATTAGGGGCCAAAGCACCTTACCTTTCAGCAAGGAGATTGGGTTTGGGTTCATTTTCGAAAGGAAAGGTTTCCCAATCAGCGGAGTTCAAAACTTAAGCCACGGGGAGATGGACCTTTCCAAGTGCTGGAAAAGATTAACGATAATGCCTATAAGATCGACCTTCCTAGTGAGTAACAAGTTAGTTCGACATTTAATGTTTCTGACCTATCTCTATTTGATGTTGGTTCAGATTCGAGGAGGAATCCTTTTCAAGAGGGGGAGGGATGATACGATCCAGCCAATTACGTGAGGTAGTTGATGACTTGGACGA
This sequence comes from Erythranthe guttata, assembly GCF_056151865.1. NCBI lineage: Eukaryota > Viridiplantae > Streptophyta > Magnoliopsida > Lamiales > Phrymaceae > Erythranthe > Erythranthe guttata. Next base: position 9,423,413 of record NC_142534.1, on the reverse strand, counting down.
GTTGCATGTGCTAAGAGGACCGATTACGCGAGCTCGGGGCAAGTGCATTGAAGCAGCCATGCTTAGCTTAGTAGAACACGAGCTCCGAAAGGAAGAATTGACGAAGTCTAGTTCGATCCCAGCTGAGCTTAATTGGAGCGAATTATCGGGCCACATTGTGAAGCAAGCCGAGCTCAAGGACTTGAGCCCGTCTAGTCATCCAGCCGAGAAGACGTGACTTGGAAAAGATGATTATTATTAATTTTTGTATTTTATTATTGGATAATTATTTCTTGCTATTTAGAGTCCGATTTTGACTAGATTTAGTTTATTTCGTATTTATTTTGTGAAGGCAAAGAGCTCTCGGACTCTATTTAGAGTCCAATTTTAGTATTTATTTCGTGCAAGGCAAAGAGCTCTCGGACTCTATAAGTAGGAGAAGAATCAAGTTCATTTCTCACATATTCTGCAGAGAGTTGAGAGCACAGAGTTTCGGGTATTGGTACCATTTTCGACAACACCTTGTTTTCTTTATGGATTTCTCACTATAGAATTGAGTATGTTTTGCATTGAATATCATGAATACTAGTTTGTATTCCTAGAGTGCTTCTAAGCAATATTGTTCTAGATACTAGGGATTGGTTTACGAAGAAATCAACTTGTGATTTCTTCTTAGAACAGAAGATCGTGGCTTCTTATTTGTATTCTTTTGAATACTGTCCTTTTCCAATAAAGGCACCATCCACATTTTATATACTTCTGGATAATGATTTAAAACTTGTGCTATTTATATTCCACTGCACAATCTTTCTCAATAAAAGTTTGTGTTTATCTTGTTTAAATATCTCTAATTTTATACAAGTTGAATTTAAATTACATGAATTCGGAGGCATTGGATTCTTTCAGTGATTATAAGTGGTCGAAGACTTTGAGTTGTTTTTACAATACGTACAAAAATTCATGATTTGTGTTCTTAACTTTAAATTAATATGTTAACCATCTCTTACTTGATTCTTGTGTTAGGTGACTACAATTACGTGTCTTTAATTTAATTAGAGCCTTGCATGTTGATGATGCTAGAGTTAGATCACCTTAGAGAGTTGAGTTGACGTAGGATGAACTGAAAGAGCAAAGTGGATCATTAGCTCACGAGTTTGATGACCTTGAGATACTTGCGATCATAGAACACGTAAACTAAGCCAGGGGTTGATCCGATGGAAACCCCTCCGGCGCTCAAATCAGACGTGTGGATAGTAGAACTAGTCCAAATAATACAGGTTGTAGTATTGCTCTAATAATATGACGTACCTTAAGGAATGAGTTAAAACCTTTATTTATACATCATTGATTGGGTTGAAGTTTCATTAGTTGAGATTGTCGGGCCCAAACCTTATTTGAAGGTGATTGGGCCTCGGTGGTAGTGTCTTCAATGTTTAGCTTGTGACCTAGTAGGTAAAAAAATTGTAGGCCCATTGAATTGACCCAATATGTATCTATAAATATGGCTTATGAAGTCTGATAAGTATGTGTGACTAGAATACTTATGTGTGAAGTAATTCTCTAATTGAAGTACTTACTTGCCTCACTTTGCATATCACGAGCATATGTTTACAGTTATTTTTTTTATTAAACCTTAGATCGAATAAGTACGGGGTATGAGGGGCCGATACCCAAAATAAATGAAACGTGTGGTTTGATTACACATAAGATACATGCTCTAAATAATAGAAAGTTTATTGTCAAAAGTTTTCCTTGATTTTTCAAAAGGGTCCGAATAAAAAAGTTTAAACACGCATTAGCATATAGCTTGTGATACATTATTATCTTTATTTAGTTTTTTTACTATCATATTGATTTTTATTTCTTTATTTAGTTTTTTTACTATCATATTGATTTTTATTTCTTTTGTAGGTATTGTTTATAATTAAGGTTATTTTTTATTCTCAATATATTATTTACCTACACTTTTAAAAATTATTTCCAAATAGCATATTTTCTATGATTTTTTAATGTTACTTTTGCGGGTCATGTCTGTTCACTAACTAATTTAAGTTGATATTTGGACATACAAAGGAGCGTTAGATCAAAGAAAAAATAATTTGGATAAACTTTTTCAGATAAATTAACTATTTAAGTTAATGAATATGTTAGACATAAATTTACACTACAAGAAAAATTATATTTGACAACGAAAATTTTCGTTGCTAAAACACCAAAAATTTGTTGCCAGTACTAAGCGCAACGAAAATCGTTCGATGCTAGCTTCGTAGTTAATTCCACGTTACAGAAAGTTCGGGGCAACGAAACTCATATATTCTTGCCAGTACACTAAATATGAACAATTAATACATTTTGTCGTCATAAATATATTGTAGCCAATACATTCATTACGAACAACGAATTTATTTCGTTGCCAAAGCTTTGTTGTTGCCAATAGGTTGACTATACATAACGACATTTTTTTGTTGCTAAATTGGTACTATACATAACGACATTTTTTTGTTGCTAACTTTACCAATTTAACAACAAAATTATTTTGTTGTCATATATATCTTTTAGCAACAAAATAATTTTGTGCCGCAAACAAGAGTTTATGCAACATTATTACTTTTTTGCCAATATATGTGTTTGGCAACAAATTCAATTTGTGACGAAAATAAGATTTTATGCAACAAAATCATTTTGGTACTAATTATATAGACTACACATATTATTGTCGCAAAACTATCTCTATTTCGTGGATAAAAATATATTTTCGTGTCAATGGTAAGGGAATTCCAACTATATAATCGTTGCCTAATGTACACTACACTTTGGCAACAAAATAATTTCATGCTGAACGAACTATTTGCACAAAGAAATACTTTGTGCCGATGATCTTCTTTTTGTTTTGTTTTTTTTTTTTGTGTGTAACGAACATATTATTAAATTATTTTAAATAAATTAACAATAATCTCATCAATTTTTCTTTTGAATAATTATTTATTAATCCAAAATTTACTGTACGTTCATTTTTAATTTTTCAAGTACACCTCTGTAGAGTTGTAAGCATAACAATTGCCAAGAAACTCATATAGAAAATATCATTCAAGTACCATAATTTAATACCCAAAATGTTGAATATTGAAATTAAATTTTAAAATAGAAATCAAAATAATAATTCTGAAACACTTGCAAAGATATCCTAGCTAACATTAAAGTCTCTTATAATCTTAAAAGTGAAAACGCCAAAACCTAAGTAGTTGGGTCAGGTCAAACATACTTAGATTGCAAAATTAAAACTGCATCTCCAAAAAAAATTGCAAAATAAGTAACAATGAAAACTACCACATTGCCTAATACATGTGAAATCCCATTTTGCACTTTGCACATTGTTGTAGTCCAATAACTGAGGAATTTACGAATGAGAATTCGAAAAGTAGAAACTGGAAAATGCAAACTGCAATTCTAATCTATATCAAATTTCAAAACAACTAGCAGTACTTGTTAAACAATACGAACTATAATAATTTGCAGACCAAATTAACACCAACGTGATGTTTTAACATAGGAAGACCCATTGATGCTTTAGAAATGAAGGAAAAAATTTCCTGACATCGATTCCGCTGAGAAAAAGAGACAGATAAAAATCGACGATTAAATCATGACCAAAATTTCTAAAAGCATATGGAATTGTACTATCATTAACAGTAATTGTACTATCATTAACAGTAATTGTATTATCAATATTACTCTGTTAAACTATAATATAGTTCAATATTACTGTTAAACAGTGATACGGTTAATATGACTGTCAACCACAGTAATATTATTGTTTAAACACGCCAAAAAATGTTGAAGAAAAAAAAAAGTTTTAAAAAAAACGAAAAAAAAAGTCAACGCCAAAGACTGGCGGAACAAACCGAAAAAAAAGGAAAGAATAAAAAAGTCAACGCCGGAGGTCGGCGGTCAATGACGGCGACGGGCGAAATTATACTCAAAATTGGATTTTGGATCAAAATTGAATGATTGGTGAAATTTGGGGTCAAATTGAGGTTAAATTGAATTAATGGATGAAATTTGAGCATATTAAAATGTGATGGGGTATTTTAATCTTTTACACAACTCTGGACAATGTCTGAACAATTTTGTAAAAGAGTTTTTTGTGTGGACCTCTTTATGAATGAATAATTAGCCCATGATGCAATGGGCCCTTTTTAATTAGGTGGCGTGGCCCAAGTCCACGTTCTTTTGTGATGAAAGCGTCACATTATATTCCTCACAACTCGATGTGTACACGGGTATTCCCAAAAGCTACAAAATAATGCCACCGGCCTACCACTATATTTCCATTTATTTGTTTATTATTATCCCTCTAATTTGTTAGTCAAAAGCTATGCTACTTTATTTCTTCAATTGATTACGCTACATTGTTAACATATATTGCTATTTTTATTATTCTCTCTACTTAGAAATAAGAATCCAATGCCTCATGCTTTTAAATTTTTTGTTATTTTTATTATTCTCTCTACCTAGAAATTAGAATCCAATGCCTAATGCTTTTAAACCATCTGTTTTCGTTCGTAATCCCACACATTCAAAAGATATGTGAGTAAGCGAGATGTTGCCTAAGCTTTAATTAGAGGCTATATACTTTCCCCTCCTTTACTTCTCTACAAGTACTACACATGTCGATGCACGTGCTATTCACCGTAAAACAAATATTTAAATAAAGAGGTTCTCGAAATAGTAAGATCAATTATTGATATTAATACAAAAAAGTAGAAAATATTAAAAAGAAAACTAATTTGTATTGTGTAAGTGATGAAATAAGCCGAAATAAGTGAAAAAACTAGACATCAAAGGTTTTAATTTCCGCATACAAAGAGCGAATATATTGTTAGTCCCGAAGTTTAACAACCATAGTGAAATATCTCCGTTCAAAACTTGAATTTGATCCAAACAATCAGTGTTATTGTGTTTGATACCAACCGCCTTAAACCCATGTAACGAATCAAATACAGTGCAATTGATCTGCATATTTTGTACAATGATCATACGAAATAGGTAAAATGTTACCAAAACAATACCAATATAAATGTTTAATGACATAAAATCATTCTAAAAAATTACCTTCATGAAAAATATTGAGCGATGTCCATAGCAAGTTCGTAGAACAGTGCAAATGAATCTACAAATGAGGAATAACAAAATATATAAGTAATAGAAATAAAATGTCGTAAAGTAATATTGTATAAAATTTTATATAGTATTACATTCATATACGCTGAAAAAATTCCTTGTTTACAAAATTATTTGTAAAGATGGTCGTCTCACCAGATTCCGAGTTGATCAGAATCTTTATGCCACTTCGACTCTTAATCTCGAGAGTGCGACATAGAGTTGCCCGTGTGAGTGAAAACAGGTATGGACAAGTATAGTCCTACATGAGAAAGAGTATGTCTTTGACTTTTATTGATTGTCATTATGAATGAGACCATCAACGTAAGCTGACGTTGATGTATAGGTAGTGCAGAGTTGGACGGTACCAAAGTCATTCGACGAATGAACACCATATCGGCAACATGTTAACCAAAGATGATCCTGCAGTTGAGAATGTGTTTTTCAATATTAATAACCTGAACTTAGATCCATTGCACAATCCTCTAGCCTGATCAATATTTTTTATGAGCATAACGAGAACACCTTTTTTCAATGTCAACTTATGCGGTGGAATTTCGGAGCATGATATGGATTTGAGAAACTCGGTGAAATATATTTCTGACGTGATTCATGAGCTATGGTCATAAGTCGAAAATTAAAACTCAAAAAACATAAATACGTCGAGAAAAACGAACATTTTGCAGAAAAAAGCGAAAATTAGTTAAATCATAATTCTATTAGATCTCGAAATTTTAGAAACAAGCCACTTAACGAAACCATCATATAATGTTTCTATGAATTGATATGAATTTTCTAAATTTTTCCTTAAATAACATGAAATTGATTTTTATGAATCAAAATGACATTGGATCACCAAAATCTGACACGGTTCATTAGCTATGGTCAACAGTTTTGTTCGTCATGCCATTATGATTGGGATAGGGTTGTTAACGTGCTTTTAAGACTCAAAAAACCTTAATAAGTGGTGAAAAAAAGATCTATTTGCAGAAAAATGCGAAAATGAGTTAAACCAAAATTCTATTTGATATCGCAATATTAGAAACAACCCACTTAACGGAATCATCATCTGAAGTTTCTATGAATAGATATGAGTTCTCTAAAATTTTCCTCAAATATCATAAAATTGATTTTTATGAGTCAAAACGACGTCGGATAACCAAAATCTGACGCAATTCATGAGAAGCTCATGGTTTTATTCGCCTGGCCGTTTTGCTTGGGTTAGTATTGTTAACGTGCTATTAATACTCAAACAACCCTAATAAACCGGGAAAACGACCATTTTACAGAAAAAATGCGAAAATGAGTTAAAACCTAATTCTAATAGATCTCGCAATTTTAGAAGTTACACAACTTACGAAATCCTCATATGATGTTTCTATGAATTGATATGAATTTTCTAAGAATTTCCTAAAACTGTCAAAGTTTATTTTTATGAGTTGAAACGACGGATCACCAAAATCTAATGCGATTCATGAGATATGGTCATAAGTTTTGTTTATCGGTCCGTTTTGCTTAGGATATGGTTGTTAACGTGCTATTAAAACTCAAAAAACCTAAATTAGTCAGGAAAAACGCCATTTTGCAGAAAAAAAAAAGAAAATGAATTAATACCTAATTCTAATAGATCTCACAATTTTAGAAACAACCCAATTGACGGAACCTTCATATGATGTTTCTATGAATTGATATGAATTTTCTAAAACTTTCCTTAAATAGCATAAATTTGACTTGATGAGTCGAAACGACAACGGATTGCCAAAATTTGACGCGTTTCATATGGTCATGAGATTTCATTTTGCAGAAAAATGCGAAAATAAGTTAAACCAAAATTCTATTAGTTATCGCAATATTAGAACAACCCAACTAACAGAGTAATCATCTGATGTTTATTGGAATTGATATGAATTATCTAAAACTTTTCTAAAATAGCAAAATTTAATTTCTATGAATCGAAACGAAGTCAGATCACTGAAACCTGACGTAATTCATGTGCAAAGCTCGTGAGTTTTCATCATCGGGCCATTTTCCATGGGTTAGGGTTGTTCACGTGCTATTAATACTCAAAAAACTTTAATAAACCGGGATAATGGCCATTTTATAGAAAAATGCAAAAATGAGTTAAAACATAATTCTAATAGATCTCACAATTTTAGAAATAATACTACTTACGGAATCCTCATCTGATGTTTCTATGAAGTGATATGAATTTTCTAAGAATTTCCTAAAATAGTAAAATTTGATTTTTATGAGTCGAAACGACGTCGGATAACTGAAATCTAACGCGATTCATGAGCTATGGTCATGAGTTTAGTTTGTCGGTCCATTTTTCTTGGGTTAGTGTTGTTTACGTGCTATTATTAATCAAAAAACCCAAATATACCGGGATAACGACCATTTTGCAGAAAAATGCGAAAATGAGTTAAAAACTATTTCTAATAGATCTCGTAAGTTTAGAAGTTACACAACTTACGGAATCCTCAATTGATGTTTCTATGAATTTTCGAAGAATTTCCTAAAATAGAAAAAAAATGATTTTTATAAGTCACATTGTAGTACATCAGAAACTTTATTTTTTGCATTTTCCAGTGAATTCCTATGAAAAACAAATATAGAGTCTCTTCTGGAAGAATTAGTATCGGAAATTCTTTAACATCTCCAAGCTTAAGATGTTTTCGAGGCCGCAATGGTTGTTTGCCGCAAGTGGTACCGTATGATACATACACGTAATTTCATATATGCCCACCTTGACCAGTCAACTCCTGGTATCATATAGATATGAACCATCCAATTCTGTTGGCAATGGTGAATGGAAAAATCGAGATATCCGTGATCGATTACGATTTCGAATGCCCGTGCTGGAGTAGTTGTAATGGTTTGACGGTCGAGTAACTTCTATCCAGTAAGTAAGCAACTCTCCCAACTCCCTCGATTTGGTAACTTCTATCCAGCATCGCATGATTATTCCGGTATAGCATATGCTGCAGCTTCGATGAAGTATGAAGTAGTTTGCGTATCCGGTCCTAATGCAAAGGGTATTACTCCAGTTGCGATGTTGGGTTGTGCTGTATTGACTGTCGGAGTCGACAAATCTTGGAGGCGTGTCGACATACAACACTTATCTCTCAAAGCTAAGGAACTTTTCAAGAGTACTCTCTTGACTACCGAAGGGTTTTTACATTGGGACTAAGAAATAGGGATGACTCATATCTTGACTTTGAATGTGGAGACTGAGATTATCACAGAGACTCGTGTTCCTCGAGGACAAGGATCGATGCATTATTTGTCCAATGGGAGGTCTATGAGTGTGGTCTTTGCATGCAGTGACTTCTCGTGGGATGTTTGGGAGTTGAAGAAGCCGGAAAACGGGGAATTGGTTAAGATGATCCGTATCGACTTGGAAGGGCAAAAGTGGAATTTTGAACATTTAAGGTATAGTTACCCGCCTCTAATCCTGGAACCGGTTGCTTGGTTGAAGGTTAGTCATGCGAGTTTTTTGTCCTTCTCTTGTTGCATCTAAGGATTGCTTCGTGTACATGTTGGTAATCAAGAAATCGAGTTTCTTGATTTGAATCTGTATTGTTGTTGCTTCTGCGCTCATGTTCATAGAAACAGCCTTGTATGGTTAGATGGTTGCTCGTCGTAGACTAGTTGTCATCTCTAATTATTAGTTTCCGATATGTATGTACTTTCAGATTTTTCGACTAAATTAATAAATTATATCTAACCTTCTTTTTGTATTACTAAAGATGGAGGGTGGAATTTGATGTTGCGTTATGAGATATTAAAGACAAGGGGTTGCTTTCCGCAATTAAAATTTGATGTTATAAAACCCGATTCATCAGTTTCCACCACCAATCCGCCAGCCACCGCCGTCGCAGAGATGGCTCGCTGACGATCGGCAGCCTGATGGAACCTTATTTAAACACAATTCCGACATTGATGGCTAAAGGAGAAGAGGTACTCTGTCTTTGTTTAGAATTTTTGGCAATAATTACTTGTAAAAGTTGCGTAACATCCGATCCAAAAGGATTTCGGACCTTTTCTGTTTTCCTTCACCAACTCGTAGAGATTTTTGTTTTTGGATTCGTCAAAATTCGAACTTGCCCCCATTTAGAAAATAACTATATTTCAGTTATGGAAATACCAGATCTCTATTCCCTATTCGATCGAATTAGGGTTCTTAAAAAATAGTGTAGTTTACGACATTGTTTTCCTTCCCGTTGCTTAATTCGGAATTCAGAATACCATTTTTCGTTTGCCTCTATGAGAGAGGAAACACGCAACATGCGCAAACGCCCGGCGCCGCCGACGGAAGAAGAGGAGTTTTACGACCGCCGTGTCATATTGGACTGGCGTGCCAATTGGAAGCGTCCAGACCTTTCCGGTTCATGCCTTTCCCAGTCTCAAAATATCGGTAACATTTCTCAATTTTTTTCTAAATTTTGATTGTGTTGCAATAATTTACAATATTTTTTTTACAAAGTTGAAATTGTAAGTTTTAGTGAAAAGGTCACTGCAATTTATTGTATAATATGCATGCTGAAGTAACGGGATTTGATTCTGTAAATTCCCCTCTTAATTCTGCTTTCATCCTTATTCTGTTATGAAGTATTTCAGTAGTTGGAAATTGATTATGTTGTTGGGGATGGACGCAATGAGTTTCTGCAAAGTTTTTCCGGCCTGGCTGCAATTATAAGGATTTTTGGGGTAACTAAAGAAGGTCAGCTCTATATATCTACATTCCTTTTCCCATTATCTGATTCTGCTCTTGATTTTCCTATTTTTGCAAGGGGCCTACGGTCACTAGCAGCCGAATTTACTGGTCAAGTCTGTAAAATTTCGTGGAATGGGACTGAATTATTATTATTTTTAAATCTAATTTTGGGTTTCAACCATCTAAAGCTGCAACATGGATACACTTGGCTGAACTTTCTATCTAGTATTTATTGCACAACTGAGGAAACTGTCCTTATATTACCAAACTTGTAGTTTGGATCTTATAACATATTTTTTATCGCAATGTCATTTTTTCAAAAGTGCATCGGTAACTATTTTAGGATCTGATAATAGACATCAAAGTTATTATGATGAAGGTGCAGTGCAACTCAACCATTTTTTTATTGTGCTTACAACTGTTAGCTTTTGTTCTACTAGAGACTTCAGTACTTGCAGAAAATCGTTACATGGATTAAGGCCGATACCATATGTTTTTAATTCTAAAATTATTCTTGGCCAGGGCATAGTGTTTGCTGTTTAGTGCATGGATTTGAGCCATATTTCTATGCCAACTGCCCTTTAGGAATGGGTCCTGATGATATTACCCGTGTCCATCAAATTCTTGAGGTAGTTATTACCATGTTATGTAACAGTGTGTACCTCTTCAAGAAACTTAATATCTTCAACATAATTATATTGTGTTGGTTTTTCTTCACCCAGGGTTGGTACAGGGCAAGATGAAAGAAACAAACAATAATTACAAAGCTCCTAAATGTATTCGTCGTATTGAGCTGGTTCAGAAAAGAAGCATCATGCATTATCAACAAGAGACCTCTCATCCCTTCCTTAAAATCGTAGTTGCACTGCCAACAATGGTCGCCAGCTGTCGTGGTATTGATTCATGTTATTCATGTACAATTTGCCTGTCATTTATTATCGTTTTTTGTGGTGATATTCTCATTGTCTTGTAATTCATAATTGATAATCAAATATTCAATAAGCAGATGATATTTAAATTGGTGATAGTATATTTCCGATTCTTTACTATGTAATAAATTATGTTAGTTTACATTTATCTAAATGCAATACTGACAGGTATACTTGACAGAGGAATACAAATTGATGGACTGGGCATGAAGAGTTTCATGACGTACGAGAGTAATATTAATTTCTCTCTCTGTTTCATGATTGATTGCAACATAGTTGGGGGTAACTGGATAAAAGTTCCCCGTGGAAAATATAACAAGATATCGAGAAGTCTCTCCAACTGTCAGTTGGAGTTTTATTGCCTGTATCCTCATGAATGGAAAGTAAACAGTTCACCTAGCATAGGAGTTGGTATTTCTTCCTAGATTTGATCTTGTTAAAATAGTTTTACCTTTATATACGCTCTTAGTTTTTCGGACTTGATCAGTCATGCTCCTGAAGGGGAATTCTCAACGATGGCTCCATTTCGCATACTAAGTTTTGACATTGAGTATGCTGGGAGGAAAGTGTAGGGGATCGTGCATGTATACGCAGCGGAATTTAAAAATTTTAGATCGAACTAGTTTCGATTACATTCATAAACTAATCACATAGTCAACGTACCTTAACGCTTCCGCCATACATATGGTAATTATCGATTTAATTGAAAACATGTAAAACCGAAAATTACGAAACATGCTTGTTCATCATTCAATAAAATCGAAACACGTAATCACATATTACTCATGCTCGTAAATTAGAATTCATACAAACATGCTCGAATAAATTTACGAAAGTTTCGATTTATTTACCTCTTGTAGCGTGAGATTTCGACGAGTCGAAACCTAGAACCAATCACGTACAAGCTGCAAATTACCAATCCTCGGGGCTGCAACTCACGGCTGGAGCAAACTGATCCAGCAGGCGGCGGACGGCGGCGCGTGGAAGCAGCGGCGGCGGCGCGTGAACGGTGCAGCGGCGCGTGCGGCGGTGCAGCGGGGGTGCGTGGATTCCGTCGGGGCAGCAGCTCCTCTACAATTAGGTTTCACCTCGTATTTTTGACCCACTCAAACTACACCACTAGATGTAAACGAGTTAGATAAACAACAAGAATAAACGAAGGAATAGAGAGGAGAAAACCGGCGGTTTCCGGCAGAGATCGGCGGCGGCGCGGCGGAGAAGCAACGGCCGAGAGGGCTGAGCGGCTAGGGCTTGGACGGCTAGGGTTTTGGTGCAAAAATCTGATCTCAAACTCTTGTTTGAGGTCTATTTATACTTAGGGTTTTCAACCCTAGTGGTTTTAAGTCATTGGGCTTGACCCACTGATGCATTAAGCCCATTCCCTCATCGGCCTCGTTTCTAATAAACGATCATTCACAAAATTATAACAAAATTATATTTGTGACGAGCTCAAAGTCCTCGTCGATACGAGTGCCTCTTCGAAATTTCCAATTTCCAAAATTGGAAACTTCCACTTCAGTGGACTTGCTAAATCGGGAAACTTCCCGATTTAGAACGTTCACTAAATTCCGCATTTCTCTCTTTCTCCACGTTTATTCCGATTCGCAATTCACAATTACGAATCTTGGATTCAATCATATCGACATCCAATCGTTCAAAGATTAACACATTAATCTATGCTTGTTGTTATCAAGGATCTATAGAGTTTATTGCATTTACTACCCTTGTGAAAATCGCAATTGCGCGATTCCCCCTTGTCATAAAAAAATTAGCAAATACCCCCCTAAGAAAAAATGTCAAAGCCATTTAGGTCCCTCAGAGCATATCGTGTCCCACACGCGCATCTTCTGCGATTTTTATGAGAGTTTTGTTTATGAAATGACAAAAATAGCCTCACACAAATAAATATAAACTCAGCTGGGTTTAATTTTGAATAATCTAATTTCTTAAGGATCAATTTGTAATTTATAAAGTTCTTTTAAAAACCCTAATTTGCACCCTCACTCTTCACCCAAGCCCCAAATCAGCTGCCTACTCCTACAAATCATCACCATCGCCGCCCGCCGGCGCCATTGTCATCACGGGAATACACTTATTCACCGACGCTTTGTCTCTGCTATCCTCTCCGCCATTTAGATCCAAAACTCAGGTTTGCAAGTTCTGAAGGTGCAAGAAACAAGAAAATGGTGTTGTGAATTGCGGCCGCGATGAGGGAAAAGACCAACAGCAGCAGCGCTCCGGCAGTCGAGAAAGGGGCGGCAGCGGCGGTGGTGGAAGGAGGGTGAGCAACTGGTATAAGATATGAATCTATAATTATTTCCAACTCCAATTTATCTTCTGCTATTACTAATTACATACCTGGAAGATGGTTTTGGTCCATAATAGTACTAAAGTCGATGGTGAAAAGTCGATGGTGAGGGGTAGCGGCGGTGGCGGCGGCGGTTGGGAAGAAGATGAAGATTTTTTTTTGGGTGGAGTCGGGGGTGGTTTGACGGGGTAGAACCGTAGAAGATGATGTCTTCTTCTTTATTTTTTTACTTTTTCTTTTTTATCTTTTTTAATTTATTTGTTCATATTTAATAAAATGGAAATGTTCTCAAAAGAAAAAATGGAAATGAATAAAATTTCAAAACAAATATAAAAAACTCTAGTTTACAATATATATTTAACCAAAACAATTAAACTATAGAAATTTTACGGAAATAAAATAAATAAGAAATCAAATTGTGTTTTCAAATAAAACTATTACAATAAAAAAAAATTATATATTTTTTAATTGCAGAAACACCCCTGGGGTATTTTGGTCTTTACACAGCTGGTCAATGAGCTAAAATGTAAATGGGTCGAGTGTGCATCCTAAAAATAAGCACAGGGGGGTATTTGCTAATTTTTTTATGATAGGGGTGAATCGCGCAGTTACGATTTTCACAGGGGTAGTAAATGCAATAAACTCAGGATCTATATTACACGAGAAGTGTGACCCTCAATGGTTCAGGTGTATGCTAGCCGTGGGCTCACAACTCTTTGTGATTCGAACAACACATTGTTCTTATACGAACTCCTCCCAAGAGTCCCGATTAGAGTAAAACTCATTTTACCTAATCCCCGATCAAATCGGTGCCCAACGAATCAAGATTGGCGTCTAGCAACTACGCATCATGATTCCCTAGATACAAGTGAAGTGCCTGCAAGAACCTTATGATATAGTTAGCGTACAGTACGATCCCTTCGCAGCACATGTCCTGATTGAACTAGAGGCATTGGTTCACCGAGACCTCTTATAAAGTTCAATAACCGTGCGAACGGTCTAAGTATTATAAATCTGTTCGTGTGTGACTTAGGGAAACACATTTCCCTAATCACCCCACTATCGACTCTAGCCAGAGATTCCTTGGATTATAAACCGTCAGAACACACAGGACATCCATGACTACTCAAGCGCTCGAATCCCCTACTACAATGCACAGACTTCACACTAGATTTCGGATTGCACGAACGTTGGCCCTTGGAGTGGTCCGCTGTGGGACTCAGGGACAGGTCACGATACAATCGGTCCTCTAGTGAAGTCACGGTGATGTCTGGGTCTTAAGGACTAATGGTGTACAACTATATCTTAGAAACCTATTACTCGATGAATGAGAACCACTTATAGATTTCTAGGGCGAGGGAGTTCAGTGAACACATCCAGTATGAGCACCCACTCAAGTATGCCGATGTCACAACATCGAGGACTGATGAGACGCAGTACACATACACTAAGTGCTAGTCTCAAAAGGGAAAGGCCGGTATCCTCATTATTGGCGTAACCCATTGACTAGGAACAAGGTTTAACAGTTACATTACATTGCTGAGTTATCTCACGATTCTACTAGATCAACTCACAGTAATAGAGTAACTCGTTAGGACTATATCTATGCTGCTTGCATGGGATAAGAGATATAGAATGCCAAATGAAATATTTTATTATTACGAACGAAAAACGATTGTTTTATTACAAGGACAAAGAGAAAGACCACAGCCACAAGTTGGCTTGTTGGTCACCTACTCTAACAATCTCCCACTTGACCTAAAGCCAACTACTCATAAATCTAAGTACCATCGACTCTCGATGTTTCTCGTGGACTGATCCTGACAATGGCTTGGTGAAGGGATCTGCAATATTGTCCTCCGAGGTGACTCTGTCTAACTTGACTTCACCTCTCTCTATGATCACTCGGATCACATGGTATTTTCTCAACACGTGCTTCGACTTCTGATGAGCTCTTGGTTCCTTAGCTTGCGCTACGGCTCCGTTGTTATCGCAGTACAGCTGTACTTGATCGCTAGCGTTCGGAAATACACCCAACTCTTGGATGAATTTCCTAATCCATGACCCTTCCTTTGAAGCATGTGATGCTGCAATATATTCAGCCTCGGTGGTGGAATCAGCCGTCGTGCCTTGTTTGGAACTCTTCCAACACACGGCACCCCCGTTGACTTTGAATATATACCCCGAGTTTGACTTCGAGTCATCCACGTCCGATTGAAAACTAGAATCCGTGAAGCCTTCTAATTTCAACTCGGTATCCCCATAGACCAAAAACAAATCTCGAGTTCTTCGCAAGTACTTGAGCATGTCCTTCACAGCCTTCCAATGGGCTGGGCCGGGGTCGGACTGATATCTGCTTGTGACGCTCATAGCATACGCAATATCAGGTCGTGTACACAGCATGCCATACATTATGCTTCCTATAGCAGATGCATAAGGTGTCCTTTTCATCTCCTTGATTTCCATTTGCGTTTGAGGACGCATGGATTTCGAGAGACAAACCGCATGGGACATTGGCAATAATCCCTTCTTAGATTCTTCCATGCTAAACCGTTTAAGAACGGTGTCTATGTACATGGATTGGGACAAGCCAAGTAATCTCCTCGATCTATCTCTATAGATCCGTATTCCCAATACGTAGGATGGTTCTCCCAAATCCTTCATCGAGAAACGTGTGGATAACCATACTTTAGTTAGCTGTAACATCCCTACATCATTCCCAATGAGTAGTATGTCATCAACATAAAGTACAAGGAAAGTCACTGCACTCCCACTAACCTTCTTGTAGACACAAGGTTCCTCCGGGTTTTTCACAAATTCAAACTCTTTGATAGTTGTGTCGAACCTTTTGTTCCAACTACGGGATGCTTGTTTCAATCCATAAATGGATCGCTGGAGTTTGCAAACCTTTTGCTCATCTCCAGAAGATATGAAGCCTTCCGGCTGCGCCATGTAAATTTCTTCCTCAATGTCCCCATTAATGAAAGCGGTCTTCACATCCATTTGCCATATCTCGTAGTCATACCACGCAGAGATGGCCAGCAAAATCCTAATGGAAGGTTTCCTCATAGTCAACTCCTTGCTTTTGAGTATAACCCTTCGCTACCAATCTAGCCTTGTAGGGCGATACCTTTCCATCTACTCCAATTTTCTTCTTATAGATCCACTTACAGCCGATGGGAACGATTCCCTCGGGTGGATCTACCAAGGTCCATACCTTGTTGGAGTACATAGAGTCCATTTCGGATTTCATGGCATTAAGCCAATGTCCCTTGTTTGTATCCGATACAGCTTCGTTGAAAGTTCTTGGATCACATCCTTGGTCAACTTCATCAACGAGGAATAACCTATCGGGCGCTCTCCGAACTCTTTCGGATCTACGCACCGACGGTTCAGGAGGTATATTAGTGGTTTGTTGAATTGGTTCATTATCTGATTGTTGTGCTTGAACTTCAGATTGTGGTTCTCGAACTTCTTCGAGATCAACTACACTGCCCTTTCTATCCGATAGAAATTCCTTTTCAAGGAACACGGCATTTCTCGAGACGAACACCTTTGCCTCGGAAACATAGTAGAATTCGTATCCCATGGAATTCTCGGGATACCCCACAAAATAGTATAAGTCGGATTTTCTATCCAACTTATCTCCCACTAGCCGCTTCACGTAAGCGGGACAACCCCATATCCTAATATGTTTAAACGTGGGTTTCCTGGAGTGCCAAAGTTCATAAGGTGTGGATTTAACTGCTTTGGTATTAACCCTATTCAACAAATACACGGCAGTTAGGAGTGCATGACCCCACAGGTATGCCGGTAGCTCGGCGAACCCCATCATAGATCGAACATGTCTAACAGTGTTCGATTCCGACGTTCGGAAACTCCATTAAGTTGAGGAGTTCCAGGAGGAGTCCATTGAGACAGAATCCCATTCTCTTTAAGATAGTCTATAAACTCAGTATTTAAGTATTCGCCACCACGATCGGATCGTAGTTTCTTAATATGTCTACCGAGTTGGTTTTCTACTTGGTGTTTAAAATCTTTGAACTTTTCCAAAGTTTCAGACTTATACTTCATTAAGTACACGAAACCATACCTCGAATAATCGTCGGTAAAGGTAACGAAGTAGTTAAAACCACCCCTAGCACTAACGCTTAGTGGACCACACACGTCTGAATGGATCAAATCCAAAAGACCCTCGGCTCATTCCATCTTCCCTTTGAAGGGAGTTTTGGTCATTTTTCCTTTAAGGCAGGATATACAAGTTTGAAGTGATTTCACGTCCTCCAAGGAGAACAATCCTTCACTTACAAATTCGTTCATCCTTCTCAAGGAAATATGACCCACTCGAGCGTGCCAAAGTTGTGCGGGGTTAAGACTTATATCTTTTCGTTTTGCTGATATAACGTTAATTGGTATTTCACTTGGATTTAGTTCATATAAGTTGTTTATAAGTTGTCCCTTACAAATCATATTTTGATCCTTTTGTATAATGCAAATCGAATTTCCAAAAACAAAAGTAAAACCTTCATTATCCAAAACAAGAATAGAAATAAGGTTTCGAATAAGTGACGGACAAATAAACAATTGTTCAACACAATGGAAAAACTAGAATCCAAAACAGAAAGATAAATCATCCCAATGGCTTCAGCAGCAACCCTTGCTCCGTTGCCCATTCTTAGGTAGGTCTCACCCACATTAAGCCTCCTACTTCTTGTCATGAGCTGCAAATCATTACAAAGATGTGAGCCACAACCAGTATCCAATACCCAAGAAGAAGATTTAACGGACAAATTAACTTCAACTAAATACGTACCCTTTTCAGAACGTTTCTGATCGAGGTAAGCCTTGCAGTTGCGTCGCCAATGGCCCTTCTTTCCACAATGATGGCAAGCGTCATCAACTTGCTTGGTGACCGTGTCCTTCTTCTCTCCGCTCGACTCGCCCTTCTCAAGTTTCTTGCTCGGGCCGAAACTCCTTTCTTTCCTTTTCTTCTGGAAAGAACCTTTCTTCGCAGAAGGAGCAACTAGGAGAACAGATTTCTCCTTCTTGATCGTGGACTCATAGCTGACCAACATGTCAACAACTCATCCAATGGTGGATCGAGCTTGTTCATGTTGAAGTTCACTATGAACGATTCATAAGAACTAGGAAGGGACAGTAGGATCAAATCCACCGAGAGCTCGGCCGGGAGGGTGACATCAAGGCTCACCAACTTCTCAAGGAGAGTGATCATCTTGAGACCGTGCTCGTGGACCGAAGCCCCTTCACGCAGCCTCATGGTGATCAACTCCTTGGTAGCTGAGTACCTCGATGCCCTAGTATTCTCACAGTACATGCTTTCAAGATGATGCTTGATATCATAAGCATGCACGTGAGACTCATACTTCCTCGCGAGCTCTGGCACCATGGATGCTAGCATGTAGCACCTCGCATGGAGGTCGTCCTTCTTCCATGCCTCGAAAGTTGCAGTCTCGTCAGCAGTAGCAGTCGCAGGAAGAGCAGCGGGGGGACGTTCATTGAGCACATAGAGACGCTCCTCGACTTGGAGCACAAGTTTCAGATTGTGAAGCCAATCCAAATAGTTTGGACCGGTGAGTTTGTTTTGGTCGAGGATAGAGGAAAGGGGATGTTTGGACATTGTTGCTGAGAAAATTTTAAGAAGACAATAATTAGAGTTTAGTTCGTAATAATCGTTACAATTAAAATTTTGGACTTTTATGTTTTAATTGTTCTCCCACTAATTTTATCGAATTCCACCACCCTCTAGCAGACAATCGAGAAAACTTATTTTTCTTTAATGGGCTTTAGGTCCAATAGCGCTAATGTAACCCGTAGTTAATCTATCCCGATTACATAAGCCTAAAGGTAGAGTACTATCAATCACATCACTATGTGACCCTAAAGTTCGATTTACCTCACACTTGATAATGACCTAAGTTAATCTAGCGAATATCAAAATCTCCGTGTGTCAAGTCTAGCCTACCAATATGAGATGTCATAGATCCAGCTATATCAAACTAATGCAATCCCTAGTTAATCTAGCCAACCATATTAATCCAATATAATTTTATCTATGACCATGTCAATTAAATTACAGCTTATCCCACAATAGCACTCCCCGCTAACACGGCTTACTGCACTATTATGAGAGGCTACACATAATTTAATTGTTGGTAGAAGGAAAGAAAAATTCAACAATTTGGTTTTTCTTTATAGCTTGATAATTATTCTTGATTAAGAATGAGGGATTTTATTTATTAAATCTTATTAGCTCATCGGAAGTTTTAGGTTATGATCGTTTGTGATTCCTACAACTATGTTCTCTAGGTATGTGGAAACTTTATATTGATCCTAAGAGAGACATACGATCATCATCGTACTTAATCACAATCATTCATCTCATGAATTAATTAATTAATACGATTAATTGCAAATATAATTAACGGACTCCCTTCATTCATAAATCAATCAAATAAGAATGAAGTCCATTAATTATTTGCCATTTAATTTGTGTTCCATTAATTAAACTAATTTAACGATTAAATTAAATAATTAATCCAACACTATTCTTTGAATTCAAATTAAATTAATGGATCAATTATCTAATTGGGTTTAATTGATAAATAATTTCAAAAATTAAAAATCAATTAATTTTAATATTAATATCAGAAAATCAATATAATTTTTTTTTTTATTTTGTGTGTGTGCTGACCGGACCGGTCAGACCGGTCCGACCGGACCGGTTCGGTAAGCTGAAAAACAGCAGAAAAAATTATGATATCATTTTACTTAGCTATGTCGCCTAACGTTCAATATCCCCTTGATTTTGTTTTTAATTATTACACTGACTTAGTGTTTCTAATTTAAACCGTTTAATACATTTTCAGAAAGAGGATGTGCACCATTCTATTATATCTGACCTTCACAATGGGAATTCAGAGACCAGAAAGCGTCTTGTTGTCTATTGTTTGAAGGTGAATCATATTCATCAGCTTAAGTATATCTGGACTATATTTCTTGTGACATGTAGGCTCTTATGCGTCTCATTTTATTTTATCGTTCACAACATAAAATTTAATTAGTATGTGCATTTGTATGCTTAGAGCGTTTCCCTATTGTGGTAATTTTATTTTCCTCCTGGTTTTTGCATTTCCAGTTCCCTCCTTGTAGCAAATGCCCTTATTCATTATACTTAGACTGTCAAAGAAAAGGTTTAGATGCCATGTCTATAAAACGCCTCCTTCCACTATATTAACTGTCCTCGTCCTCGCACTCAAAATAAACAAAAACGCATGTATAAGTTAAGAATATTGAGATTGAATTGTAGGGATGTAGATTGTATTTTCTCTCCATGTATGCTAGATCTATTATCATGGACAACCTGCAATTTCTCCCTTTACAAGTTTTACCAATTATATGAGCATCAGGTCATAGGAACTCCACAAGCTTTCGACATTAGGTCTATCACTGGTTCATGCATTGATATTATACTACTAAATGCATTATACGAGCACTGATGTGATGTCTCATTCACAATCACAACAACAAATATTCAATAAAGAATATTAGTCCGACAAACAATACCACCTTATTGATAGATGCTATTGTTTTTTGTCCGAGCATCGATCATGTACGGGCATCATTGAACCTAATATAAGCATCTTCATGTCTTAGGAATTTTGTGTTTCAACATGTTTAAATAAGACATGTTAGTCTTACTAGGAAAACTCGGTTTCATTGTTAAATTATTGTAGGATGCTTACCTACCACAACGCCTTTTGGACAAGTTGATGTTCATTTATAACTGTGTTGAGATGGCTCGTGTGACTGGTGTTCCGCTCTCATTTCTACTCTCGAGGGGACAAAGCATCAAGGTTGCTCCTTAGCTTTACAGCTTGAGTAGTTAAAAAGAGTAGGTCGGAAGATTATCAACTGCATATCTAATTCTTACCTTTATCTTCAGGTGATGTCTCAGCTTCTAAGAAAAGCAAAACAAAAGAATCTAATTCTTCCAAATTTGAAAGAAGCTGGATCTGAACAGGGAACTTTCGAGGGTGCAACTGTAAGTGTTCATCTTTCGTACGAGAAATAGTCACCCATTGTTTCTTTTCTGTTAACTGTATGCTGATACGTGTATATGCACACACATATATATATTAATTTCTTCCCTGTAAATGGGTTGTAGCACGTTGTTGGACAGGAAATAAAATGTTTTCTCTTATGCAGGTTCTTGAAGCCAGAACATGTTTCTATGAGAAACCTATTGCAACTCTGGATTTTGAATCTTTATATCCATCAATTATGATGGCATATAACTTGTGCTATTTTACAGTAGTAAAAGTATTTTCTTGTTAGTCTTTCATTTTTTTGTTGTCTTTGGCTATTCTGCGTGAAAGGTTATGTTAAATTTCAAGCATAAGAATTAAGGAAAAATCTAATTAGCCATCTCCCTTGAGACGGGTATTGTTTACTCCAGATGTTATTTACTATTTTGTCATTATTATTGCGTAGGTAAATCCCGAAGATGCCCGGAAGCTTAATTTGCCTCCGGAGTGTGTCAACAAAACTCCAACTGGTGAAACTTTTGTCAGATCAAATTTACAAAAGGTTAAATTTATAGCATTAATGCAGGTTGTTTACTGTCATCATTTTTTGGTGTAGCAAAAGATGGGGGTCTAGTTATGCACAAGTTCCATTTTTTGCCTTCTCTTACTACTGTTTCACTTCAGGGAATACTACCATAAATTCTTGAAGAACTTTTGGCAGCTCGTAGAAGGGCCAAAGCGGATTTGAAGGTTCTCAATTTAATTACTATAAATATATAAATACTTTTTTTTTTGTAAATTTCTATTCCTTTGAAATAAAGGTTCTGAAGTGTTGATACTACTTCACCATTAAATTGTCTTTTGGATGTAAATTATCCTGGAGATAAAGAACACTTATGTAACTGGTAACTAATAATACACAAGATCATGTTCGTCTAGATGGAACTGTACATTAGACTGGTCAATGATTGTCAAAAGTTTTCTTTATGGGATTGATTATTGCGTTTGGACAACGATATCTGGTGGATTTGTTCACAATGTCCAAAGTTTGAGTTTCGTCGTACTTGAATAGTAATGCAATCTATATTGAAATATAAATTTGTTACTCTGTGTTGAAGAAAAACTTCTAATGGTGTTTTACCTGTATGAATTTAAATTTTTAGGAAGCAAAGGATCCACTTGAAAGAGCTGTGTTAGA
Source organism: Erythranthe guttata (assembly GCF_056151865.1). Lineage (NCBI taxonomy): Eukaryota > Viridiplantae > Streptophyta > Magnoliopsida > Lamiales > Phrymaceae > Erythranthe > Erythranthe guttata. The sequence continues at coordinate 9,401,077 of NC_142534.1, read as the reverse complement.
TGGTAGGCAACTTGCTTTGAAGGTAAGGATTATCATTTTTATCCTTTTTATTTTGTATTTTTATTTTATATGATTGTATGCCGACTACTGTATTTGGCTTGATGTTAACTAACTTGACTTGTTGGATTATCTGTTTTCTCATGGCTCTTACAGATATATGCAAATTCTGTCTATGGGTTTACTGGAGCTACGGTTGGTCAGTTACCTTGTTTAGAGATATCTTCAAGTGTTACCAGCTATGGTAATCAAATGGATGCATGACTTGAACTTTGTTACCCAATAAATAAATTTGATGCGATTCTGCAAATGTCATTTATTTTAATGATTAATCCATATTTGAAGGTCGTCAAATGATTGAACACACGAAAAGACTCGTGGAAGATAAATTCACCGTGCTCGGAGGTTACGAGCACAATGCTGAGGTATACTACCAATAACTATTCTCTTGACGAGGCATTCATTTGCTTGATGAATTATTGAAATAGGAACTTGCTATAATGTTATATTTTGTGCATCAAATTTTTATTCTTTTATTATTTCCTCGTAGTATGTTTTTTATTACTTCCTCGTAGTATGTATCCTTTGGGTCATGATAGTTTTGTAATTACTTATATTTTTATGTCAGGTCATATACGGAGATACAGATTCAGTAATGGTGCAGTTTGGTGTTTCCTCAGTGGATGCGGCCATGAAATTGGGCAGGGAAGCTGCTGATTATATTAGCAGCACCTTCATCAATGTAAGTTGTTATGCTCCCTTTTCCGTATTCCGTGTCAATCTTGTTACTTAATGTTCATGTATTTATACTTTCTCCATATTTCTAAATCCCCCCCCCCCCCTTTTTGCCCCTCGCCGCATTCTTCTTCCCTCAATCTCATTATTTCTTGTGCACATTACCATGGCCATCTTCCGTTGGCAGCCCATAAAACTGGAGTTTGAGAAGGTCTACTATCCATATCTACTAATTAGTAAGAAGAGGTATGCTGGTCTTTACTGGACGAACCCGCAGAAATTTGATAAGATGGAGACCAAAGGTGAGTCAAGCTGCACGTTTACTTCTGTCTTGAAATTTAGCGAAACAATTAAATATTTCACCACACCTTTGGTACCAAAAACTCATTTAAATATTCACGTAATTAGTGAACTATTTCAAGTTATGATAACCAAAATAACCAATTTTATTTTGTAGATATTGGTTTCTCCGAATAATTATAGGATTACGGTCTAAGAGATACTTTGACGCAGTCGTTTATTTTTCCTTTGCCAGGGATTGAAACGGTTCGTAGAGATAACTGCATGCTGGTAAAAAACATGGTGACGGAGTGCCTCGATAAAATATTGATGGAGAGGGATATTCCTGCTGCGGTTCAATATGTCAAGAACATGATATCAGATCTCCTTAGGAATCGCATGGATTTATCCCTTTTAGTAATCACCAAGGTATCATAAATACACTCCTGCAACACTTGGACATTTTCCTCTGCTTTCCAAGGGCTAAATGTGCCATGTACGTTTGGTAGTTCCATTTGACATCTTCGCATAATGCATTGACATTCCATTTCAATAGGCTTTGACAAAAACACGGGACAGATATAAAGTGAAAGCAGCACATGTTGAGCTTGCAGATTGGATGAGCAAGGTTTGAAATGTATCATTAGTTCGATTATTTTTTTCACTACCACGATGACTAATAAAAGCAACTTTGTAGTTCGTTGGAGAACACTTCAAATTCTGTGAATCTGAATAGCGCTATATTGTAATGAAGATTGAGTATCCTCATGATCTCGAAAAAGTTGTTAATTATCACTGATTTTGTTATATTTGCAAGCAATTTAAAATTCCTTATGTTCTATATGCGCTATGAATAACAGAGGGATGCTGCTACTGCTCCAAACGTCGGGGATCGGGTAGCATATGTCATTGTTAAAGCAGAAACCAATGCCAAGGTAAGTTTCTCATTTGTATTTATTTTTTAATTCACTAGAGCTCGATGTAGAAAGCCTGATGTACGGATGGTGAACAGGCTTATGAAAGATCAGAAGATCCCATCTTCGTTTTAGAAAATAACATTCCTATAGACCACAAGTACTACCTCGAAAATCAAATTAGCAAGGTCCGTGAAGCATTTTTTTTTTTTTTTGTGGTTTTACAGCTTGCGGTACCTCTTAGCTGATATTAGATAATTTATGGTTGCAGCCATTGATGAAGATCTTCGAACCCATCTTGAAGAATGCTAATAAAGAGCTCTTTCAAGAGAGTCACATGATGTCAAAAAACAATTATACTCCCAACATTGGCATTGCAAACACTACAAGAAAAAGACCTTATAACAACATGCAATGTGTGTTGTAAAAATAGATTGACAACGCACATACGCATGTTGTTGACGGACATGTTGTTAAAGCTTGTGAGCTATAACAACCTACAATGAACGTTGTAAGCACGTTGTAATTTATGTTATAACCAGTTGCACTGCATGTTGTGTTCCACTATTACAAGATGTATATGTTTGTTGCAGAATCTCTTACAACAAGGCACTGTTGCATCTTGTCAAAGACTTTAACAAAATTCAAGAGCATGTTGTGGTATTACTAACCATCACACAAAAAAAATTATATATATATATATATATATATATATATATATATATATATATATATATATATATATATATATATATATACTAAACAAAATACACAAGAATTAGATTTCAATTAATCTAAATGTTGTCTAAATTCTAATAAACCAAAATCCTGGCAAAATACAAATTTATCAATCAACACTATGATCGTATGCCACTTGACCAACAAACAAAACTAGTTCATTTATCATCGAAACTAATTCTAAAGTTTCTTGCAACCCGAGAATGCTCATGCGCCGTACATCTCTCAATTTAATCAATGGATGTCAAGTTCTCCAATATTAGTTCCTCCACAATATACTGAAAATGCCAAAACCATTAATATTCAGAGCAAAAAAAAATCAAATTAAAAAATGAATTGCATCAAAAAATAGTTTAACTTACATTATATTCAACTCAAAAGTCATCTACATCTTCATTTTGCTTCACAAAGGTCATTCATTATCCTTCACAAATTTGGTCATTGGTCATTTTTCAAGCTGTGAGAAAAGGTATGGGAATGAGAACAAATTAAAAAAATCATATATAAAATAATATAGCAACAAATCAATCTTTTGGAAAGTTAAGAAACGAATAACACAAAGCATGTACCTTCAACATAAATTGATCACATGGAGACTGCAATTTGTCTTATAAGTAGTTACAAGAGTGGTGTATATTGCTTCCACATATTCCTTGCAATGCTCGTCATATATAACTCTGTCAAAAATATTGTAAAGGCACAAGGACATTGAACATACACATAAATCATCTAGATCGTATTTATCATAATAAACTGCTATACATTAAAATCCCAAACAAACGAAAGTATGAGTTGATATACAAATGATCAAATAATAAAGATGATCTATACGTAGATAGAAAGCAAAAATGACATATATATTCTATATATGGTGGCAGATTCTCATTTTTTTTACAATATATATGCAAACTTTACATGGTATGAGTGATACATATAGGATATAGTATTATCAAAAGAATTTAAACTTACCACATGTATTCATTGTGGTATATTGCTTTATGGTAGAAACAAAACTTGGCCTATTTTTTAATGGGAAAGACAAAAAAGGAGTACCTGATTGAATAGTGTTTTTGCGGTGGAATGTTTCAACTAGGAATTGCAAACATGAAGAAAATGAGATAAAGTTATTGCAAACCGAAGAAAAACAATACAATCAAAGATGACGAAACCAATGAAAAAAACACAGCTAGGAATCAAATAAAAATATTTACAATAAAATACTCACATATACATAATAATCGACTTCTTCAAATGATGCCTCAATGCAATAAACCAATCTTTCCGCTAAAATTTATCAATTTGTTCCAAATCGGCTGCCTTTGAACAAGAAGAACAAACAATTAACTTTCCCTCAAATTAAATGATACATTGATATTGATATATCTTGTCTTGCAATTTAAAATCAAGTACCTGGGATATGAAATTATCATAATTCTATATGACTACAAATAAATGACATCGACCTCAAACGAGGATGGACAACTGTGCATAGTTTCTCCGACAAATTCTATAAGAAGCCTGATTTCAAGAAACAAATACAATAAAATCAATCCAATTCATTTTGAGAACAAAATATTAAAGAAATTGAATTTAAGCGGAGGAGATAAAACGACCCAATCAATTGTAGATCTCAATTTACAGACTGGAACACATATACTTTACCTGAAACGATGGAGAGGCTGGCGATGGTAGAGGCGACTATGAAACGCTGGCCGGCAGGGGTGAAGACAAAAGCAGGAGCGAGATAGAGAGATGGGTCTATGTTAGGGTTTCAAATAAATGCGTAAATAAGAAAAAGGAAAAATAAAGAGGAAAAGAAAAGAAAAGGAAAAAAGAAAAAAAGAGGGAAAGTAAAATAAGAAGAGGGAAATTAGAAAAGGAAAATAAGGAAAAAAGAACAAGAGGGAAAGCAAAACGAGAAGAGTGAAATTAAAAGTCTTTAAACTTTGGTTGGATAAAATTTGAATAAATTTTACAAGGTGCGAATGCAGGATGTAGTACGTGATAAATAATGACAATGCACGACGTGTGTTGTAAATAATGTATAATTTGACAAAACGCGGATGAACCTTGTGGTATGTAAATTTAACAACATGCAAAATTGGAATGTTGTAATATATATACAACTGTCGTTAATAACAAAACGCATTAAACACGCGTTGTAATACATGTTAAATAACAACATACTTTTTTTGCACCTTGTTAAACATATGTTGTTGAAAGACTTTTTTCTTGTAGTGAAAGCTTTTCGGAAAGCAACTAAGTTGCATTGGATGCAAGACTCCGATTAGGTAAAACTCGGATGTGGACACCTTCCCTGTTTCATTCATGAATCATGACAACTATATTAATAATAAGATATTATTACATGTGAGTCTTCAGTAGTCCAATTAACAACATTTAGTACGAGCAACTGGGACACATGCACCCATGACATATCATATGTTTATTTCCGGGCAATACTGGATACAACATATTATATGTTTCTTTTAGTGATTTATATATGCCAACTGTTTTGATATTGTTATTAGCGATAACATGTCAATGTCAATAGATACTGTTTGTCGAGTGTATAATCTAAGGTTATTTGTACATTAAAAATGTCCCTTGACACTGACACTCTTGTTCAGCACACAAAATAAACATTAACCGTTTGTAATCCTGTTCTGCCAGCAACTCCGATCACACTCTATGCTCGCAATGCAAGGGAAGAGAAGCTGAGCTTTATTGCATGTATGGAAACCTGTCTTCTTACATCTTCATGGTGTGTCCCTAGAATTTATGTCAAGTGGCCATGCACAAATTTCTATCACTCAGTATATATATGTGTTTTCGTTCTTCAGTTGCTGAATTGGAGGAGCTTTTTGGTAGGGTATGGACGCAGTGTCAGGAGTGCCAAGGCTCTCTTCATCAGGATGTGCTCTGCACTAGGTCTGATATATCATCGTATATTTACGATTAGATCATATTTGTGATATATGATTATTAGGGATTCGTTGTTTGGTTCTAATAATGAGTGCTCTGCTTATATATAATATCAGTCGAGATTGCCCAATATTTTACCGGAGGAAAAAAGTACAGAATGATATGGAACAGGCCAAGCAACAATTAGACCGATGGAACTTCTGATCTTCACTGCATCACACAAGGGTCGATTTAACTGTCACGTGAATATTTTCAGACACCCTACAGACCAAGCTAGTCCACCAAAGAGAAGTTGGTGAAGAAAGAAGGTAGTGAGGAAATGAAGATCTGCAGCTAGCAATGTCGAACTTATGTACACTTGTATTGACAGTAATTTATTTGCATTTTTATGAATATATTGTTTCCGTCTCTGTACTGTAACTTATTTAGGATGTTGAAGTAACATGCCTTGAGAAATTGGCTGCTTTTGGAATTTGAAATATTAAATCTCGTCTCAATTTTACTAATACCGTTTTGACTTCAAACCTGATTTTGACATATTTCTATTTTGATTTTGGCAAAATTCGAAACACGAAAACCGTAGTCCTTTGTCTTACTTTTCTAATTCAACTTAAATCCGCTAGATTGAATGCCGTGTGACAAAGTTGTTCATGAATGACCTTAATTAATTCAAATATTCAACTGATAAGGCCATCTCCAAGAGATTAATCAAAATTAATTGTTTATATCTATAATATGATAAATGAACAGTGTTTTAAAACACCACTTTTGACATTCACTCCAACAACATTGTTTATATTTTACATAACCATTGTATTTTATTGCTTTAATATTATAATTTCAATTTAAATTTAAACCACATATTTTTACAATTATATTCGACAAACATATTATAATAGATATAGTGTAAAAAAAAATCTTCAATTTAGTACCATTTCAGAAAAAAAAAATTGATATCATTTGACTAAATTAATTAATATAATATGTTGAAATTGTAGTTATAATTAATAATAAAACATAAACTTATTAATATAATTATCTTCAAAATAGAATTAATATCACATAATTATTTTTTATTAGTAAACTTCAATAAAATACAATATTGTAATATTTTAATAATTTCTTGATTGTATGTTGAGTGTGTTTTATGTCAATATTTTTTTTCTTGTTCTCCTCAAAACTCGTAGCAGCTTATTTACAATGCAAAACCTAGAAACCCACTTACAAGAACTCCCAAGTCGTTGAATGTTCTTCGACATTTTTACCGACCAACTAGAATTTTTTTACCAATCAACTAGAATTGTATCTATCAACAACAAAACTATCGGCATGCATCGTACTTATTTAATAACACGAATATGTTAACCTTTATAGATTTGCGTGATACATTATCAACTAATGATTTCGTACAAAGTGTAATGAAAATTTATATGAATTTAAGCCAAATAAGCGCGAGTACAAAGTCTAATGAAAATTTATAAAAATTTAAGTTGGGGCCATTAATAGACAAAACAAGTCACAAGTCAGCCTAGTGGATATTTCAATATAGAATAGAAGTTTTTAGTGGAAACAGTTGCTCACAAGTCAGCCTAGTGGATATTTAAATCTAGAATAGTTGTTTTTAGTCGAAACAGTTTCTCTCACATCAGGTGGAATGGGGTGACCCAGAACGTTATGAAGCTACGCGTTAAAATTTTATACTCGGCCTTCAATGGGAAATCTACAAACATGAGTAGAGATATGAATCTCCGACCATAGGAAACTTCAAAACGCAAATTATTTATTCAATCTTGTGTTTAATTGAGATTTGTATCTCTATTTTGTATTCAGCCTCCTCTTTGGGAAAGATACCAACAGCAGCTTAAGGAGTGGGAGCACGTTGTTAATCGAAGCAATCCGACCCTTTCAATTGGTGTTCAGAAGAAGGCACCACCAGCACCAGAAAAACCAGCCATGTTTGCTTTCTGCCTAAAGTCGCGCGGCTTGGAGATTCGTAACAAGTTCTTCAAACATAGGTCTCACAAGAAATTCTCCATTTCTGCACACCTCCACTCCACATCCAAGAAATCCATGTTTTGTGCATGGATTTGAGCCATATTTCTATGCCAACTGCCCTTCAGGAATGGGTCCTGATGATATTTCCCGTGTCCATCAAATTCTTGAGGTAGTTATTACCATGTTATGTAACAGTGTGTACCTCTTCAAGAAACTTAATATCTTCAACATAATTATATTGTGTTGGTTTTTGTTCACCCGGGGTTGGTACAGGGTAAGATGAAAGAAACAAACAATAATTACAAAGCTCCTAAATGTATTCGTCGTATTGAGTTGGTTCAGAAAAGAAGCACCATGCATTATCAACAAGAGACCTCTCATCCTTTCCTTAAAATCGTAGTTGCACTGCCAACAATGGTCGCCAGCTGTCGTGGTATTGATTCATGCTATTCAGGTACAATTTGCCTGTCATTTATTATCGTTTTTTGTGGTGATATTCTCATTGTCCTGTAATTCATAATTGATAACCAAATATTCAATAAGCAGATGATATTTAAACTGGTGATACTATATTTCCGATTCTTTACTACGTAATAAATTATGTTAGTTTCCATTTATCTAAAGGCAATACTGACAGGTATACTTGATAGAGGAATACACATTGATGGACTGGGCATGAAGAGTTTCATGACGTACGAGAGTAATATTAATTTCTCTCTCCGTTTCATGATTGATTGCAACATAGTTGGGGGTAACTAGATAGAAGTTCCCCGTGGAAAATATAACAAGATATCGAGAAGTCTCTCCAACTGTCAGTTGGAGTTTTATTGCCTGTATCCTCATGAATGGAAAGTAAATAGTTCTCCTAGCATAGGAGTTGGTATTTCTTCCTAGATTTGATCTTGTTAAAATAGTTTTACCTTTATATACGCTCTTAGTTTTTCGGACTTGATCAGTCATGCTCCTGAAGGGGAATTCTCAACGATGGCTCCATTTCGCATACTAAGTTTTGACATTGAGTGTGCTGGGAGGAAAGATCATTTTCCTGATCCCAGTCATGATCCTAGTATCCATGTTAGCATGCAATAATCTATGCAAGTAACAGTCCACGATGGTACCATTTGTTTCTTATATATATATATTTTGTTATTATCTAGATAGCCAATGTAATAACATTACTGGGAGAAGGCCAGCCATTTGTTCGGAATGTCATGACTCTCAAGTCCTGCTCAAGTATTGCCGACGTTGATGTTATGTCATTTGACACGGAAAAATAAGTTCTATTAACTTGGAGGGTAATGCTCTTGCCATAACTCTAGCCAATAATATTAGATTGACCAGATTCAGAAAATGTAGCCAACGCCATTCTTGAGATATTTTACATTCCATTTTAAATATGCTCAATATCATTAATGTCTTAGATTCCTCATGTACCTGAAATTTATGTCTTAATTGTTTTCATTTCACTTATTTCATTTTATTTTCGCACGCATAAATCATTTCTTCCTATTATATGATACTCGTCTTCTGGTAGGTAGGCTGTACTCTCTTTCTCTCCTTTTTCCCTTTTTTTTTTGGCATTCGTTCCTTTATTTTTATTTTGTTCTCTTATTACATAATTTCCATGCATCCCTTGTCGAGTCGTCCCAAATTGCACGTTAGAATTACACTGTGGCATTTATTTATACCACCACGTACACCAATGCCAACACCATTTTATATGGTCTATAAAGTTCATAACTAGGATGCCATATTATCATACTAATTGTGCCTAAAGGTGTAGATACATTGATGTATATAGAAGGAGAATAAAATCTTGTGAATAGTCATGTTGTCTTATGCAGTAGACTATTAGTAGAACATGATGTCTGTTCTTGGAAGTTCTTTATCTTATGGTATTGTTTTACTGGATGGAACATGTTTCTCTCCTATCTTGAAAAGCACACAGTCATACGCTAAAAGTTCTTCATTTCATCTTCATTTTTATTCAGGACTTAGTCCGTGAAGTGGACCCAAACATCATAATTGGCTATAACATCTGCAAATTCGATATGCCATACCTTATTGAGGTGGAGATATTATATCTTAACTTTGCCTTTCAATTTTTAGTATCTCATTCCAATTAACATGAAAATAATGTTGGGATGTTGTTCCCAACCCAAGATAAAAACAAATTCTGTAGTTTAACAAGCGGTTGACTATGTATAGTGCTTTTGTTTTCTTTTATTTTTGAACTTAACAGAGAGCTGATGTACTGGGAATAGCTGAATTTCCGATGCTTGGGCGTATTCGAAATAGCAGTGTCAGCATCAAGGATACAACTTTTTCCTCAAGGTACTGAAATAGTTTCTCCTTCCTTCCCAAACTGTTTTGCTTACTTTCAGATATCATTATAGTTAACTATGTGCACGATGTTGGTTGTAATACCTACACGCAAGTGCACGTATCATACAAGTAATAAAGTGGACAATTAAGTCCGAATATCGATCCCACAAAGAATATTTAATTATCTAATCCTAGACGCTAAATTCTACCAATTATCAAGCCCACCCTACACAGTCGACTTTAGAGAGAATTAACTAAATTAAACTAAATTAAAAGCATGCAAAAACAAGAAAGCAATTTAAAACGAAGATTTAATCAAGATAAGCAAGCCTAAGATTTTATTCTTCCCCCTATGTGATTATTACTCCCCCAATTCCTTCAATTATGCAAGCAATTAACCCGGATTATTAACCTGAGATGCTAAAATAATCATAACCCGCTTCCGCGTGTATTACGATTCTAATACTCTAGATTCAATTACTATATTCCTATGCAATTAATTCTAGAACACAGCCTTAAGCACAAATCTCAATAATGGCTACCTAAGAGATTAACTATATTCCTATGTTAATACCACAAAGGCTCTTCTACCACAGTTCTAATTATTAACCCGATCTTCCGATTCATGCGATTAACAATAACATAAAAGCGCATAAAGTGGCCAGTTTCATGAACTTAATAAAACAAGTAGAAGAAATAATCCGGAATTAAAACTTGCATAAAATCATAGAATTGGGTTCATAAATCCTACATAGGGTTCCAAATAAAATCATAGAAATAAGAAAATAGCTACTCATGATTAAAGGAAAAACACAAATAAAATAAGTCATAAACGATAAATCTATGCTTAGAGTCTTCGAATTCTTCGTCTTCGTTATTGCTTTGTTGCTCTCCAAATTGCGTAAAAAAAGATCCTCAATTGTGTGCTTGGGTTGGTCTTATATAGGGTGAAGAACTTGGGGAAGAAGGCAGTTTCCTTGAGCAATTAAAATCCCTTTACTGCGCAGCTTCGGAGTCTCGAACGGCCGTCCCATTATTTGAACTAAAACTCGGACGGCCGTCCGAGCCTTAAATCTTCAGAATTTTGATTTTTTCACTTTTGGCCCATATTTTCTCCAAAATTGTAGTTTTGACCCCATACTTTTCCAATTCTTCAATTTGTACCTAAAATACAATAAATCAACTTTTTAAGCACCAATTATCGTTAAAACACAACAAAAGCTCAAATAAAAAGGTACGATAAAGTGTAAAAATATACACTTAACACACGACCACTAAGTTGATTTATGTGGGTGAAATTGAACTGCTAAGCACACAAGTATGAGGATGGCACAATAATAATCTGGATCCTCTATGAAGATAGTGTTGTATAAGAAAGTTATATTACAGCAAATGCAGTCTTTTAGTTGAAATTTTGAAATATCTATTACTCTGTACCTGCTGTATAATGTAGCCCTAGAAAATCATTTACCGTTATGCAAAGGCATGTGCAAGTAAAAACATTAAGCTACAGCAGTCTGCAAATCATTAAAGCTTCCTCATTAGCGAGATTACGCAATCGAGTGTATGTGGTCTGTATAGGCATTAAGTATCTTGAAATGGAGATTATTGAGTTCCTTAGTTTATATCTTGTTGCTAAGTAAACTGATGGATTAAAGCCTGTGGATCTGCAGACAACATGGGACCAGAGAAAGTAAAGAAGTTACAATGGAGGGGAGGGTACAATTTGACCTGCTACAGGTTTTTCCTGCCAAACGGAACTGCATCATCTGAGACTCATATTTAAGAGTGACAGGAAAAAAAATCCTTATTTTATTGTACATAATTGTAAGTTGTCACCTTTGGTACTTGTTTATGCAGGCCATTCAGAGAGATTACAAATTAAGTTCTTATTCACTTAATTCTGTTTCTGCACACTTTCTTAATGAGCAGGTGGGCATTTGTCTTTGTATATTTCTTTTTGCAGTTGTTGCTTTATCTCTCCCCTTTATATAAAAAATTTTAATAACTTTTCTATGTCAATGCTATAGTTTTATACTCATGCGTATTTATTGATTTTTCATACAAATGCGATTGTGTTTTCTTTGTGCGATTCACTTTTAAACTCAAACCTCTTTAGAGCAATGGAATATTTTATTTTTTATTTTTATTTCAATAATAGAAAGTTAGCGAGACGGGCATGCACAGTAAGTTTTGCAATTATGTATTTGAATATATGTTACACGGTGGTTTACCAAATGTTGCTTTTAGGAGAGAAGACTTTGATCTTAGTTTAACTGAGTAGATTCTTATGGTGGACGCATGCAAAATTGCTCAATAAAATTAAGTAAACTACGAATGGTTTACATGAATTGCAATTTGCAACTGACAACAATCTGGAGCATTGGTAGCAAACTGGATATGTTTTGGCACTTTCTTAATTAAGTTGTACAATTCTGCTGTTATCTTCCAGTAGTTTGGATCCCGGATTGTACACTTCCAGAAACTAAATCTTGACAATACCTTTGAATTATGATATCATTTTACTTAGCTATGTCGCCTAACGTTCAATATCCCCTTGATTTTGTTTTTAATTATTACACTGACTTGGTGTTTCTAATTTAAACCGTTTAATACATTTTCAGAAAGAGGATGTGCACCATTCAATTATATCCGACCTTCACAATGGGAATTCAGACACCAGAAAAAGTCTTGTTGTCTATTGTTTGAAGGTGAATCATATTCCTCAGCTTAAGTATATCTGGATTATATTTCTTGTGACATGTAGGCTCTTATGCGTCTCATTTTATTTTATCGTTCACAACATAAAATTTAATTAGTCTGTGCATTTGTATGCTTAGAGCGGTTCCCTATTCTGGTAATTTTATTTTCCTCCTGGTTTTTGCATTTCCAGTTCCCTCCTTGTAGCAAATGCCCTTATTCATTATACTTAGACTGTCAAAGAAAAGGTTTAGATGCCATGTCTATAAAACACCTCCTTCCACTATATTAACTGTCCTCCTCGCACTCAAAATAAACAAAAACGCATGTATAAGTTAGGATATTGAGATTGAATTGTAGGGATGTAGATTGTATTTTCTCTCCAGGTATGCTAGATCTATTATCAAAGGACAACCTGCAATTTCTCCATTTACAAGTTTTACCAATTGTATGAGCATCAGGTCATAGGAACTCCACAAGCTTTCGACATTAGGTCTATCACTGGTTCATGCATTGATATTATACTACTAAATGCATTATACGAGCATTGATGTGATGTCTCATTCACAATCACAACAACAAATATTCAATAAAGAATATTAGTCCGACAAACAATACCACCTTATTGATAGATGCTATTGTTTTTTGTCCGAGCATCGATCAAGTACGAGCATCATTGAACCTAGTATAAGCATCTTCATGTCTTAGGAATTTTGTGTTTCAACATGTTTAAATAAGAAATGTTAGTCTTACTGGGAAAACTCGGTTTCATTGTTAAATTATTGCAGAATGCGTACCTACCACAACGCCTTTTGGACAAATTGATGTTCATTTATAACTATGTTGAGATGGCTCGTGTGACTAGTGTTCCGCTCTCATTTATACTCTCGAGGGGACAAAGCATCAAGGTTGCTCCTTAGCTTTACAGCTAGAGTAGTTAAAAGGAGTAGATCGGAAGATTATCAACTGCATATATAATTCTTACCTTTATCTTCAGGTGATGTCTCAGCTTTTTAGGAAAGCAAAACAAAAGAATCTAATTATTCCAAATGTGAAACAAGCTGGATCTGAACAGGGAACTTTCGAGGGTGCAACTATAAGTGTTCATCTTTCGTACCCATTGTTTCTTTTCTGTCAACTGTATGTTGGTACTTGTATATGCAACACACACACACACACACACACACACACACACACACACACACACACACATATATATATATATATATATATATATATATATATATATATATATATATATATATATATATATATATATATGTATCAATTTCTTCCCTGTAAATGGGCTGTAGCACGTTGTTGGACAGGAAATAAAATGTTTTCTCATATGCAGGTTCTTGAAGCCAGAACAGGTTTCTATGAGAAGCCTATTGCAACTCTGGATTTTTTATCTTTATATCCATCAATTATGATGGCATATAACTTGTGCTATTCTACACTGGTAAAAGTATTTTCTTGTTAGTCCTTCATTTTTTTTTTGTCTTTGGCTATTCTGCGTGAAAGGTTATGTTTAATTTCAGGCAGAAGAATTAAGGAAAATCTAATTAGCCATCTCCCTTGAGATGGGTATTGTTTACTCCAATGTTATTTACTATTTTGTCATTATTATTGCGTAGGTAAATCCCGAAGATGCCCGGAAGCTTAATTTGCCCCCGGAGTGTGTCAACAAAACTCCAACTGGTGAAACTTTTGTCAGATCAAATTTAAAAAAGGTTAAATTTATAGCATTCATGCAGGTTGTTTATTGTCATCGTTTTTTGGTGTAGAAAAAGATGGGTCTAGTTATGCACAAGTTCCATTTTTGGCCTTCTCTTACTATTGTTTCACTTCAGGGAATACTACCAGAAATTCTCGAAGAACTTTTGGCAGCTCGTAGAAGGGCCAAAGCGGATTTGAAGGTTCTCAAGTTAATTACTATAAATATGTAAATACTTTTTTTTTTTTTGAATTTCTATTCCTTTGAAATAAAGGTTCCGAAGTGTTGATCCTACTGCACCATTAAATTGTCTTTTGGATGTAAACTATCATGAAGATAAAGAACACTTATAAAACTTTGAAGATAAAGAACACTTATGTAACTGGTAACTAATAATGCACAAGATCATGTTCGTCTAGATGGAACTGTACATTAGACTGGTCAATGATTGTCAAAGTTTTCTTTATGGGATTAATTATTTCGTTTGGACTACGATATCTGGTGGATTTGTTCACAATGTCCAAAGTTTGAGTTTCGTCGTACTTAAATAGTAATGCAATCTATATTGAAATATAAATTTGTTACTCTGTGTTGAAGAAAAACTTCTAATAGTGTTTTACCTGTATGAATTTAAATTTTAGGAAGCAAAGGATCCTCTTGAAAGAGCTGTGTTAGATGGTAGGCAACTTGCTTTGAAGGTAAGGATTATCATTTTTATCCTTTTTATTTTGTATTTTTATTTTATATGATTGTATGCCGACTACTGTATTTGGCTTGATGTTAACTAACTTGACTTGTTGGATTATCTGTTTTCTCATGGTTCTTACAGATATCTGCAAATTCCGTCTATGGGTTTACTGGAGCTACGGTTGGCCAGTTACCTTGTTTAGAGATATCTTCAAGTGTTACCAGCTATGGTAATCAAATGGCTGCATGACTTGAACTTTGTTACCCAATAAATAAATTTGATGCGATTCTGCAAATGTCATTTATTTTAATGATTAATCCATATTTGAAGGTCGACAAATGATTGAACACACGAAAAGACTCGTGGAAGATAAATTCACAGTGCTCGGAGGTTACGAGCACAATGCTGAGGTATACTACCAATAACTAGTCTCTTGACGAGGCATTTAATTGCTTGATGAAACATGCTATATTGAAACAGGCACATGCTATAATGTTATACTCTGTGCATCAAATTTTTATTCTTTTATTATTTCCCCGCAGTATGTTTTTTATTACTTCCTCGTAGCATGTATCCTTTAGGTCATGATAGTTTTGTAATTACTTATATTTTTATGTCAGGTCATATACAGAGATACAGATTCAGTAATGGTGCAGTTTGGTGTTTCCTCGATGGATGCGGCCAAGAAATTGGGCAGGGAAGCTGCTGATTATATTAGCAGCACCTTCATCAATGTAAGTTGTTATGCTCCCTTTTCCGTATTCCGTGTCAATCTTGTTACTTAATTTTCATGTATTTATACTTCCTCCATATTTTTAAATCCCCCATCCACCCTTTTGCCCCTCGCCGCATTCTTCTTCCCTTAATCTCATTATTTCTTGTGCGCATTACCATAGCCATCTTCCGTTGGCAGCCCATAAAACTGGAGTTTGAGAAGGTCTATTATCCATATCTACTAATTAGTAAGAAGAGGTATGCTGGTCTTTACTGGACGAACCCGCAGAAATTTGATAAGATGGAGACCAAAGGTGAGTCAAGCTGCACGTTTACTTCCGTCATAAAATTTAGCAAAACAATGAAATATTTCACCACACCTTTGGTACCAAAAACTTATTTAAATATTCACGTAATTAGTAAACTATTTCATGTTACGATAACCAAAATAATGACTTTCCTTTTCTAGATATTGGTTTCTCCGAATAATTATAGGATTACGGTCTAGGATGTACTTTGACGCAGTAGTTTATTTTTCATTTGCCAGGGATTGAAACTGTTCGTAGGGATAACTGTCTGCTGGTAAAAAACATGGTGACGGAGTGCCTCGATTAAATATTGATGGAGAGGGATATTCCTGCTGCGGTTCAATATGTCAAGAACATGATATCAGATCTCCTTAGGAATCGCATGGATTTATCCCTTTTAGTAATCACCAAGGTATCATAAATACACTCATGCAATACTTGGACATTTTCCTCTGCTTTCCAAGGGCTAAATGTGCCATGCACGTTTGGTAGTTCCAATTGACATCTTCGCATCTTGCACTGACATTCCATTTCAATAGGCTTTGACAAAAACACGGGACAGCTATAAAGTGAAAGCAACACATGTTGAGCTTGCAGAACGGATGCGCAAGGTTCGAAATGTATCATTAGTTCGATTAATTTTTTCACTACCACGATGACTAATAAAAGCAACTTCGTAGTTCATCGGAGAACACTTCAAATTCTGTGAATCTGAATAGCAACAATATTCTTTGAATTCAAATTAAATTAATGGATCAATTCTCTAATTGGGTTTAATTGATAAATAATTTCAAAAATTAAAAATCAATTAATTTTAATATTAATATCAGAAAATCAATAAAAAAATATTTTTTTTTTGTATGTGCTGACCTGACCGATCAGACAGGTCCGACCGGACCGGTTCGGTCAGCCGAAAAACAGCAGAAAAAATCGAGTTTTAAAATTAAAAATTTTATATTTTCTGAAAATATTTAATTAATATTAAACCACCCAATTTTATAACACCAATAATTCAACAATTCAACAAATCGAAGCATGCTTTCGAAAGCGATAAACACGTTGATAAATAAACGATTAACCCGTGGCTCTGATACCACTGTTGGGGATCGTGCATGTATACGTAGCGGAATTTAAAAATATTAGATCAAACTAGTTTCGGTTACATGCATAAACTAATCATATAGCCAACGTACCTTAACGCTTCCGCCATACACATGGTAATTATCGATTTTATTAAAACATGTAAAACCGAAAAGAATTATAAAACATGCTTGTTCATCATATTGCAAAATCGAAACACGTAATCACATATTACTCATGCTCGTAAATTAAAATTCACACAAACCATGTTCGAATCAAATTTACGAAAGTTCCGATTTAATTACCTCTTGTAGCGTGAGATTTTGACGAATCGAAACCTAGAACCGAACACGTACAAGCTGTGAATTACCAATCCTCGGGGCAGCAACTCACGGCTGGAGCAAGCTGGTCCAACAGGTGGCGGACGGCGGCGCGTGGCAGACGCGGTGGCGGCGCGTGCTGTGTAACGGCGGCGCGTGCGACTTCGGCGGCGGGGCACCGACATTCCTCTCCTCCAATCAGGTTTCACCTCGTATATTTTGACCCACTCGAACTACAGCACTAGATGTAAACGAGTTAGATAAACAACAAAGAATAAACGAAGGAGTAGAGAGGAGAAAACCGGCGACAAGCGGCGGTGATCGGCGGCGGCGCGGCGGGGCAGTAGCGGCCGAGAGGGCTGAGCGGCTAGGGTTTTGGGGTGTAAAAAAATATGATCTCAAACTCTTGTTTGAGGTCTATTTATACTAGGGTTTTCAACCCTTGTGGGTTTAAGTCATTGGGCTTGACCCACTGATGCATTAAGCCCATTCCCTCATCGGCCTCGTTTCTACAAACGATCGTTCACAAAAAATATATTTGTGACGAGCTCAAAGTCCTCGTCGATACGAGTGCCTCTTCGAAATTTCCAACTTCCAAAATTGGAAACTTCCACTTCAGTGGACCTGCTAAATCGGGAAACTTCCCAATTTAGAAAGTTCACTAAATTCCGCATGTCTCTCTTTCTCTACGTTTATTCCGATTCGCAATCTACAATTACGAATCTTGGATTCAATCATATCGACATCCAATCGTTCAAAGATTAACATATTAATCTATGCTTGTTGTTATCAAGGATCTATATTACACGAGAAGTGTGACCCTCAATGGTTCAGGTGTATGCTAGCCGTGGGCTCACAACTCTTTGTGATTCGAACAACACATTGTTCTTATACGAACTCCTCCCAAGAGTCCCGATTAGAGTAAACCTCATTTTACCTAATCCCCGATCAAATCGGTGCCCAACGAATCAAGATTGGCGTCTAGCAACTACGCATCATGATTCCCTAGATACAAGTGAAGTGCCTGCAAGAACCTTATGATATAGTTAGCGTACAGTACGATCCCTTCGCAGCACATGACCCGGTTGAATTAGAGGCATTCGTTCACTGAGACCTCTTATAAAGTTCAATAACCGTGCGAACGTTCTAAGTATTATAAATCCGTTCGTGTGTGACTTAGGGAAACACATTTCCCTAATCACCCCACTATCAACTCTGGCCAGAGATTCCTTGGATTATAAACCGTCAGAACACACAGGACATCCATGACTACTCAAGCGCTCGAATCCCCTACTACAATGCACAGACTTCACACTAGATTTCGGATTGCACGAACATTGGCCCTTGGAGTGGTCCGCTGTGGGACTCAGGGATAGGTCACGATACAATCGGTCCTCTAGTGAAGTCACGGTGATGTCTGGGTCTTAAGGACTAATGGTGTACAACAATATCTTAGAAACCTATTACTCGATGAATGAGAACCACTTATAGATTTCTAGGGCGAGGGAGTTCAGTGAACTCATCCAGTATGAGCACCCACTCAAGTATGCCGATGTCACAACATCGAGGACTGATGAGACGCAGTACACGTACACTAAGTGCTAGTCTCAAAAGGGAAAGGCCGGTATCCTCATTATTGGCGTAACCCATCGACTAGGAACAAGGTTTAACAGTTACATTACATTGCTGAGTTATCTCACGATTCTACTAGATCAACTCACAGTAATAGAGTAACTCGTTAGGACTATATCTATGCTGCTTGCATGGGATAAGAGATATAGAATGCCAAATGAAATATTTTATTATTACGAACGAAAAACGATTGTTTTATTACAAGGAAAAAGAGAAAGACCACAGCCACAAGTTGGCTTGTTGGTCACCTACTCTAACAATCTCCCACTTGACCTAAAGCCAACTAATCATAAATCTAAGTCCCATCGACTCTCGATGTTTCTCGTGGACTGATCCTGATAATGGCTTGGTGAAGGGATCTGCAATATTTTCCTCCGAGGTGACTCTGTCTATTTTGACTTCACCTCTCTCTATGATCTCTCGGATCACACGGTATTTTCTCAACACGTGCTTTGACTTCTGATGAGCTCTTGGTTCCTTAGCTTGCGCTACGGCTCCGTTGTTGCCGCAGTACAGCTGTACTGGATCACTAGCGTTCGGAAATACACCCAACTCTTGGATGAATTTCCTAATCCATGACCCTTCCTTTGAAGCATCTGATGCTGCAATATATTCAGCCTCGGTGGTGGAATCAGCCGTCGTGCCTTGTTTGGAACTCTTCCAACACACGGCACCCCCGTTGACTTTGAATATATACCCCGAGTTTGACTTCGAGTCATCCACGTCCGATTGAAAACTAGAATCCGGGAAGCCCTCTAATTTCAACTCGGTATCCCCATAGACCAAAAACAAATCTCGAGTTCTTCGCAAGTACTTAAGAATGTCCTTCACAACCTTCCAATGGGCTGGGCCGGGGTCGGACTAATATCTGCTTGTGACGCTCACAGCATACGCAATATCAGGTCGTGTACACAGTATGCCATACATTATGCTTCCTATAGCGGATGCATAAGGTGTCCTTTTCATCTCCTCGATTTCCATTTGCGTTTGAGGACGCATGGATTTCGAGAGACGAACCCCATGGGACATTGGCAAGAATCCCTTCTTGGATTCTTCGATGCTAAACCGTTTAAGAACGGTGTCTATGTACATGGATTGGGACAAGCCAAGCAATCTCCTCGATCTATCTCTATAGATCCGTATTCCTAATACGTAGGATGCTTCTCCCAAATCCTTCATCGAGAAACGTGTGGATAACCCTACTTTAGTCGACTGCAACATCCCTACATCATTCCCAATGAGTAGTATGTCATCAACATAAAGTACAAGAAAAGTCACTGCACTCCCACTAACCTTCTTGTAGACACAAGGTTTCTCCGGGTTTTTCACAAATTCAAACTCTTTGATAGTTGTGTCGAACCTTTTGTTCCAACTACGGGATGCTTGTTTCAATCCATAAATGGATCGCTGGAGTTTGCAAACATTTTGCTCATCTCCAGAAGATATGAAGCCTTCCGGCTGCGCCATGTAAATTTCTTCCTCAATGTCCCCATTAAGGAAAGCGGTCTTCACATCCATTTGCCATATCTCGTAGTCATACCACGCAGAGATGGCCAGCAAAATCCTAATGGACTTAAGCATAGCAACTGGAGAGAAGGTTTCCTCATAGTCAACACCTTGCTTTTGAGTATAACCCTTCGCTACCAATCTAGTTTTGTAGGTCGATACCTTTCCATCTACTCCAATTTTCTTCTTATAGATCCACTTGTAGCCTATGGGAACAATTCCCTCGGGTGGATCTACCAAGGTCCATACCTTGTTGGAGTACATAGAGTCCATTTCGGATTTTATGGCATTAAGCCAATGTCCCTTGTCTGTATCCGATACAGCTTCGTTGAAAGTTCTAGGATCACATCCTTGGTCAACTTGATCAACGAGGAATAACCTATCGGGCGCTCTCCGAACTCTTTCGGATCTACGCAGCGACGGTTCAGGAGGTATATTAGTGGTTTGTTGAATAGGTTCATTATCTGATTGTTGTGCTTGAACTTCAGATTGTGGTTCTCGAACTTCTTCGAGATCAACTACACTGCCTTTTCTATCCGATAGAAATTCCTTCTCAAGGAACACGGCATTTCTTGAGACGAACACCTTTGCCTCGGAAACATATATAGTAGAATTCGTATCCCATGGAATCCTCGGGATACCCCACAAAATAGCATAGGTTGGATTTTCTATCCAACTTATCTCCCACTAGCCGCTTCACGTAAGCAGGACAACCCCATATCCTAATATGTTTAAACGTGGGTTTCTTGGAGTGCCAAAGTTCATAAGGTGTGGAGTTAACTACTTTGGTATTAACCCTATTCAGCAAATACACGGTAGTTAGGAGTGCATGACCCCACAGGTATGCCGGTAGTTCGGTGAACCCCATCATAGATCGAACCATGTCTAACAGTGTTCGATTCCGACGTTCGGAAACTCCATTAAGTTGAGGAGTTCCAGGAGGAGTCCATTGAGACAGAATCCCATTCTCTTTAGGATAGTCTATAAACTCAGTACTTAAGTATTCGCCACCACGATCGGATCGTAGTTTCTTAATACATCTACCGAGTTGGTTTTCTACTTGGTGTCTAAAATCTTTGAACTTTTCAAAAGTTTCAGACTTATACTTCATTAAGTACACGAAACCATACCTAGAATAATCTTCGGTAAAGGTAACGAAGTAGTTAAAACCACCCCTAGCACTAACGCTTAGTGGACCACACACGCCTGAATGGATCAAATCCAAAAGACCCTCGGCTCGTTCCATCTTCCCTTTGAAGAGAGTCTTGGTCATTTTTCCTTTAAGACAGGATACACAAGTTTGAAGTGATTTCACGTCCTCCAAGGAGAACAATCCTTCACTTACAAATTTGTTCATCCTTCTCAAGGAAATATGACCCAGTCGAGCGTGCCAAAGTTGTGCGGGGTTAAGACTTATATCTTTTCGTTTTGCTGATATAACGTTAATTGGTATTTCACTTGGATTTAGTTCATATAAGTTGTTTATAAGTTGTCCCTTACAAATCATATTTTGATCCTTTTGTATAATGCAAATCGAATTTCCAAAAACAAAAGTAAAACCTTCATTATCCAAAACAGGAATAGAAATAAGGTTTCGAATAAGTGACGTAACAAATAAACAATTGTTCAAAACAATGGAAAAACTAGAATCCAAAACAGAAAGATAAATCGTCCCAATGGCTTCAGCAGCAACCCTTGCTCCGTTGCCCATTCTTAGGTAGGTCTCACCCACATTAAGCCTCTTACTTCTTGTCATGAGCTGCAAATCATTACAAAGATGTGAGCCACAACCAGTATCCAAAACCCAAGAAGAAGATTTAACGGACAAATTAACTTCAACTAAATACGTACCCTTTTCAAAACGTTTCTGATCGAGGTATGCCTTGCAGTTGCGTCGCCAATGGCCCTTCTTTTCACAATGATGGCAAGCGTCATCAACTTGCTTGGTGACCTTGTCATTCTTCACTCCGCTCGACTCGCCCTTCTCAAGTTTCTTGCTCGGGCCGAAACTCCTTTCTTTCCTTTTCTTCTGGAAAGAACCTTTCTTCGCAGAAGGAGCAACTAGGAGAACAGATTTCTCCTTCTTGATCGTGGACTCATAGCTGACCAACATGTTCAACAACTCATCCAATGGTGGATCGAGCTTGTTCATGTTAAAGTTCACTATGAACGATTCATAAGAACTAGGAAGGGACAGTAGGATCAAATCCACCGAGAGCTCGGCCGGGAGGGTGACATCAAGGCTCACCAACTTCTCAAGGAGAGTGATCATCTTGAGACCGTGCTCGTGGACCGAAGCCCATTCACGCAGCCTCATGGTGATCAACTCCTCGGTAGCTGAGTACCTCGATGCCTTAGTATTCTCACTGTACATGCTTTCAAGATGATGCTTGATATCATAAGCATGCACGTGAGACTCATACTTCCTCGCGAGCTCTGGCACCATGGATGCTAGCATGTAGCACCTCGCATGGAGGTCGTCCTTCTTCCATGCCTCGAAAGTGGCAGTCTCGTCAGCAGTAGCAGTCGCATGAAGAGCAGCGGGGGGACGTTCCTTGAGCACATAGAGACGCTCCTCGACTTGGAGCACAAGTTTCAGATTGCGAAGCCAATCCAAATAGTTTGGACCGGTGAGTTTGTTTTGGTCGAGGATAGAGGAAAGGGGATGTTTGGACATTGTTGCTGAGAAAATTTTAAGAAGACAATAATTAGAGTTTAGTTCGTAATTGGACTTTTATGTTTTAATTGTTCTCCCACTAATTTTATCGAATTCCACCACCCTCTAGCAGACAATCGAGAAAACTTATTTTTCTTTAATGGGATTTAGGTCCAATAGCGCTAATGTAACCCGTAGTTAATCTATCCCTATTACATAAGCCTAAAGGTAGAGTACTATAAATCACATCACTATGTGACCCTAAAGTTCGATTTACCTCACACTTGATAATGACCTAAGTTAATCTAGCGAATATAAAAATCTTCGTGTGTCAAGTCTAGCCTACCAATATGAGATGTCATAGATCCAACTATATCAAACTAATGCAATCCCTAGTTAATCTAGCCGACCACATTAATCCAATATAATTTTATCTATGACCGTATCTCCATCTAATGTCAATTAAATTACAGCTTATCCCACAATAGCACTCCCCGCTAACACGGCTTACTGCACTATTATGAGAGGCTACACATAATTTAATTGTTGGTAGAAGGAAAGAAAAATTCAACAATTTGGTTTTTCTTTATAGCTTGATAATTATTCTTGATTAAGAATGAGGGATTTTATTTATTAAATCTTATTAGCTCATCGGAAGTTTTAGGTTATGATCGTTTGTGATTCCTACAACTATGTTCTCTAGGAATGTGGAAACGCATATTGATCCTAAGAGAGACATACGATCATCATCGTACTTAATCACAATCATTCATCTCATGAATTAATTAATTAATACGATTAATTGCAAATATAATTAACGGACTCCCTTCATTCATAAATCAATCAAATAAAAATGAAGTCCATTAATTATTTGCCATTTAATTTGTGTTCCATTACTTAAACTAATTTAACGATTAAATTAAATAATTAATCCAACACTATTCTTTGAATTCAAATTAAATTAATGGATCAATTATCTAATTGGGTTTAATTGATAAATAATTTCAAAAATTAAAAATCAATTAATTTTAATATTAATATCAGAAAATCAATAAAAAAAAATTTTTTGTATGTGCTGACCGGACCGGTCAGACCAGTCCGACCGGACCGGTTCGGTAAGCTGAAAAACAGCAGAAAAATTTGAGTTTTAAAATTAAAAATTTTATATTTTCTGAAATATTCAAAATATTTAATTAATATTAAACCACCCAATTTGATAACACCAATAATTCAACAATTCAACAAATCGAAGCATGCTTTCGAAAGCGATAAACACGTTGACAAATAAACGATTAACACGTGGCTCTGATACCACTGTTGGGGATCGTGCAAGTATACGCAGCGGAATTTAAAAATTTTAGATCGAACTAGTTTCGATTACATGCATAAACTAATCATATAGCCAACGTACCTTAACGCTTCCGCCATACATATGGTAATTATCGATTTTATTAAAACATGTAAAACCAAAAAGAATTATAAAACATGCTTGTTCATCATATTGCAAAATCGAAACACGTAATCACATATTACTCATGCTCGTAAATTAAAATTCACACAAACCATGTTCGAATCAAATTTACGAAAGTTCCGATTTAATTACCTCTTGTAGCGTGAGATTTCGACGAATCGAAACCTAGAACCGAACACGTACAAGCTGCGAATTACCAATCCTCGGGGCAGCAACTCACGGCTGGAGCAAGCTGGTCCAACAGGTGGCGGACGGCGGCACGTGGCAGACGCGGTGGCGGCGCGTGCTGTCTAACGGCGGCGCGTGCGACTTCGGCGGCGGGGCAGCGACGTTCCTCTCCTCCAATCAGGTTTCACCTCGTATATTTTGACCCACTCGATCTACAGCACTAGATGTAAACGAGTTAGATAAACAACAAAGAATAAACGAAGGAGTAGAGAGGAGAAAACCGGCGACAAGCGACAGTGATCGGCGGCGGCGCGGCGGGGCAGTAGCGGCCGAGAGGGCTGAGCGGCTAGGGCTGGACGGCTAGGGTTTTGGGGTGTAAAAAAATCTGATCTCAAACTCTTGTTTGAGGTCTATTTATACTAGGGTTTTCAACCCTTGTGGGTTTAAGTCATTGGGCTTGACCCACTGATGCATTAAGCTCATTCCCTCGTCGGCCTCGTTTCTAACAAACGATCGTTCACGAAATTATAACAAAATTATATTTGTGACGAGCTCAAAGTCCTCGTCGATACGAGTGCCTCTTCAAAATTTCCAATTTCCAAAATTGGAAACTTCCACTTCAGTGGACCTGCTAAATCGGGAAACTTCCCAATTTAGAAAGTTCACTAAATTCCGCATGTCTCTCTTTCTCTACGTTTATTCCGATTCGCAATCCACAATTACGAATCTTGGATTCAATCATATCGACATCCAATCGTTCAAAGATTAACATATTAATTTATGCTTGTTGTTATCAAGGATCTATATTACACGACAAAGTGTGACCCTCAATGGTTCAGGTGTATGCTAGCCGTGGGCTCACAACTCTTTGTGATTCGAACAACACATTGTTCTTATACGAACTCCTCCCAAGAGTCCCGATTAGAGTAAAACTCATTTTACCTAATCCCCGATCAAATCGGTGCCCAACAAATCAAGATTGGCGTCTAGCAACTACGCATCATGATTCCCTAGATACATATGAAGTGCCTGCAAGAACCTTATGATATAGTTAGCGTACAGTACGATCCCTTCGCAGCACATGTCCCGATTGAATTAGAGGCATTGGTTCACCGAGACCTCTTATAAAGTTCAATAACCATGCGAACGTTCTACGTATTATAAATCCGTTCGTGTGTGACTTAGGGAAACACATTTCCCTAATCACCCCACTATCAACTCTGGCCAGAGATTCCTTGGATTATAAACCGTCAGAACACACAGGACATCCATGACTACTCAAGCGCTCGAATCCCCTACTACAATGCACAGACTTCACACTAGATTTCGGATTGCACGAACGTTGGCCCTTGGAGTGGTCCGCTGTGGGACTCAGGGACAGGTCACGATACAATCGGTCCTCTAGTGAAGTCACGGTGATGTCTGGGTCTTAAGGACTAATGGTGTACAACTATATCTTAGAAACCTATTACTCGATGAATGAGAACCACTTATAGATTTCTAGGGCGAGGGAGTTCTGTGAACTCATCTAGTATGAGCACCCACTCAAGTATGCCGATGTCACAACATCGAGGACCGATGAGACGCAGTACACATACACTAAGTGCTAGTCTCAAAAGTTAAAGGCCGGTATCCTCATTATTGGCGTAACCCATCGACTAGGAACAAGGTTTAACAGTTACATTACATTGCTGAGTTATCTCACGATTCTACTAGATCAACTCACAGTAATAGAGTAACTTGTTAGGACTATATCTATGCTGCTTGCATGGGATAAGAGATATAGAATGACAAATGAAATATTTTATTATTACGAACGAAAAACGATTGTTTTATTACAAGGAAAAAGAGAAAGACCACAGCCACAAGTTGGCTTGTTGGTCACCTACTCTAACACAACTGGGACACATGCACCCATGACGTATCATATGTTTATTTCCAATCAATACTGGATACAACATATTATATGTTTCTATTAGTGATTTATATATGCCAATTGTTTTGATATTGTTATTAGCGATAACATGTCAAGGTCAATAGATACTATTTGTCGAGTGTATAATCTAAGGTTATTTGCACATTAAAAATGTCCGTTGACACTGACACTCTTGTTCAGCACACAAAATAAACATTAACCGTTTGTAATCCTGTTCTGCCAGCGACTCCGATCACACTCTATGCTCGCAATGCAAAGGAATAGAAGTTGAGCTTTATTGCAAGACGATAGCTAATGGTATGTAAACATGTCTTCTTACATCTTCATGGTGTGTCCCTAGAATTTATGTCAAGTGGCCATGCACAAATTTCTATCACTCAGTATATATATGTGTTTTCGTTCTTCAGTTGCTGAATTGGAGGAGCTTTTTGGTAGAGTATGGACGCAGTGCCAGGAGTGCCAAGGCTCTCTTCATCAGGATGTGCTCTGCACCAGATCTGATATATCATCGTATATTTACGATTAGATCATATTTGTGATATATGATTATTAAGGATTGGTTGCTTGGTTCTAATAATGAGTGCTCTGCTTATATATACTATCAGTCGAGATTGCCCAATATTTTACCGGAGGAAAAAAGTACAGAAGGATATGGAACAGGCCAAGCAACAATTAGACCGATGGAACTTCTGATCTTCACTGCATCACACAAGGGTCGATTTAACTGTCACGTGAATATTTTCAGACACCCTACAGACCAAGCTAGTCCACCAAAGAGAAGTTGGTGAAGAAAGAAGGTAGTGAGGAAATGAAGATCTGCAGCTAGCAATGTCGAACTTATGTACACTTGTATTGACAGTAATTTATTTGCATTTTTATGAATGTATTGTTTCCGTCTCTGTACTGTAACTTATTTAGGATGTTGAAGTAACATGCCTTGAGAAATTGGCTGCTTTTGGAATCTGAAATATTAAATGTCGTCTCAATTTTACTAATACCGTTTTGACTGCGAACCTGATTTTGACATATTTCTATTTTGATTTTGTTAGAGTAGGTGACCAACAAGCCAACTTTTGGCTGTGGTCTTTCGTATTTATTATGGTAATAAACGAACCTTTATTCGTATTAATGATAAAACACCTTGGCATTCTATATCTTTGTCCCTTTGTCACAAGCATAGATATAGTCCTTACAGTTATTACAAGTACTAGTAATTGATCGTTAGGATTGTCTTTGCATAAACGGTCAGAGATCTTTGAATAAACGGTCAGAGATAAAATAGTTTATCTTTGCATGATTGGAAGTCAATATGATTGGATCCAACATTCGTAATTTGGAATTATGAATGAGAATAAGAAAAGGAAAAGAATAGGCAATCGTGTTAGTGAACTTTCTAAATCGGGAAGTTTTCAAATTTAGAAAGTGCACTGAACTAGGGTTTCCACTTTTGGAAAGTTGGAAAATGAGAGTTGACACTCGTAATGACGAGGATATTATAATGATTCCGAAAATGTAATTGTTGCAATTTTCCGATCATTGAATTGAGAGAGACGAGCGAGTAAAAGAACTAACGAGCTTAAGCTGTTGGGCCTGGTCCAACTTAAGCCCGTTAGGGTTTTATGCAAGACATATAAATACTTGATTTATAGGTCTTGCACACACACAACTAAGAGAACACACGTTCATAACCCTAGCCGCTGCCTCTCTCGATCAGCCACCCTCTCCCACGGCCACCACCACCGCGCCGTCGCCGGAAATTCGCCGGAATCGGCCACCCGTTGGCCGATCTCTTTCGGTATTCCTTTCCTTCTTTCTTTTCTTCCGTTATTCTGACTATTACGTGTCTAGTGCCACGTGTTTAGTAGATCGAAGTATACGAGGTGAAATCCAAGAGGAGGAAGATCGAAGAATCGAAGATGCGAGAAGGCAATTCCGAAAAACTGCTCTCGGATTTTCTGCGCTGCCCACCGAGAAAATTCGCCATAAATCAACCGGTCATCCGATGGACGTGAAATTTTGACAGCAGCTTCACGACTCATAAATCTACCATCGTCCAGGAGGAATTGTTCATCCAGTAAATACGCATGGAGATACTGAAGTCGGAGCAAGGCTGTAATTTCAGATCAGCAAACAGGTTGGATCAATAGGAGTGGGAAGAGCAGCTAGCCATCTTCTCTGCGCGTGAATCACATGCGCCGCCGTAGCTCGGATCATTGCCGTTGCTGCCCCGGATTGCACGGATTGGTTTCCGTGGCAATATAGCTTTGCTTAGTGCGCCTACCTCACGCTCCAAGAGGTAATGTTTCGAATCTATTGTCATTCGATTCGGTTACGTTTAAATTAATATATGCATGTTCGTTTTAATAAGAAACTTGTATGATTTTATGTGACTACATGAAATTGGTTTTATTATTGCGAGCATGATTATTTGATTTAAACGCGAGCATGCTAATTGATTTAATTTCAATTAAGTAATTAATCATGTTGTTGTTTTAATTTCGCTGGAAGCGCAAAGGTACGCAATGTATGTTGTTTTAATTTCGCTGGAAGCGCAAAGGTACGCAATTAATTGTTTTCAATTATCGGGCATGTGTTTATGTGTTTTAAAGTTGTTTAATTCGCATAAAATTTTTGTTTTCCGCTGCGTACACGTGCCCGTTACCCAACAGATTTTGGCAAAATTAGAAACTCGAAAACCGTAGTCCTTCGGGTTAGTTTTCTAATTCAACTTAAATCCGCTAGATTGGATGCCGTGTGACAAAGTTGTGCATGAATGAGTCGCGTTTTGAATTTTAGATACCTCAATACATCAAAGTTGTGGGCAATATCTATTTATTCATGTATATATTTCTCGTCCGACATTCAATTTTGGTGATTCAAGTTAGATTAGAAAACTAACTCGTAATACTATAAATCCTATTTTTCCGGTTTTGCAAAATTTGGAATAAAAAATGATCAGAATCACATTTGAGGTCGAAACGAAATTATTAAAGCTCGAAAAATCGATTAATAAATCTAACTACGCAAACAGCGTAGTCTTATATCCATCACCTTCACATTTATGATTTAACCTTAATTAA
This sequence comes from Erythranthe guttata, assembly GCF_056151865.1. NCBI lineage: Eukaryota > Viridiplantae > Streptophyta > Magnoliopsida > Lamiales > Phrymaceae > Erythranthe > Erythranthe guttata. Next base: position 9,371,193 of record NC_142534.1, on the reverse strand, counting down.
TTCAAATATTCAACTGATAAGGCCATCTCCAAGAGATTGTTCAAAATTAATTGTTTATATCTATAATATGATAAATGAACAATGTTTTAAAACACCACTTTTGACATTCACTCCAACAACATTGTTTATATTTTACATAACCATTATATTTTATTGCTTTAATATTATAATTTCAATTTAAATTTAAACCACATATTTTTACAATTATATTTGACAAACATATTATAATAGATATAGTGAAAAAAAAAAAACATCTTCAATTTAGTATCATTTCAGAAAAAAAAATTGATATCATTTGACTAAATTAATTAATATAATAAGTTGAAATTGTAGTTATAATTAATAATCAAACTTAAACTTATTAATATAATTATCTTCAAAACAGAATTAATATCACATAATTATTTTTTATTAGTAAACTTCAATAAAATACAATATTGTAATATTTTAATAATTTCTTGATTGTATGTTGAGTGTGTTTTATGTCAATATTTTTTTGCTTGTTGTTCTCAAAACTCCTAGCAGCCTATTTACAATGCAAAACCTAGAAACCCACTAACAAGAACTCCCAAGTCGTTTTCGACATTTTTACCGACCAACTAGAATTTTTTTACCAATCAACTAGAATTGTATCTATCAACAACAAAACTATCGGCATGCATCGTACTTATTTAATAACACGAATATGTTAACCTTTATAGATTTGCGTGATACATTATCAACTAATGATTCCGTACAAAGTGTAATGAAAATTTATATGAATTTAAGCCAAATAAGCACGAGTACAAAGTCTAATGAAAATTTATATAAATTTAAGTTGGGGCCATTAATAGACAAAACGAGTCACAAGTCAGCCTAGTGGATATTTCAATATAGAATAGAAGTTTTTAGTGGAAACAGCTGCTCACAAGTCAGCCTAGTGGATATTTAAATCTAGAATAGTTGTTTTTAGTGGAAACAGTTTCTCTCACATCAGGTGGAATGGGGCGACCCAGAACGTTATGAAGCTACGCGTTAAAATTTTATACTCGACCTTCAATGGGAAATCTACAAACATGTCTATGACTACATCGGCGAAGAGTGGAGATGTCGGTGCGGCAAGGCGCAGAATTGCGACATCGTAGGCCACAGATACCGGCTGATCGACTGCTACAACAACTGCATCTTCCGGCTGCATACAAACAACCGAAGATAAATATTATAAATTCACCAACACATTCCAAATATTAGAAATACTAGAAAGGTGTGACGTGCGTTGCACGTCTCTATTAATTTATATATATATATTAAATATATTGAAATAATAGAATGTGATTTTATTTAATATTGATATATATATACTATGTATTTATGTTACAATATCTATTTTTTCTTAGGTTATTCCAGTAATTACTATCATCGTCTTGAATATCATATGTGTAGTGATTTTTTTTTCTTTTTAATTAGAATATTTTCGATCATGTAATTACTTTCATTTCGAGTTGTCTCATTTACTCTTGATTGTTTATTATTTTTTTTTCATTTTTAGAACAAATGACAAATAAATATTAATGAAAAATTAAACATAAATGAAAAATTGGATGGAGACATGATCATTGTCGTGAATCCATGGTTCACGAGTGAGAATCGACCAGGGTTCACAATTCAAAAGTACAAGACCATTAACCAATCATAATATTAAGAGTTGGATTATAATTTTTTTTTTATTTAGTACAAGGCACAAATGAATATTATTGAAAAATTAAACATAAATGAAAAATTAAATGGAGACTTAATTATTGTCGTGAACCAACGGTTCACGATTCAGAATCGACCGGGGTTCACAATTAAAAAATCCTAGACCATTAACCAACCCAAGTTAAGAGTTTGATTATGATTCTAAAATGCAATTTCACAAATCGAGTGTTGGTTCAACCAACGATTGCCGACAGATTTAAGCTGTTGTGATTACAGTTTTTCAATGAATCAGATATTATTAATTATTGTATTTAACATGCATTAATGAACTATTTAATTATTATCTATTTTACTTAATTGACCTTGAAATTTTAATTATTTTATGGGGTATTTTTGTCCATACATAAAATGGAAAAAACCACCTAGCATTCACACTTTTATATAAAGTATAGATGAAGAGAAAAAACAACCTGCTCCATAGAGTTCTAAACAATATATGTTTCATTCGCTGAGATCGTCATTCCTTCCATGGTAATAGATAACACAACTACAAACCATCAATGAAGTTAATTTTACGTGTTTATAACACAAAATGTTATATAATTACAAAACACCGTTAATTACCTCGAGGAAAATTATCGCCAAGATGGTTACATATTCTTGCAAACACATGAGCTGGCATTGTGATTTTAGCATCACACACACGAGGGGCTTCCATTATATAAGGGGTCGACTAAATTTCATGATTGTGCTCAGGATACAAAACAGGAGTTCCACGACCTGACAAATTCTCTCAAAGTTATACACTGAATACACCTAAACCCTCTCAAAATTCTCTCTCATTTCATCTATTGTATTAATTGTACAATAATTTTTTATTTATTTTTGGTTTCCCAAAGCATATACTATCCAATTTATTTCTTTTGGTTTCACAGATCGTTTTCACTAACAAGCTTCATCAAATAAATTAATGGCTTCACTTTGACTTCTCCAAATGGATAATGAAAAAAATGGACAGTAGGCCTATTAAAAAAAAACTGGGCTGTAATTTTGGAGGGTACGAAAATGGTAAATATCTTATATGCTAATTGGATTGAGCAAGTGTGCAAGTATTTCTGTAGGAGCACCATAAACGATTTTTTAACACTGAAAATAAATTAAATTAATTGCTAAAAAAAGGAGCATATCAGTATCGGCCATGATCTTGTAAGTTCGTTCAGAGCGATAGGGTCCGTTGGCTTGGATCTGGAAAGTGTCAGTGGGGTAAAGTAGATATGCAAACCTCTTCAACCGGTCGAGATGCATACCAATAGAATATGATTCACCGGGCTGGGGCAGCTCATACAAAGTGAAGTCGGAATGATGGATTCTAACATCGGTCGACAAGTGGCCATGCACAAATTCATGGTGTGTCCCTAGAATTTATGTCAAGTGGCCATGCACAAATTTCTATCACTCAGTATATATATGTGTTTTCGTTCTTCAGTTGCTGAATTGGAGGAGCTTTTTGGTAGAGTATGGACGCAGTGCCAGGAGTGCCAAGGCTCTCTTCATCAGGATGTGCTCTGCACCAGATCTGATATATCATCGTATATTTACGATTAGATCATATTTGTGATATATGATTATTAAGGATTGGTTGCTTGGTTCTAATAATGAGTGCTCTGCTTATATATACTATCAGTCGAGATTGCCCAATATTTTACCGGAGGAAAAAAGTACAGAAGGATATGGAACAGGCCAAGCAACAATTAGACCGATGGAACTTCTGATCTTCACTGCATCACACAAGGGTCGATTTAACTGTCACGTGAATATTTTCAGACACCCTACAGACCAAGCTAGTCCACCAAAGAGAAGTTGGTGAAGAAAGAAGGTAGTGAGGAAATGAAGATCTGCAGCTAGCAATGTCGAACTTATGTACACTTGTATTGACAGTAATTTATTTGCATTTTTATGAATGTATTGTTTCCGTCTCTGTACTGTAACTTATTTAGGATGTTGAAGTAACATGCCTTGAGAAATTGGCTGCTTTTGGAATCTGAAATATTAAATGTCGTCTCAATTTTACTAATACCGTTTTGACTGCGAACCTGATTTTGACATATTTCTATTTTGATTTTGTTAGAGTAGGTGACCAACAAGCCAACTTTTGGCTGTGGTCTTTCGTATTTATTATGGTAATAAACGAACCTTTATTCGTATTAATGATAAAACACCTTGGCATTCTATATCTTTGTCCCTTTGTCACAAGCATAGATATAGTCCTTACAGTTATTACAAGTACTAGTAATTGATCGTTAGGATTGTCTTTGCATAAACGGTCAGAGATCTTTGAATAAACGGTCAGAGATAAAATAGTTTATCTTTGCATGATTGGAAGTCAATATGATTGGATCCAACATTCGTAATTTGGAATTATGAATGAGAATAAGAAAAGGAAAAGAATAGGCAATCGTGTTAGTGAACTTTCTAAATCGGGAAGTTTTCAAATTTAGAAAGTGCACTGAACTAGGGTTTCCACTTTTGGAAAGTTGGAAAATGAGAGTTGACACTCGTAATGACGAGGATATTATAATGATTCCGAAAATGTAATTGTTGCAATTTTCCGATCATTGAATTGAGAGAGACGAGCGAGTAAAAGAACTAACGAGCTTAAGCTGTTGGGCCTGGTCCAACTTAAGCCCGTTAGGGTTTTATGCAAGACATATAAATACTTGATTTATAGGTCTTGCACACACACAACTAAGAGAACACACGTTCATAACCCTAGCCGCTGCCTCTCTCGATCAGCCACCCTCTCCCACGGCCACCACCACCGCGCCGTCGCCGGAAATTCGCCGGAATCGGCCACCCGTTGGCCGATCTCTTTCGGTATTCCTTTCCTTCTTTCTTTTCTTCCGTTATTCTGACTATTACGTGTCTAGTGCCACGTGTTTAGTAGATCGAAGTATACGAGGTGAAATCCAAGAGGAGGAAGATCGAAGAATCGAAGATGCGAGAAGGCAATTCCGAAAAACTGCTCTCGGATTTTCTGCGCTGCCCACCGAGAAAATTCGCCATAAATCAACCGGTCATCCGATGGACGTGAAATTTTGACAGCAGCTTCACGACTCATAAATCTACCATCGTCCAGGAGGAATTATTCATCCAGTAAATACGCATGGAGATACTGAAGTCGGAGCAAGGCTGTAATTTCAGATCAGCAAACAGGTTGGATCAATAGGAGTGGGAAGAGCAGCTAGCCATCTTCTCTGCGCGTGAATCACATGCGCCGCCGTAGCTCGGATCATTGCCGTTGCTGCCCCGGATTGCACGGATTGGTTTCCGTGGCAATATAGCTTTGCTTAGTGCGCCTACCTCACGCTCCAAGAGGTAATGTTTCGAATCTATTGTCATTTGATTCGGTTACGTTTAAATTAATATATGCATGTTCGTTTTAATAAGAAACTTGTATGATTTTATGTGACTACATGAAATTGGTTTTATTATTGCGAGCATGATTATTTGATTTAAACGCGAGCATGCTAATTGATTTAATTTCAATTAAGTAATTAATCATGTTGTTGTTTTAATTTCGCTGGAAGCGCAAAGGTACGCAATGTATGTTGTTTTAATTTCGCTGGAAGCGCAAAGGTACGCAATTAATTGTTTTCAATTATCGGGCATGTGTTTATGTGTTTTAAAGTTGTTTAATTCGCATAAAATTTTTGTTTTCCGCTGCGTACACGTGCCTGTTACCCAACAGTGGTATCAGAGCTCGTTGCGCAATTAATTGCGTTCGCGTTTAATATGCTATGATTTTATGCATGTTCGATTTATTAAAGTAGTGATTGTCGTATTATGTAATTGGGGGTTTTCGTAAGTTTAAAATATTTTTGAAATATTGTTTAGAATTTTTCCAGCTTTAAAATTGTTTAAAATTGGAAAATCGGATCTGAAATTGTTTTTTAAAACGTCGGTTTTTGTTGTTCGGATCGAACCGGTCGAACCGGCCGGTTCGATGGTTGTGTGCGACCTAGTTGACCGAATCCACGTGGATTCGGGTCGGTCAGACCGGTTCCCGGTCCGACTGACCCGGCCCACTGATTTGGGTCAGCTGGACCGGACAGAACCGGACCGCTTCGGTCCGAACCGGTCAGACCAGTTGGGCCGAACCGGTTCACTGAAAAAAAAAATATATATATATATATATTTCCGATTTCTAAAATTAAACTTAAAACAAATTGATTTTAATTTTTGGAAAATTATTTTCAATTAATCCCAATTAGATAATTGGATCGACGATCATCTATTTTAGTAAATAGGTGTTAGATTAATTAATTAATTTAAATTGTTAAATTGATTTCAATTAATAGAACACATATATAATATTGATTATAGTTCAACTTAATTAGTAGTACCTCAACATTATTTGAATGATTTATGCTAGTTGAGGTTCTATAATTATTTTGAAAAACTCGATAATTAATTAATGTAATTAATTATGTAATTAGGTCGTATGTTCCTCTTAGGACAATATGCGTTTCCATATACCTTTAGAGAACATAGATGTAGGAATCACATAGACCAATCCGAACCTTCTGATGAGATAAAACTTTTAATAAAACCCCTCATTCTTAATCTAATTGAGAATCATTTCAAGCTATAAAGAATGACCCAATCTGTTGAGTTATTTCTTTCCTTCTGCCAACGGTTGGATTATGTGTAGCCCTTTGCTGTAGTGCAGTAAGCCGTGTTAGCGGGGAGTGCTATGGTAGAGTAAGCAGTAATTCAATTGACATAGCGATGAAGGTAGCCATAGAAAGGGGTTATGTTGGATTAACGTGGTCGGCTAGATTAACTAGGGACTGCATTAGTTTGGCATAATCAAGTTCTATGAGCATCTTTGATTGGTAGGTTAGACTTGACACACGACGATTTTGATATTCGCGAGATTAACTTAGGTCATTATCAAGTGTGAGGAAAATTAATTTAGGGTCATATTGTGGATATGATTGATTGTGATCTACCTTTGGGCAAATATAATCGGGCTAGATTAACTACGGGTTATATTTGTCTATTGGACCTAAAGCCCATTAAGAAAAATCAGTTTTCTCGTTTGTCTACTTGAGGGAAGTGGAACTCGATAAAATTAGTGGGAGAACAATTAAATAACATAAGGCCAAACATTTAATTGTAACAATCATTTAACGCGAATCTCTAATAATCCTCTTCCCTATACCTCTCAGATAATCATGTCTAAGAATCCCATAATGTCAATCCTCGACAATAAACTCAATGGCCCTAATTACCTGGATTGGTTGCGTAGTCTTAAGCTTGTGCTAACCGTTGAGGGGCGTCTCTATGTTTTGAACGAGAGACTTCCCGCCACTATACCTGCCACAGCGACTGGTGCTGAAAAGGAAACTTATGAAGCTTGGAAGAAAGATGACACACATGCTAGGTGCTATATGATAGCCGCCATGGAGCCCGCGCTTGCGAGGAAATATGAGTCTCACATGCATGCTTTCGATATAAAGGCTCATCTCGATAGCATGTATAGTGAGAATATTAGGGCATCGAGGTACATTGCTACAAAGGAGTTGATCACAGCGAGACTACGCGAAGGGACTTCGGTCCACGAGCACTGTCTCAAAATGATCACTCTCCTTGAAAAGCTAGTGCATCTCGATGTCACCCTCCCGGCCGAGCTCTCGTTGGATTTGATCCTGTTGTCTCTTCCTAGTTCCTATGAATTGTTCATAGTGAACTTCAACATGAACAAACTAGATCCTCCCTTGGATTAGTTAATGAACATGTTGGACAGTTTCGAGTCCACCATTAAGAAAGAGAAGTCTGTTCTCATTGCTGTTACTTCTAGAAAGAAGAGTTCTTCCTAAAAGAAGAAAAATGAAAGAGTTCCCTTTCCAAACAGCAAGTTCGAAGTGGGTGAAGGTAGTGGGGGCCCCTAAGGCGAAATTCAGCAAAACGTAAGGAGATAGGTCAAAACCCCGCACAACTTTGGCACGCTAGATTAGGTCATGTCTCTTTAAGAAGGATGAACGATTTTGTTAGTGAAGGACTGTTCTCTTTGGAGGACGTGAAATCACTACAAATTTGTGAATCTTGCCTTAAAGGGAAAATGACCAAGTCACCCTACAAAGGGAAAATGGAACGAGCCGAGGGTCTTTTGGATTTGATCCATACAGACGTATGGGTATGTGTACTTGATGAAGTACAAGTCTGAAACATTTGAAAGGTTCAAAGATTTTAGACACGAAGTGGAAAAGCAACTCGGACGAAGTATTAAGAAGCTGCGATCCGATCGTGGTGGAGAATACTTGAGTATCGAGTTCATTGACTATCTAAAAGAGAATGGGATACAATCCCAATGGAATCCACCGGGAACTCCTCAACTTAATGGAGTCTCCGAACGTCGGAATCGAACTTTATTAGATATGGTTCGATCAATGATGGGGTTCACAAACTTACCGGCATACTTGTGGGGTCATGCACTTCGTACTGCCGTGTATTTGTTGAATAGAGTTAACACCAAAGCAGTTAAATCCACACCTTATGAACTTTGGCATTCCCGGAAACCCAACTACAAACATATTAGGATATGGGGTTGTCCCGCTTATGTGAAGCGATTAGTGGGAGATAAGTTGGATAGTAAATCCGACTTGTGCTATTTTGTGGGGTATCCCGAAGACTCGATGGGATACGAGTTCTACTATGTCAAAGAAGCAAAGACGTTTGTTTCGAGAAATGCCACCTTTTTGGAAAGGGAGTTTCTATCCGATAGAAAGGGCAGCATGATAGAACTTGAAGTAGTTCAAGAACCACAAAGTGAAGTTCAAACGCAAGAACAAGTAAACGAACCAATACAACAAACCACTAATATACCTCCTGAGCCTACGGTACGTAGATCCGAAAGAGTTCGGAAAATGCCGGATAGGTTATTCCTCCTCGAAAATGATGAAGATCATGTTGATCTTAGACTAGATCCAAGAACATACAATGAGGCCGTATCGGATGCGGACATGGGACATTGGCTAACTGCCATGAAGTCCGAAATGGACTCCATGTACTCCAACAAGGTGTGGACCTTGGTAGATCCACCTAAGGGAATCGTTCCTATAGGCTGCAAGTGGATCTATAAGAAGAAAATTGGAGTGGATGGAAAGGTATCGACCTATAAAGCTAGATTGGTAGCAAAAGGATACACTCAAAGGCAATGCGTTGACTATGAGGAAACCTTTTCGCCAGTCGCGATGCTGAAGTCCATTAGGATTTTGCTGGCCATAGCTGCGTGGTACGACTACGAGATATGGCAAATGGATGTGAAGACCGCCTTCCTTAATGGAGATATTGAGGAAGAAATCTACATGGCGCAGCCGGAAGGCTTCATATCTTCTGGAAGTGAGCAAAAGGTTTGCAAGCTCCAGCGATCCATTTATGGATTGAAGCAAGCATCCCGTAGTTGGAACATTAGGTTCGACTCAACTATCAAAGAGTTTGATTTTGAGAAGAATCCGGAGGAACCTTGTGTATACAAGAAGGTTAGTGGGAGGGCAGTGATATTTTTAGTGCTTTACGTTGATGACATTCTACTCATTGGGAATGACGTAGGAATGTTGCAACAAATGAAAGCATGGTTGTCCACACGTTTCTCAATGAAGGATTTGGGAGAAGCATCTTATGTATTAGGAATACGCATCTATAGAGATAGAGCAAGAAAGATGCTTGGCTTATCCCAAAGCCTGTACATAGACACCGTTATGAAACGGTTTAGCATGGAAGAATCCAAGAAGGGATTCTTGCCAATGTCCCATGGGGTTCGTCTCTCGAAATCTATGTGTCCCCAAACACCTAGTGAAATCGAAGAAATGAAAAGGACGCCCTATGCTTCTGCCATAGGAAGCATAATGTATGGCATGCTATGTACGAGACCCGATATTGCGTATGCTGTGAGTGTCACAAGCAGATATCAGTCTAACCCCGGCCCGGCTCACTGGAAAGCCGTGAAAGATATCCTCAAGTACTTGCGAAGAACTAAGGATATATTTTTGGTCTATGGGGGTGCCGAGTTGAAATTAGAGGGTTTTACCGACTCTAGTTTTCAATCGGACGTGGACGACTCAAAGTCGAATTCTGGATTTATATTCACGCTTAATGGTGGTGCCGTGTGTTGGAAGAGTTCCAAGCAAAGCACGACGGCCAATTCCACTACCGAAGCGGAATACATTGCAGCGTCTGAAGCTGCAAAAGAAGGGACTTGGATAAGGAAGTTCATCCAAGAGTTGGGTGTTATTCCTGATGCTAGTGATCCAGTACCGTTGTACTGTGATAACACCGGAGCCGTGGCGCAAGCTAAGGAGCCACGATCTCATCAGAAGTCAAAGCATATTCTGAGGAAGTATCACGTGATCCGAGAGATCATTGATAGAGGTGAAGTTAAGGTTGAACGAGTCACCTCGGAAGAGAACGTTGCAGACCCCTTCACGAAGCCTTTACCGAGATCGGTCCATGAGAAACATCGAGAGTCGATGGGATTGCGGTTTATGGGTAGTTGGCTTTAGGTCAAGTGGGAGATTGTTAGAGTAGGTGACCAACAAGCCAACTTGTGGCTGTGGTCTTTCGTATTTATTATTGTAATAAACGAACCTTCATTCGTATTAATGATAAAACATCTTGGCATTCTATATCTTTGTCCCTTTGTCACAAGCATAGATATAGTCCTTACAGTTATTACAAGTACTAGTAATTGATCGTTAGGATTGTGAGATATTTACTCAAGTATTATAACTGTTAAACGTGTTCCTAGTCGAATGGTTACGCCACTAATGAGGATATCGGCCTTTCCCATTAAGACTAGCACTTAGTGTATGTGTACTGCATCTCATCAGTAAACGGTATTGTGATATCGGCATGCATAAGTGGGTGCTCGTAAGTTGACGAGTTCACTGAACTCCCTCACCCTAGAAATCTCTAAGTGGTTCCCAATAATCGAGTAGAGATATCTATGGTATAGTTGTACACCATTAGTCCTTATGACCTAGACATCACCGTGACTTCACTAGAGGACCAGCTGTATCGTGACCTGTCCCTGAGTTCCACCGAGGACCATCCCAAGGGCCAGTGTTCGTGCAGTCCGAAATCTAGTGGGAGGTCTGTGCATTGTAGTCGGGGATTCGATCGCTAGAATAGTCTTGGATGTCCTGTGTTTTCTGAAAGTTTGTAATCATTCTAAGTCTCTGGCCAGAGCTGACTAAGTGATGATTAGAGAATTCGATTCTCTAAGTCATGCACGTGACGATTACAACACTTGGAACGATCGCACCGTCATCGAACATATAAAGAGGTCTCGATGAACCAATGCCTCTAGTTCGATCGGGACATATGTATCGAAGGGACCGTACTGTACGTTAACTATATCTGAAGGTTCTTGCAGGCACTTCATTTGTATCTAGGGAATCATGACGCGTAGTTGCTAGACGCCAATCTTGATTCGTTGGGTGATTAAGGTGAAACGAGCTTCATCTTAATCGTAACTCGAAGGGGACGAGTTTTGACCACAATGGGTTGTGGGCCCACGGCTAGCTTACACCTGAACCATCGAGGGTCACACTGCTCGTGCACATGAGATCTTTGAATAAACGGTCAGAGATAAAATAGTTTATCTTTGCATGATTGGAAGTCAATATGATTGAATCCAACATTCGTAATTTGGAATTACGAATGAGAATAAGAAAAGGAAAAGAATAGGCGAACATGTTAGTGAACTTTCTAAATCGAGAAGTTTCCAAATTTAGAAAGTCCACTGAACTAGGGTTTCCACTTTTGGAAAGTTGGAAAACAAGAGATGGCACTCGTAATGACGAGGAAGTTATAATGATTCCGAAAATGTAATCGTTGCAATTTTTCGGTCATTGAATTGAGAGATACGAGCAAGTAGAGGAACTAACGAGCTTAAGCTGTTGGGCCCAGTCCAACTTAAGCCCGCTAGGGTTATATGCAAAGGACTATAAATACATGACTTATAGCCCTTACACAAACACATGAAACCCTAACCCTAAAGCGGCCGACACTCTCTCTCTCGCCCTCTCTCCCGCGCGGCCACCACCGCACCACCGTCGCCGCTCCGTCGCCGGAACCGGCCGTTCGTCGGCCGTTCCTTGATTCGGTATTCTTTCTCCTTTCTTTTTCTTCCGTTTTATTCTAACTACTTCGTGTCTAGTGCCACGATTTAGTAGATCGAAGTATACGAGGTGAAATCCGAGAGGAGAAAGACTGTAGATCAAAGAATCGAGGAGCAACGCACGAGCCGAAGCCGCACGCTGCCCCACGCGCCGTCCCGAAGTCGCGCGTACGCTACACGCGCCGCCGTGACCTCACGCGCCGCTGCTGCCGTTGCACCGCTGCTGCCCCCGATTCTACGGATTGGTTTCCGTAGTAATCACGAAGTGCTAATCGCTCCTACCTCACGCGTCAAGAGGTAAATATACGAAACCCTAGTTTCGTTTAGGGTTTAGTTTAAACTATGATTTCATGCTTGTATTTGTATGATTTTATGTGATTATGTGTAATCGGTTTTAATCATTGCAAGCATGTTATTTGGTTTAAATTGCGAGCATGTTAATTGATTTAAGTACGGTTAAATTTATTAGCATGTATGTTGTTTTATTTTCGCTGGAAGCGCAAAGGTACGCAATTAATTGAATTTAATTTATCGGGCATGTTCTTATGTGTTTTAAAGTCGTTTAAATTGCATAAATTTTTGTTTTCCGCTGCGTATGCGTGCCCGAAACCCAACACGATGAACCAATGCCTCTAGTTCGATCGGGACATATGTATCGAAGGGACCGTACTGTACGTTAACTATATCTAAAGGTTCTTGCAGGCACTTCATTTGTATCTAGGGAATCATGACGCGTAGTTGCTAGACGCCAATCTTGATTCGTTGGGTGATTAAGGTGAAATGAGTTTCATCTTAATCTTAACTCTAAGGGGACGAGTTTTGACCACAAAGGGTTGTGGGCCCACGGCTAGCTTACACCTGAACCATCGAGGGTCACACTGCTCGTGTACATGAGATCTTTGAATAAACATTCGTAATTTGGAATTATGAATGAGAATAAGAAAAGGAAAAGAATAGGCGAACGTGTTAGTGAACTTTCTAAATCGGGAAGTTTTCAAATTTAGAAAGTGCACTGAACTAGGGTTTCCACTTTTGGAAAGTTGGAAAATGAGAGTTGACACTCGTAATGACGAGGATATTATAATGATTCCGAAAATGTAATTGTTCCAATTTTCCGATCATTGAATTGAGAGAGACGAGCGAGTAAAAGAACTAACGAGCTTAAGCTGTTGGGCCCGGTCCAACTTAAGCCCGTTAGGGTTTTATGCAAGACATATAAATACTTGATTTATAGGTCTTGCACACACACAACTAAGAGAACACACGTTCATAACCCTAGCCGCTGCCTCTCTCGATCAGCCACCCTCTCCCACGGCCACCACCACCGCGCCGTCGCCGGAAATTCGCCGGAATCGGCCACCCGTTGGCCGATCTCTTTCGGTATTCCTTTCCTTCTTTCTTTTCTTCCGTTATTCTGACTATTACGTGTCTAGTGCCACGTGTTTAGTAGATCGAAGTATACGAGGTGAAATCCAAGAGGAGGAAGATCGAAGAATCGAAGATGCGAGAAGGCAATTCCGAAAAACTGCTCTCGGATTTTCTGCGCTGCCCACCGAGAAAATTCGCCATAAATCAACCGGTCATCCGATGGACGTGAAATTTTGACAGCAGCTTCACGACTCATAAATCTACCATCGTCCAGGAGGAATTGTTCATCCAGTAAATACGCATGGAGATACTGAAGTCGGAGCAAGGCTGTAATTTCAGATCAGCAAACAGGTTGGATCAATAGGAGTGGGAAGAGCAGCTAGCCATCTTCTCTGCGCGTGAATCACATGCGCCGCCGTAGCTCGGATCATTGCCGTTGCTGCCCCGGATTGCACGGATTGGTTTCCGTGGCAATATAGCTTTGCTTAGTGCGCCTACCTCACGCTCCAAGAGGTAATGTTTCGAATCTATTGTCATTCGATTCGGTTACGTTTAAATTAATATATGCATGTTCGTTTTAATAAGAAACTTGTATGATTTTATGTGACTACATGAAATTGGTTTTATTATTGCGAGCATGATTATTTGATTTAAACGCGAGCATGCTAATTGATTTAATTTCAATTAAGTAATTAATCATGTTGTTGTTTTAATTTCGCTGGAAGCGCAAAGGTACGCAATGTATGTTGTTTTAATTTCGCTGGAAGCGCAAAGGTACGCAATTAATTGTTTTCAATTATCGGGCATGTGTTTATGTGTTTTAAAGTTGTTTAATTCGCATAAAATTTTTGTTTTCCGCTGCGTACACGTGCCCGTTACCCAACAGATTTTGGCAAAATTAGAAACTCGAAAACCGTAGTCCTTCGGGTTAGTTTTCTAATTCAACTTAAATCCGCTAGATTGGATGCCGTGTGACAAAGTTGTGCATGAATGAGTCGCGTTTTGAATTTTAGATACCTCAATACATCAAAGTTGTGGGCAATATCTATTTATTCATGTATATATTTCTCGTCCGACATTCAATTTTGGTGATTCAAGTTAGATTAGAAAACTAACTCGTAATACTATAAATCCTATTTTTCCGGTTTTGCAAAATTTGGAATAAAAAATGATCAGAATCACATTTGAGGTCGAAACGAAATTATTAAAGCTCGAAAAATCGATTAATAAATCTAACTACGCAAACAGCGTAGTCTTATATCCATCACCTTCACATTTATGATTTAACCTTAATTAATTCAAATATTCAACTGATAAGGCCATCTCCAAGAGATTGTTCAAAATTAATTGTTTATATCTATAATATGATAAATGAACAATGTTTTAAAACACCACTTTTGACATTCACTCCAACAACATTGTTTATATTTTACATAACCATTATATTTTATTGCTTTAATATTATAATTTCAATTTAAATTTAAACCACATATTTTTACAATTATATTTGACAAACATATTATAATAGATATAGTGAAAAAAAAAAACATCTTCAATTTAGTATCATTTCAGAAAAAAAAATTGATATCATTTGACTAAATTAATTAATATAATAAGTTGAAATTGTAGTTATAATTAATAATCAAACTTAAACTTATTAATATAATTATCTTCAAAACAGAATTAATATCACATAATTATTTTTTATTAGTAAACTTCAATAAAATACAATATTGTAATATTTTAATAATTTCTTGATTGTATGTTGAGTGTGTTTTATGTCAATATTTTTTTGCTTGTTGTTCTCAAAACTCCTAGCAACCTATTTACAATGCAAAACCTAGAAACCCACTAACAAGAACTCCCAAGTCGTTTTCGACATTTTTACCGACCAACTAGAATTTTTTTACCAATCAACTAGAATTGTATCTATCAACAACAAAACTATCGGCATGCATCGTACTTATTTAATAACACGAATATGTTAACCTTTATAGATTTGCGTGATACATTATCAACTAATGATTCCGTACAAAGTGTAATGAAAATTTATATGAATTTAAGCCAAATAAGCACGAGTACAAAGTCTAATGAAAATTTATATAAATTTAAGTTGGGGCCATTAATAGACAAAACGAGTCACAAGTCAGCCTAGTGGATATTTCAATATAGAATAGAAGTTTTTAGTGGAAACAGCTGCTCACAAGTCAGCCTAGTGGATATTTAAATCTAGAATAGTTGTTTTTAGTGGAAACAGTTTCTCTCACATCAGGTGGAATGGGGCGACCCAGAACGTTATGAAGCTACGCGTTAAAATTTTATACTCGACCTTCAATGGGAAATCTACAAACATGTCTATGACTACATCGGCGAAGAGTGGAGATGTCGGTGCGGCAAGGCGCAGAATTGCGACATCGTAGGCCACAGATACCGGCTGATCGACTGCTACAACAACTGCATCTTCCGGCTGCATACAAACAACCGAAGATAAATATTATAAATTCACCAACACATTCCAAATATTAGAAATACTAGAAAGGTGTGACGTGCGTTGCACGTCTCTATTAATTTATATATATATATTAAATATATTGAAATAATAGAATGTGATTTTATTTAATATTGATATATATATACTATGTATTTATGTTACAATATCTATTTTTTCTTAGGTTATTCCAGTAATTACTATCATCGTCTTGAATATCATATGTGTAGTGATTTTTTTTTCTTTTTAATTAGAATATTTTCGATCATGTAATTACTTTCATTTCGAGTTGTCTCATTTACTCTTGATTGTTTATTATTTTTTTTTCATTTTTAGAACAAATGACAAATAAATATTAATGAAAAATTAAACATAAATGAAAAATTGGATGGAGACATGATCATTGTCGTGAATCCATGGTTCACGAGTGAGAATCGACCAGGGTTCACAATTCAAAAGTACAAGACCATTAACCAATCATAATATTAAGAGTTGGATTATAATTTTTTTTTTATTTAGTACAAGGCACAAATGAATATTATTGAAAAATTAAACATAAATGAAAAATTAAATGGAGACTTAATTATTGTCGTGAACCAACGGTTCACGATTCAGAATCGACCGGGGTTCACAATTAAAAAATCCTAGACCATTAACCAACCCAAGTTAAGAGTTTGATTATGATTCTAAAATGCAATTTCACAAATCGAGTGTTGGTTCAACCAACGATTGCCGACAGATTTAAGCTGTTGTGATTACAGTTTTTCAATGAATCAGATATTATTAATTATTGTATTTAACATGCATTAATGAACTATTTAATTATTATCTATTTTACTTAATTGACCTTGAAATTTTAATTATTTTATGGGGTATTTTTGTCCATACATAAAATGGAAAAAACCACCTAGCATTCACACTTTTATATAAAGTATAGATGAAGAGAAAAAACAACCTGCTCCATAGAGTTCTAAACAATATATGTTTCATTCGCTGAGATCGTCATTCCTTCCATGGTAATAGATAACACAACTACAAACCATCAATGAAGTTAATTTTACGTGTTTATAACACAAAATGTTATATAATTACAAAACACCGTTAATTACCTCGAGGAAAATTATCGCCAAGATGGTTACATATTCTTGCAAACACATGAGCTGGCATTGTGATTTTAGCATCACACACACGAGGGGCTTCCATTATATAAGGGGTCGACTAAATTTCATGATTGTGCTCAGGATACAAAACAGGAGTTCCACGACCTGACAAATTCTCTCAAAGTTATACACTGAATACACCTAAACCCTCTCAAAATTCTCTCTCATTTCATCTATTGTATTAATTGTACAATATTTTTTTATTTATTTTTGGTTTCCCAAAGCATATACTATCCAATTTATTTCTTTTGGTTTCACAGATCGTTTTCACTAACAAGCTTCATCAAATAAATTAATGGCTTCACTTTGACTTCTCCAAATGGATAATGAAAAAAATGGACAGTAGGCCTATTAAAAAAAAACTGGGCTGTAATTTTGGAGGGTACGAAAATGGTAAATATCTTATATGCTAATTGGATTGAGCAAGTGTGCAAGTATTTCTGTAGGAGCACCATAAACGATTTTTTAACACTGAAAATAAATTAAATTAATTGCTAAAAAAAGGAGCATATCAGTATCGGCCATGATCTTGTAAGTTCGTTCAGAGCGATAGGGTCCGTTGGCTTGGATCTGGAAAGTGTCAGTGGGGTAAAGTAGATATGCAAACCTCTTCAACCGGTCGAGATGCATACCAATAGAATATGATTCACCGGGCTGGGGCAGCTCATACAAAGTGAAGTCGGAATGATGGATTCTAACATCGGTCGACAAGTGGTAGCCAGGATCTTCGGGATCACTTGTTCTATTCGTAAAAAAGGTGAGTCCCGCCTGTGTAAAATCAAATTTCACATAGTCACGCGCGTTATAAATAACACATGGGGCATGTGCTATTAGCTCATTTTACATATTCTCAAATATACCCACTCCAAAAAAACCATATAAAATAAAACGATGGAAATAGTAGCTTCCACCGCTGTAAAGACTCACTATCCTCACCGCATACGCCACGCGGCATCTCACAACACTGCTCCAAAAGGAGTCGTCATCGAACCCTTTCAAATTTCAAATTCTATAGGAATGCTTGGAAACTTATTATTATTATCCGTAAACACTGACTTACTCTTTTGTGCATGATTCTACGATTTCTCTTTGTTGTTCAATGATCCAAATTTGTTGATCAATAATCCATTTTTTACCCTAAAAAATGCAGGTGTTCACTGGTCCCACCATATACTTCGCTACTCACCATCATTTATTCGGTTAAAACTTTGATTGATGAACAATTGATGATCCAATTCGTTTTTTGCCGGATGTACTTGAAGATCATAGTTGAGGGGACTAGGGAAATTATATTATTTAGTGGACAAAAAATTCACGATTTGCATATTTTATGAAGAGAAAAGAGGTGAAAATGCATTTATTGAAATAGGGGATCACTATAACAAATCCCAACTTTTGCTTAGTTGAATACAAAAAAAAATAAAAAAAAAATAATTACTAGAAAATTACTTTAATACCCTTAATGAAAATCAAAACCAAAAAAATATCACAAATATTATTTTTCTTTCTTCAATACCAAAGTATGTATAGTTTGATTGGTAAGTACTATATAAACAAATTAATATTATATATAAAGTTAATAATGATAGTAAATGACATGTATAATTATACAAAATAATGACATGTTTTTTGATAATTTTTTTAACCAATCAAATGGACACATGGGATGAAATTAAGGACATGTCATCATTTGAAATTGATAAATGTCAATCAATTAGGTGTGGAATTCAACTTTTGTGTAGATCATAACGCGTAATTATTTTTGTAAAATAACATATCGAGCCATTGTCCATCCCTTCAGCATCATAAATATTGAGATTTTCTTGAATTGCAAAGGTTTGGTACATACACATATTAAATAACCAATCACATGAATCACACCTCCATATGGATCCATTGGTCCAACACTGATTTGCAGGAATACATCGTTCGTGTATAAAAGCCTCATCGCATAAACCACAACAAACACTAGGCCAAAATGCAAGACTGGCGACGTTTTTTTTAGCGACGGTTTTATTTTCGTAGCATGTTTGCGACGTTTATGAGTTAAAATCGTCGCTTTTTGTGGAAAACCCCGCTTTTGTTAAAAACCCTAGCGACGATTTGTATAATCGTCTCTAGGTAGCGACGCAACATATGAAAACGTCGCACGTATTAAAAAAAAAAAAAAAAAAAAAATTTGTTGCGACGAAATAGGACTTTCGTCGCACGATTTACATATTTTGCAATTTTATATTTGAAAACTCGCGACGAAAACGTATAATACGTCGCCATAGTTCTTTTAAAAAAAGAAAAATAATATATGTTGCGACGGTTATGTTGAAACGTCGCTAGTAATGCCCAATTATTTAATAATAATTAATATATGGCGACGGAATTTGAAGAAACGTCGCCATGATTTTATTAAAAAAAATATATATATCTTTGTTTGCGACGGATCTGGGAAACCGTCGCAATAGATATTTTCAATTTTGTTTTTTCCTGAATTTGGTGGCGACGTAAACCTGTATACGTCGCTAGGGTTCCTTTTAAATAAATATTATCGTGCGACTTTAATTTAGAAACGTCGCAAATTTTAGATTAATTATTCTGCACAGACCCTAATTCGTACACTTTGCTGTCTCTCTCTAAAATTTCTCTCTCTCTCTCTCTCTCCTTCTCCGATCAGCCCACCGCCGCCTGCTGTCCGCCGCCCGCTGCCTGCCGTCCGCTGCCCGCCGTTCCCCGTCAGCCCACCGGCGTTAGCCCTCCTCCGTGAACCCTAATCGTTGCCGATCCCGTAAGCCCTCCGCCGCAGAAGTCTCCCGCCAGCCCTTGCCGCCGTCGCCGTCACCGTCAGCCCTCTCCGTCGCAGCCAGACCTCTGCCGCCAGCCGTCCTCCGTCCGCCCTCTTCCGTCCAGAATTATATTGGTAATTTTGTTTGCTGCTAAGTTTATATTGAAGGTTTTTTTTTCTTTTTTTTTTTTGTCAAAATATATCCTTAATTACCTCAAAGCTAAGTGTGCTTCCTCAATTGATAAATATATTCGTAAACGACATTTAGAAAAATCCGTTATTTTTAAGGTTTCGGATTGAGTGGTGGGTATTACTTTCTTCTTCCTCCGAACCCTAATTCCCCTCTTTTTTTCTTCAGGAGTTTGATTCCATTTTCTAATTTGCAGGTGCCTACACTTACGTTTCTGAGCTATGGAAGAAGAAGCAATCCGATGTGATGCGGTTTTTGCTTAGGGTTCGCTGTTGGGAGTACCGTCAGCTTCCCGCTGTTGTACGTGTCACCCACCCCACTCGCCCCGACAAGGCCCGCCGCCTCGGCTACAAGGCCAAGCAGGTACGCAAATCCTTTTTTTTACCCTTCGCATGAACTTAAATCTATGATGAACCGTTTGTTTAGTCCCTTGAAGAAATGCGTATGTGTTTGTTTATGATCTGGTATATCTGTTGTCTCCAATTTTGGGGTTTGAGAAAGCGGCTTCATTTTTGTTTTTTGTCAATCAACTGTTGTTAGATTTGTGATTGTTAATTTCAAGAGTTAATGTTATCTCTTATACTAAACCATGTCGAAACCTTAAAAATAACGGATTTTTCTAAATGTCGTTTAAGAATTTGAAATGAGTTTCGTCGTGGGACGAACAAGATATATACTGTTTACTAATCCTTAATTATCGAATGTTATATTCCATAACATTCGATAATTCAAGAAAAAATTAAACTACTGACTTTCGAACGATTATTGAAACTCATTGTTAACAGTACGAAATAAACTTAAACTCGTATATGTGTTCTAGAAATGCTTATATACTTGGCTCAAACTCGTATTTGTGTTCGATTAGAAGAAAATGTTAAACTGTAAAAAAAAAATAATCGACAGCAGCTCTGATTTGTGCTATAGTTTGTGTCCGATTTAGTTAAAGTATGATAGGCTTACAAAATTCAAATTAAATTCAAACACAACTTTAAAAATTGAAAGCTTTCCCGTTGAAAATTAAAAATTGATGTCAATTAAAAATTGAAAGCTTTCCCGTTGAAAATTGAAAATTAATGTCAATTAAAAATTGAAAAGCTTTCTCGTTGCGACTACTACCTTAATTTAGTTTTAGTTTATGAATGTAACTTTGACTTGATAGAATAATTGTGATTTTAATAATTGTGACCCTTCCCAATTTCTAGGTATAATTGTTGCCCACACTTGCAGATTAATTCGTCTTATCTATTGCTAATCTTGTGTTATATATGTTCTTGCAGTATATTCTTGATGTTTTATATTGGGTTTAAGTTTTTGTACTCGGACTTGCAGGGGAATTGATAAATGTATTTTTCTCATTAAGTGGTCTTGGTAAAAAAAAGACCACTTCTTATGGCCTCCCGTCGCCGCTGGGCCCCTTCTTTATTTCCATTTGTCTCCATAAATTTTGATGCACATGGGCAGAGGTTACCCTTCAAAGGGTATTGTTAGTCAAGAAAAAAATAGTGGGGGAGAAACTCCCATGGAAGAGAAGAAGAACCAGAGCTTCATTTCAATCAATTTCTAGTTTGGGTAAGTTTCAAAAGTTCAATTGAGTCATTAAGTTTCAATTAAGTTAAATTGAGTCCTTACAACAATTGCAGGAAACCCGAGAAACAATGCAAGAACAAAATAAAGTTAAAGATGCAAAAGTTGATCGATTAGAAGAGCAATTGCAAGAAACCCGAGGTATTTTGAACACCTTGCTCGACCGTTTTAATAGTGGAGTATGAACACGGGATGAAATTAGTGTGCCTCTTCAACTAATACATTTATGGTTTCAAGTTTTTATGTAATTTTTGAATTGATGTTGGTGTTGTATTTTGATATTTAATTGGTAATCGTGGTTTTTAATATTTTTGAGTAAATATGGTTTTGGTTTTTTTTTTTTTATTTAATTTAACAGCTGATTTTATTTTGTAATAGAAAATAATTAAAATAAATAAACTAATTAAAAAAAAAAATGTTTGCGACGAAAAAAAATCGTCACAAACAAAAATGAGTACTTGAGACGAAATATAATTCCGTTAACGTCGCCAAATTAATTAAAGCCGGGCGACGAAAAAACTATTTAGTCGCCAAAAGATTCAATGAACTTGCGACCAAATATGAAATTTCGTAGCAACAACGTGCGACGAATATGTATTATCCGTCGCGAAAAATAAATAAATATCTTTTTCAGAAAATACGGTTTTAGCGACAAAATGTTTTTTTCGTCGCCAAACTTGGCGACGCAATTGTATTTTCGTCGCTGACTTTGCGACGGGGCATTTTGCGTCGATTTTGGACTGATTTGGCGACGAAACTAAAACGTCGCTAACCGTGATAAAACGTCGCTAGGAGATAAAATTCGTCGCGAATTTTCGTCGCCAGTCTTGCGTTTTGGCCTAGTGAAAAGAAATATTTGAAATCTTCCATTTCAGTCATCCCACATACAATGCAAGATCCAGAGCATTGAATGACTTTGATTGATTCCATACATGCGACGCACATACATGGATCGAAATTATGGTCAAAATACGCGTTGCAAAGAACACATAGTTTGGACTGAGCGCAAACAACTGTTTTGATCGCCATAAAGTACGAACGACTTTGTATAATAAACAGCATGAAAAAAAATAAAAAAAACCATATTAAAATTAACAACCCAAAAGAAAGAACGACAAATAATACTCATATGTATATATAAAAATAATTATGAATATAAAACTATGCATATATAATTAAAAAAATCTATAAGAAAGGATATATAATTGACAGGGTTTTTTTTTCTTTTTTTTTTGGGTACATGATATTATAGATTTTCTGGTGCTGCAGTATCTTGTTTTCACAACCGAATACGACTTTTATATAGAAACCTTTCATTTCGTCCTATTGACCCTTAGGTTTAGTGCTTGATATATACTCGATCGGAGCAATTAGCAAAAATAATAGGGTGATTTTCTTCGAGTCATGGTTTATGGATTATCGTTTTGAACTCGAACAGCAAACTTGTTGTTATTGTATCAAGAAAAGAACTACATTTTATATATGTATGTTATTATAGAGGAATTATGTTGGTGTATTTACTTGTTTTGATGTTGAAGTTTCATATATACTTGATTTAAGCTCCCATCAGTTTTTATTTTCTTCCGAATTTATTGGAAAATCAAAATTAAAAAACTTGTTCAAAAATGATTATTTATTATAAATATATTGTAATATTGTTATGATAAATATTTTTCGGGACTTTTTTTTTTGTATTATTTTATTTAAATGTTTAATTTAAATAGTTATGTGAATTTGTAATTTAAATATACATTTGAATAATTTCTAAAATTTTAGTTTATTTGAATAATTTATTTTTTTTTTTTCTGTGAGAACATTTTGCAATATCCAAATAAAATTTGAATAATATATGATTTGTTAGTGCATTACAATTATAAATACGTTTTTTGTATTTTTAATTCCTTGCAAATATAGAACAATTTATATGTTTCGTTAGTACATTATAATTAATAATACAATATTTTTTTTTAATCAATAATTATGTATATTCTCTCATTCGGTTACCTATATTGGATTAGATTGGATAACATGAGATTTGATTAACTCCCTACTGACTAATTAATTATTTAGTTAGTAGCATGTTCGGTTTCTTAGATTAGATTTTCTACTAAATTTGTTAAAATCAGTTATTATATATGAATTGTCTATAAAACCACTTAGTTTACAATAATAAAATATATTATTAAGGATAAAATTGTATTTTTCATTTTTAGTCACCCCCTATTAAATTAATCTCAGAGAGAGGGGTGCTACTAATTTAATGAAATAGTAGCATTTAATAGCGGACTTTGATTTTAGTAGCGGGTTTGAAAAAGTGTGAATCTTACCAATCAGACATGTTATTAACCTCTACTATTTAGTCAGTAGCACCTTATTTACAATTCGGATTATGAATATTGTTTTATTTTGAAATATAAAAAGACTTGAAAAAAAATATTTAATATAAGTAATTTTCATAACTTAAATAAAAAAAATAAAAATCGTTTGAATAATTAAATAATTAATTAGACCTAAAATGGAAGAATATTGATAAGGCTACGGTTATTTGCAAGCCCATTTTTTTATTAGTTCAAAACCACATAAAAGAGTTTATTAGTTCAAGTCCGTAAATTAATTTAATTTTA
Source organism: Erythranthe guttata (assembly GCF_056151865.1). Taxonomy (NCBI): domain Eukaryota; kingdom Viridiplantae; phylum Streptophyta; class Magnoliopsida; order Lamiales; family Phrymaceae; genus Erythranthe; species Erythranthe guttata. The sequence continues at coordinate 9,347,143 of NC_142534.1, read as the reverse complement.
TTACATCAAGACCAAAGATGACAAATATACCCTTATCCACAAATAATACTCAAATACAAATAAATCCTATTTTTTATTTGTTCAAGACCAAAAATCAAAAAATAAAAATAAATAAAAAACAAAAAGAAAATATCACGACTGCCGCCGCGACGCCGACCAACGAGACTTCCACCGCACCAGTGACCCACCCACCGCACCATTACCACCACCGCACCACCACCAACAAGTACCACCAACAAGTAAGTCCTTTTTACTAAACTTTTGTTTGTAAATTCGAAAACATTAATCGAGCATCGATGTCCTTTTTACTAAATTTTTATTTGTAAATTCAAAAACATTAATCGAACATCGATTCTTGATAAATATGTATGAATGAACATTAATCTATACTTATTTCTTGTTGGGTTGCAATGATTTGGCCGATTTTGGAAAAAAAAATTAAGATTGAAATTGGGTTTTTTTATTTATTTTTCGTTGGTTTCCCAAATCGGTTTATTCAGACCGATTTTGTCCACGAAAATTGGCGTCATAATGCCGATTTTTGTTAACCAAATCGGCGACTTTACAAGTCAAAATCGGCGTTGTAATGTCGATTATTGAGTACAAAATCGGTTTTCGGATACCGATATTGTTTGGATTTTTTTTTCTTCTAAATAATACATTATATATTTGGTTAATTGATATTTTTTAAATATTGAAACGAAAATGTTTATCACCATTCGGTGGCGTCTACCACTCCTTTAACGCAATCGAGTAGAGCTTTCCGTGTCTCAAATATTTATTCGTTAGATAATTCATTTGAATAATCCTCCATCAATCCCCTAGGTTGATGCACGAAAGTATGAGAAAACGGTCTTAAAAAAACAAAGATAATAAAATCGGTATTTAAAAACCGATTTTTGTAGTGCAAGTTGGCATGACAATACCGATAATACAAAAACAAATCGGTGTTGTCATGCCGATTTTTACTACAAAAATTGGTTTTTAAATACCGATTTTTATTAAAATAATCGGACTGTGGTTACCGACTTTAGTAACAAAAATCGGTATTTGCAGACCGATTTTTGGTGTCGTCGAATTTTTTTCCCAACAAAAAAAAACGACCAAAAAGCAAAAATAAAAGTTTAAAACATATTTCATTGTGTTCTCCACTCTCGTAAACCACTATATCATTGTTTTCTGGTTCCATCATGAATGTTTGGTATGTATTTAATAATTTTGGTGTGTAGGATTTCTTGGTGGGTTTGTGAAGAAGAAGGAGAAGAAGGAGATTTTTAAGTCGTGAAATGAAGAAGAGGGGTCTCTGGATTTATGTATTTTATTTGGTCTTGCACAAAGGACATGATTTGTTTTATTTTTTAATGTTTTGTATTTTTTATGTGATTTTAAATTTCATTAAAGGTAAATTATTATTTTTATGTTGGAGGTCTTGAACTAATAAAGTATATTAAAGTATGAGGGGCTATTTTAGTCTTTTACAAAAATCTGGACCATGTGTGGATTTTTTTGTAAAAGAGTTTATTTTTTGGATCTCTTTATCAATAAATACCCATTGATGAGCTTATTTGTAAAGACCCATATATATATATATGTCAGGAAGTGAGCGGTCCATATATATTATTTTTGATCCATGTATAATTTTATTATCCATTGTTTTTTGTTAGTAGAGATTGGCATGTGTTTGTGTGCTATGATGACAAAGAATGAGTGAGATTAAGATTTGATGTTTTGTTTTAGTGTATCATGAAATGATTTATTTGTTATGCTGCATCCAAATAACAAACATGATAAACCGTATGTATCAAGTTTTATTTTTCTTTATATATTTTGGATTTGTAGTGAAGTTGGAATATTGCATGAAATATGAAAAGTTGTAATGCATAGTTAAGGGTGTTAATTTAGTTTTGCATGGTTTTATGTACGGGTACACTACATCCATGTATATTAATTTTTTTATCAATGTATCATTAACTTCCCCTCGGTGTTTCTTATGTATTGTTTTTGTAATTCTATTTTGGGTTTGAGTTTTCTTCAAAGTTTCTTGCTTGTTTATGTTGAAACCGAAGGTGAATGTTCTTCTGTATTTTTTAAACTTAGATGTGAAATGGTGTTTTCTGAATCAATAGATTTCTGTAGTTGATTATGTGATTTTTTTAGGGATTTCGTAGTGGATTTACGATCATTTTGTAGTGGTTTACGTGAATTTTGATGGTACTTGTTCCTTACTTGTTTTGATGTGGTTTTTAATATTTTTTTCTAGGTGAGTTATATTAGTTGCAATCTTCCGGTCCAATCCTCTGCAAATTTGTACCTCCATCTCACACGGTGATGGATTGAAAGAGTGGATTACTTTTTTCAGTATGTTATTTTTTCAATTGTAATTAGTAGTGGTTTATGTTAATACGTAGTGGTATACATATTGTTTTTAGTGTTTTTCGATAAGTTTGTAGTGGAATACATCAATGTTATACGTACTGTTTTTAGTGTTTTTCGATAAGTTTGTAGTGAAATACATCACTATTAAAGTGCATTACGTTAATTTTGTAGTGAGTTTTACGGTCTTTTTAAAGTGGTTTTTCATAATTTTATAGTGGTTTTCGATAATTTTATATTAGTTTTCAATGAGTGGATTTCAATTTCCACGAATGTGGTGTATTTCATTTATTGATAAACCTACTCGAAAAACATAACAAAAAAGTGAATTTAAAAAAAAATAATTAGTGGTTTTCGATAATTTTATAGTGGATTTCAATGAGTGAATTTCAATTTCCACGAATGTGTAGTGGATTTCATTTATTGGTAACCCTACTGAAGAAAAAAAAACTGAATTTACAAAAAAAATAAATAGTGGATTTTGATAAGTTTGTTCTGAATTTGAATTGTCTAAACCGATTAAAAAAAACCATTTGAAAAAAAAAACCAAGGTTAATTTTTTTTAAAAACATAAAAACCAAAATATAAATACGAAAAAAAACTCATTTAAAATAAACATAAAACTGAACTAAAAAATATATAAAAAATAAAGAAATCCAAAAACACCAAGTGAGGGTAAATTAGGTAATTTGCATCTAATGGGTCTATGACTGATATGAATTTTAAATTAGGGGCTATCATAATAAGGAATTTCATTAAGGGGTTTTTGTCAAATAGCCTCAATAATATAATATTGAGCTCTTAGGGGCCATAATTTATTATGGGGAAATATGCAATACCCCGCTCAAATGGAAAATATTTTGAACTAAACCCAATTGACTTTTAGTAATTTTTGCCTACACCCAAGTTTCATTTTTAATTAGTGAGACCCTCCTGACCAGACATGATAAGACTAATGTGCCCTTATGTGGTTATGTTTTTAACGTGATACAATTTTATCTCTCTATATCTCAATTTCTCTTCTTCTTGTTCTTTTTTTTTTCCTTCTTTCTGCAGATCCGTATACCTATCGGAGCCCTCTTTCCTCTTTTTCACACCACCGCCGTAGTCCGCTCACCATAGCCACCGTTGTTCGTGCACTCGTCACCGCCGGAGCCAACAATACCTTTCAACCGCCGGCCTGCCGAAACCTGATACAGGAGGCCGTCCTCCGTACAAGTGGTGGCGGCGGTGCCTCCCCCACCTCGTCGCCGCCCTTCGTCAGATGCGTGATTTCTACATGGAGATTCTTCTTTTTCGTTATCTCTCTCGATTTCTCAGTTTTTTTTCTTCCCCAGATATGTCCACCACCACCACCGTAGCCACGTCCCCACTCTCTCTTTCATTCACGGTCATTGTCGACGCCTCCCCCTTCCTCCCTTTCGTTATTTTCGATTTTTTTTCTTTTTTTTTTCTCTCCAGATCTGAAGCAGCATCATTAACGTGACTATAGTCTGGTTCGAATATGACTATTGTTGATTCACTCGATTAGTGATTTATTAATTTCTCGTGTTCGTTGGCTCTCGATTTCTCTCTCTTTACACCACCATCGTCTCCACATAGATTTGTACACCACCACCACCATCGCCGCTTGTTGCCGCCGCCTCCTCCTCGTTTACACGTAAGGTTCTTTCTCTCTTTTTCGTTATCTTTCTCGATTTCTCAGTTTTTTTTTTCTCCAGATTTGTCCACCACCACCACCACCGTCGCCGCCTCTCTCACTCTCTTTCCTTCATCACCGCCACCACCGTCGTCGCCGTCGACTCCCCCTCCCTCTCTTTCGTTATTTTTCTATCTTTATTTATGTATTTTTCGACTTCTTTTTTTTTTTTTTCAGATCTGAAAATACAGTTTCAGATCTGAACAACTCAGTAACATGACTATAGTCATATTCGAATATGACTATTGTTGAATATAACTGTAGTCATATTCGGATATGTTTCATCTTCTCGTTTTCAAGTTGACTTCTAATAACTAGATTCAAATTGTTATTTTTTGTGTGGATATTGATTGGATTGTTTTCGTAAACAATAGAGAATCTTCGTTGTTTTATATAATTTGGTAAACATGACTATACCACACTATTTTATCGGAATTTTTAAGTTGAAAATGTAACAAGTACAATATAAAAAAGAATATGACTAAAGTTAATATAGTCACATATAGCCATATTCAACTATAGCCATATTCGGCATTTGGAAGAAGATTTTTAGGAATTAGATTATTGTTATGGAAAGAGAGAAAAAAAAAGGAATAATTAGGGCTAATTATGTTAATTGACATAAAGGTAGAATTGTGAATAAAATTTCTAGAGGTTATCACAATAAAAAATAAAAAATTAAGGGGTGGACATATCTCTATTTCTTGTCTATATAAGGGCTTTATTACTAATGACCCCATTTATTATTTATGTTTACAGGGATCTAGTGTAAGAATTGAAATTTGAAAGGGGATTAAATGCAATTTGTCCAAATGAACTAGGAGGGTGTAGCTGTGTTGAATTGATGACAAAAAAAGTCCGACTTATTGTGAAAAAAAGTGTTGAATTTGAAAGGGGATTAGATACAATTAGTCGCTTAAATTAAATAATACATAATTATTGTGATTGTTTACATCACACAATTTCAACGCGGAGAGAACGCGAACTATATTCGTGGGACCGGTTATTTCTAGAGAGATAGGGACAAGTAGGCCGCATATCCTTTCCTTAGTCGGTTTATCCCGAAACTTCTCCCCCTTTTCCTCCTTTTATTACTCACCTCTCGGTTTATTCCTTCTCCACCGCCATTAATCTCTCTCTCTCTTCTCTCTCTATATATATACACCCACAACCCACAATCATGTTTCATCCATAATTCCATATTATTAATTACTATCGTACACCAAACAAACACAAATATTTTCTTTAATCCCGTTTAGTTGTATATCATCAAAAATCATTCAAAAAACAATGGAGTACAGACCATTGAAAATAAACGTGATATCGGCAGATGGGATTAAGGACGTGAAGCTGTTCTCGAAGATGGACGTATACGCGCAAGTATCAATCGCCGGATACCCTCAATCTATGAAGAAGACGTTTGTTGACAAGAATTCTGGAACAAGTCCCAAATGGAATCACCGTATGGAATTCATGGTCGATGAGCCTTATCTCACTAAGCCAGGTCTCTCTCTCCTCTTTCAGCTCAAGGCCGAGAGCACTTTCGGCTCCGATAAGGAGATCGGCTCAGCCACCATCCCCATTCACGATCTCTTCAACCCAGATTCCACCACCCAAGAAGATCGACAAGTCGAGTACCAGCTCCACACCCCCTCCGGCAAATCAAAGGGATCCCTCAAATTTTCCTATCACTTTGGGGAGAAATTCAAACAGGAAGTTGAGGCCAAACGCCACGGGGATGTTCCAGTCACTGCGTATCCGGCGGCGCCCTACGCTCCTCCTCCTCCGGGATATCCCAATCCCCCTCCTCCGGTAGGGTATGGGGCTTATCCTCAGGGTAGTGGGTATGGGTATCAGGCTCCGCCGCCGCCAGGGTATGGGTACCAGGCGCCGCCGCCAGGGTATGGGTACCAACCTCCGCCGCCCGGGTACGGGTATCAAGGAGGGCAGCCACCGAAGAAGAACAAGATGGGGATGGGAGGTGGATTAGGATTAGGATTAGGAGCTGGATTGCTGGGGGGATTGTTAGTGGGAGAGATGGCATCTGATATTGGGGAATCTGCTGCCTATGCTGATGGATATGGTGATGCCATGGGCGACATGGGCGGCGATTGGTGATTCTACATTTTTAGCTATTAACTAGGGAACACTCATATGTATATATATATTCTATTTTTTTTTTTTAATGTTTCTTTTTCCTCCTCTTTGGGTTTGTGTAAATAAAAGTTGTGGAATAATATCGATTTTCCATACAACGACAAACATGCCTCTTTTTTTTTCTTCAAGTAAAGAACAATCATGCTCTTAAGTACTGATAGCATAGAACCTAGACCTGACCACCTGTTAGAACTGGAACGGAACTGAAACCGAGTCGGGGTTAACGGTTCCTCATTTTCGAAACCGGAACCGACGGTTCTAACCGTTTGAACAAATTTAAAAAAAAAATATATATATATTATTTTCCTCTCTCTCTCTCTCTCTCTCTATATATATATATATATATATATATAATAAAAGAAAAAATTAAGAACCGGACGGTTCTACGGTTCTAACCGAGAACCGAACCGCAAGGAACCGGATTTTTTCGGTTCGGTTTCGGTTCCTCCAAAACCGGAACCAGAACCGAACCGTGGCCAGGTCTAATAGAACCCATACATGGGATTTACGTTCCTTGTAGATTCTTCTGTAGAGACAAAAGTTTTATATTGTCCTTATATGCAATTCTTGTCCAAACTGCAATCAGTATTTCTTGTCCTCCATTTAGCATTTTTGCTGATTTGTTGTTTGATTTAAAAAAAAAAACCTGTTATATATATATATATATATATATATATATATATATATATATATATATATATATATATATATATATCTTTATTATTTTTTTTATAATTGTATAATTTTTTTTAAATTGATAGGTTTACTGAACGAAAATGACTACATGTAATTCTTGTAAACTATAGTAATTTGTGGTGATGTTCTTTCTTTTTACCCCAAATTTTTAGTCAATAAATTATGTACACACATGAATATTGGCTTATACAAAAAAAAATTCATAAACACCAACAATAGAAATGAGTAATTTCAAGATTTATATTAAAAATCAACTCATAACCAACAAATACAAATCAAAAATACCAAAATACATGTATATTTTACTACATGTTACTATATGTAACTAGTAATGTATACAATGTAGAACACTGTAACTTGAAGCAGATGTAACTTCAACCAATTTTTTTGACACCTTCCAGGAGAGGATCGATGACTTTCATTAAGCTACAGTTGCAAAATCAAAATAATTTTATTTTTTTGCAAATTAACAAAAATTGAAGAAATATCAAAACACTCAAAAATCAACAAAGACTGGAATCGAAAGATAAATAGAGAGAAAGAGAGAGGCCATAGATGCAAAATGCTACAAATTTTAGACCAAACCGCCAATGACTCTCCACCCCAAGTGCCTCATGCTAAAACCCTAGCCACCGCCAACCACCCAAGGTTCCGCACTTGCAATGAAAAAAATTATAGAAAAATATGACAATAAAAATTGAACGAAATTACCATAAAAAATAGTTCTCGACGAGAGGAATCCAACGGTGGGTAGCCCGTTAAATTTCGATTGCCGAAACACAAATTACTCCCCCGGAAAGACCCACCGTCGTTGAAATATGCGCGGGCTATAAAATGATTGCAGAAACAGATCCAGAGCTCCAAACTAAATGAAATCACCACTAAAAGAAAGAGCACGACGAGGGGAATCCAAAGGTAGTTAAACCATCGATTCAACCATCGGAGAGAGAGTTATGACTTCGGGAAGCAACATCGCAAGTTGAAAACCTATGGGGACGGAAATTAGATCTTGAGTGAGAAATGAAGAGAGAGACGGCTGTGAGTTAGGTAGGGTTTAAAACTGATTTGAAAATAACATTTTAAATACTTCAAAGTGGCCAGGAGGTATGTCAAATTAATATAAAAAATGAGGGATATACACCAGGGTGTAATCCCTTTAGTGGTTATATAACAACCCGCGTTTCCGATACCCGGTCTCCGTATTTATCCTCTCGTCTTCTTTGCATTAATATGTGTTGTATGTGCAAATTTAATTAATTGCTTTTCAATTTGCTATAGTTGCTATTTATGTGATCTAATGTGCATTATATGTCTACATGAATATTTTTGATTTTATTCTCTATTTGCGCCACTAAAATGTATTTCATGTGTTTAATATAATTGAACACGTGAAATTATGTGATCTACGTGGATTTAGTTTCAGTAACATAAGAATTTACTTTCTCACACTAGAAAGTTTATATGCTTAATTGATAGTAATTTCCCCTCTTTAAATTGGCTAGGATTGTATGTGTTGCATGCATACACTTATTCCATGTGCATTTCCACTTGACTTTTCATTTAGCATTATTTTTAAGATAACTTAAATGAAATTGCCTAGAAGTCCCTCTAGATTATTTCAAGTTACTCCTAATTGCAAAAAAACCCCTCTTCATACTTACTCATTAAGAATACAAGTCTCTTCATAAATACCACCCTCTCCTCTTCATTTCCTCACACAAAAAATCAGCTAAGTCCCATTCTCCTTCCCCCTCTCCATCGATCAAAATAGCCCTAAGTAGAAGCAAAAATCTCTTCTTCTAATTCAAGCCTCCCCCATTAAATCTCTTCCTCCTTCTTCTTCTTCTTCTTCTTCTTCTTCTTTCTTCTTCTTCTTCTTCTTCTTCTTCTTCTTCTTCTTCTTCTTCTTCTTCTTCTTCTTCTTCTTCTTTCTTCTTCTTCTTCTTCTTCTTCTTCTTCTTCTTCTTCTTCTTCTTCTTCTTCTTCTTCGTCGTCTTCGTCTTCTCGTTTTTCTTTCATAAAATTTCTAGATAGTATAGTTCTTCATCTCCAAAAAAGATATTCTTCAACCAAGAAGGTGGGTTTCAATATACACAAAGCCCTTCAAATTCTCACAGACCCTAAGGTAAGAATCATGGAATTCTTGCTACATCAAGCTAACATCAATAGTATTTCCTTCTCTTATCTTTTTGAAAAACTCCCCTTCTTGAGTGTTTGAAGAAATCGAAAGTTTTATGAAAAAAAATGCTCATAGTATGTTATATTATATGTTTAGTCTCATGCATGTTAAGATCCATGCTTGAATCCTTGATCTTTGATAAGAAAAATGATGATGATGTTTTGATATGTTTAATTTCATGTTTAAATCTTTGCATGTGAGAATCTAACTCTTGATTCTTGATTCTTGAAAGCAAATAGAAGATTGGTGAGAAACCCAATAATTTGATGATTATATGCTATGAAATGATTATCTTGATGTTTAAAATGATTGCATGTTAAGATTTACTAATTATGATTATATGTTTAAGTTTTGGATTTGAGGTATGTAAGTTTGTTGAGTCTAGAATCTTGAAATAGATGGTTATATGTAAAATTTACAGATTCATAGGTACGGACTTTAACTCATGTTTCACCCACGAGTTTATTTATAAAAACTACGAAAATTTTATATGAGGATATATCTCTCTATTATGGTAATATTCATATATGGCGTGTAGTTTTTGGAGTAGAAATAAATAAGTTATGATTTATTTACCGAAACTGTAAAGAACCAGAGTCGGTTTAGAAAACGTAATGAAATCTAACGTTTTCCTCTTTCAAATTTAGTGAATCAACTTGGAACAGAACCCTAACTTAGAGAACTCATTTGAGATAATATTTGGCAGCGTTTGACACAATAGATAATTTATAAGAAATGTTTGAAGTCCCCTCCCCTGTTCTGAGTTTTAAATTGCACTACTGTACCATTTTACTTATTTATCCTAATTTCCTAAGTATTTTCTAAAACTGTTTTCTGGGGTATATAAGACTCCTAATGGTATATGGATTTAAAATTTCAAAAGGTTTGGATGAATATATAAAGCAGAATGAATTTTTAAAGTCACTCACTCTGTTCAGATTTCAAAACTGTAGCACCTTAGAAATTTATTTATATCTTTTATTCGGATGATGATTTTTGTAAACTGTTTCTCACTGGTTTTAAAGACATATACAGGAGTATGTTGTAAAACTTTCAAAGGCTTTTGATTTGTGGTTCAAGAGAAATGATTTTTCAAAGTTAGGATACCAAAGCTGTTTGATTTTATTAAGATGACTATTTTTTATCAAAGTATGATTTGTGATCATAGTTCTAATATCCGAGGTAGGAAAGATAAGTTAGTGATGAAGGTGAAATCTCTAAGTTATGGCCTAATAATCTAAGTTTAGGTATCCTGTTGCATGTCCTAAGAAAGAATTACAATCTACTAGCCTAGAATGGTGTTAAGGAGCAAGTACAATATTTAGAAAGATGATTAATTGATTTCTATGATGAGTTAGAATACTTGATTGTTCTCATATATTATTTGTATGATGTGTGGCACTTTTGAAATAAATGTGTATGTATTAAGTGATTAGAGTAAAGTAATGTCGTATGTGGTAATTTTCATAATTCATGATATGAGTGATATTGATATGCTATGAATGATATGATTATATTATTATGTGATTATAATATGGTTAAGGTTGAAGAATGCCCTTCTTGGCGCTACTATGTGATATTAAATGTTTATGTGTACTTATGAAAATGAAATGTGAACAAAAGTGTTATGCTCTATATGATTATGTGCTCAGTGATTTGTTTGAAGATGTGAAGTATAGTTGTTTTCGTACTTGTTACTTTTATGCTTGTTTATGTGGAAGTAAAGATAGATAAATCATATGATTCATTAGTAGGTCTAAGATGCATAAATCATGATTTTTCAAAGTTAAAAATGTTTGGAAATTGGTTGTGGATCTAGGTGAATAAGTATGGGATACGGGGGGCTGGTATTCCGTTAGTGGTTGATAGTTGGGGTCCACATAGGGGCTTGTCCACATAGGGACTGATTCACATAGGAATCGGGATTATAAACCACTAACTCGGCTATAGTAAAGTTATAGCCGTGACTATATTCCGGTTAGTGGTTGATAGTTGGGGTCCACATAGGGGCCTGTCCACATAGGGACTGATTCACATGTGAATCGGGATTATAAACCACTAACTCGGCTATAGTAAAGTTATAGTCGTGACTATAGTAAAGTTATAGATCACAAGCTCCAAAACACACGGCTTATTGCCGAACTCCACGATTGTTTTTCCAAACGGGCCCAATGTTTTCTCATGAAAAGTTTTCAAAGTCTACTCTCATTTTCACGCATATTGCATATTAAAGTAAAGAAAAAAAGGGTGTTAAGTACCCGACTTTTGCATATTAAAGTAAAGAAAAGAAGGGTGTTAAGTACCCGACTTTTGAAAGAAATGAAAGGGTGTTAAGTATTCTTGAAAGATTGAAATGAAAGGTAAAGGTAAGGTATAGTAAGTGTAAGTTTGAATGATCGTAAGTTTATTATGTGTTTGTGTATGCCTATATATATATGTGTGTATATATAAATTATGTGTAAAGACTTTTTCAAAACCTTGTTATTACTTCTGGATTCTTACTGAATCTTTTTAAAGGCTCATATAGATGTTATCTTGGTGTAGGTAACTCATGATCCGAATCCGAGGAGCAAAGTTGAACCAAGTTTGGGGAAAGCCGAGGGATCGAGCCGTATGGAATTTATGTGGATTTTAATAAACTTCCGTTTTGGTACTTAAAACTTTTAGTGGATTGTAATCCGTAGTACTTGAATATGTTACCGGGAAATGATTTTAACCCTTATGTATAATATAATGTTTTCCGACTATTCTTGGTATTTTCTTATGTTGATTTCTTAAGAGTTCCACCACAAACCGAATTCATTATTCGGAACAAGAAAACGTTTAAAGGAAAATGTGGCACCGAATAAAGAGAGAATGTTTTTGACTAAATCTATGAAGTGTTCGACTTAAAAGTTTTATTATTTTTTGTAAAGAAAGATTTTTATCGAACTAAAATTGAAGCGAAACACTTCAAGTATTTTCAAAACTAGAGAAAACTTTACCACCTTTCTCTAGAACTTTGTTTCGAAAAAAATAAAACCGTATTTTTCAAAAGGTCTTCCGCTGCAACTTATCATAAAAATCTTTATACCATTTTTCGGTATAGAGACTAAAGTAAACGGGGTGCTACAGGTTAGTTTCAAATAATTTCCATATAAGGAGGGTCCATCAAATAATCCTTTTATGATTTATTCGAACCAAAAATTAAGGAAATGAATGACTATAACTTATGGGGATGTAAATAATATATTATTGAGCCTATTGCAAAATAAACTCATTATGGGTTTCTTATTCATAAAATGTCAACACAAAAAATGCTTTTACAAAAAAATCCAGAAAATGTTCAGAGGTGTGTAAAAGACTAAAATATCTCATCACATTTTAATATGCTCCAATTTTCATTTAATTAAATTTAACCCCAGTCTGACTCCAAATTTCACCAATTATTCAATTTTGACACCTAACCCAATTTTGACAACAATTTTGCATGTCGCCGCCATAGACCGCTCTCTCCTGTGTTGAATTTTTTTTTCCCAAATTTCATTTTTTTTCTCCTTTTTTTCTTTTTTTCTTTTTTTTTCTTCAACATTTTTTGGCCTATTTAAAATAGTAATATTGTTGTAGTTGACAGTCATATTATTATGAACTCTATTACTGTTTAACATAGTAGATAGTAATATTATTACGTTAATTGGTCAACAAATCAAAGAAAATAAGAAGGCAAAATATATATAAATAAATATATATATATATAAATAAATAAATAAATATATATATATATATATATATATATATATATATATATATATATATATATATATATATATATATATATATATATATGGGGTTGACATTAATATTATTGTGTTTGTAGTAATTTTACAGTTAAGGACAGTAATATTATTACGTTGATTGGTTAACAAATCAAATGAAATAAAATAAAAAAAACAAAAAAATAATACTATTGATGTGGTTGATAGTCGTATTATTGTGTTTACAATAATTGTACTGTCGACTACAAGCCCACCCTTGTTGAATTATTAATCCCGGATATACAACATAAGATTGAGAGTTCTTGTGAGATTAAGTTTATTCCCAAAATTTATGAGCAGTCCCGCGAGGAAATTCATCATAAATCAACCGGTTCGTTTGATCGGGTTGAAATATCGACAGTAGCTTCCTGACTCATGGAGCTACAATTTGTGCGAAGAGTTTCTCCATCAGATAAACCGTCACGGAGATATGGGCGGAGAAAGATGGCTACAAATTTCAGGCAGCAACTTTACAAGAATGGAAAGCTTAGCGTGGATCATCGTTCGTGCACCGAAGCTGAAAACAAAGAGGCACAAATAAGGATTTTCGTAATCCATATGTAAGTATATATTAAATTTAATTCCACATCACGAGAACCTAATCTGCATGATTATGCTTAATAAAAAAATTTGGCGAAAACTGAATCTCGTTGAATTAATCTTGTCTCCTAGTACCCACGATCCTAACAATTGGTGTCAGAGCATCTATGTCCTATGTGATTAATTCTTCGGAATTCATCATGTTGACCCTTGATTGGTTTTGCAGGATTAGCCAATTCCGCTATCATGGTTATGATTTTAATTGCTTTATGTGTTTGAATCCCATTGCCTCGTGAGTGGTTATTTGTCGATTTATTATTCCCATCGCGTGATATTGATGGAAGATCGTGTGCCTGCGATTTGTATTCTTCATAAATTTTCTAGATTATAGTGTTAGATAGAAATTAGTTAGATAAAATAGTGCATATATGTTCTCGGATTTTCATGCGCGACTATGGTGTTTTTATCATCACGGATTTGTCTAGAGTTTGATTGAGCTGAATTATTATTAGTGGATGTTCCTGTACTCGCTGGACTACAATCCGACCATTCGGATTTTCAATCGGAGTAGCCCAGATGAAGATATAAATTTCAGAACATAGCTACAAATTCTATGACAACACCAGAATATTTACCGTGCGGCATCTCAACTTCGGGCGGCGGGCAACGGCGTCCAGACAGCCTGGAATTCGAGAATTCTTGAATTCACGAAGACTTTTGGACTTCCTAATTTTTAGAAAGTTACGAGTATTTTGTTTGAGAAACCTCTCTCTCTGTCTCTCTCTCTCTCTCTCTCTCACACACACACACACACACACACACGTTACTTTCTATCTCCCTTTCTCTCCCCCTTTTTCTTTCACGGTGGAGGAAGTCGTGGTGGAGGCGACAGCGGCAAGGTGTTGTGGTTATGGTGGTTGGGATGTCATTGGAATAATTTTGACCAATTGCATCTGATTTTCTTATCTTTTAAGAGATTTTTCTTTTGATTTGCATTTAAAATGACAGATCTAGGTTTTTCTAAATGTGGTGGTAGGTGACTACGGTCGCGACGGCTGCGATTGTTGGCGGCAACTGCGTTGGTTGTTAGGGTTTGCGACGTTTGGGAGTTATTTGCTGCTAGGATTTGAAATAGTAAATCATAGTACACCGTAGTATATTACCATACTATTCAGAAAAAATGAAAAATATGTAAACTGAAATAAAAAAATGAAAAAAATAGTATGCTCTTATTTGTAATTTTGAACATTATGTAGAAAAAAAAGGAAAAAAGTTTTTTTTTATAATAGTGTATAAAATGCTAACTTGAAGAAAGACAAAAAAGAAAAACAAATATTCTGTAAAAGAATAAAATAAAATCGAACTTGGTCAGAATCATAGTTAGTTAGACTCTACTCAAATAAAATGAAGCCGAACAATCGAGTTTGAGTAGGCCCAACCCAATTACATGTACTAGGCCTATCCCATCCAACTCAAATAAACAACAAAAAGAAACTAACTATGATTAAAGTTTTAGCAGATAAATTAAAGCAAATTTTAACAATATTGGCCGTAAGAATAGTTTGATATGAGAGAAGTAAACGACGTCGTCAGCAGTCGCTAGTTCTCTTCTCTTTAGGAACCGTGGTTTCTGGCGCGATTTTACCATTCCCATTCCTTAGGTACGGGTTCACCATGTAAATTCGAACTCTATCTGGGTTAGAATTGTACGAAGACATCATAAACTTGGTGGATAATCATCTATACATACGTGTTTAGATGTGCGTGTATTTATTGTAAATGATATAGTGAAATGCTGTTCGATTTGTTTCCGCTGATTTTGTAATTTGTTACAATATATGATGAATGTGTTGAACTTTTGTTTTAATGAAATTATTGTTAATGGTTTTCTCTATGTATTGTTTGTAGGGGGTTGAGTGAATGAATACAGTGCAGACGTTTCTAACTTATAATTTTGGGTCTTCGTTCCCATTTCATGTAATTGTTGTTGAGCCCTAATCTTGCTCGTTTCATTGTCCAACAATTTTGGTTTTAAATAGTCAATTAATAATTTTGATCTGACTTGATTTATATTATTGTGTTTGGCTGAACGTAGTTTATCGCAAATGGATGGGAGTAATGTAAATTCGGATCACATGATAGCGGAATTGGTTGAAATGGGGTTTGGTATCTCAGACATTACAGAAGCCATAAAAGCAGTGGGTCTGTCGCTGGATAATGTAATTGAGTTTATCTTGAACAACTCTTGTAGAAACAATGGTGGTGCTTCAACCTCTTCCGCATGTCTCACAGAAAACAAAGTTGTTGACAAATCACTTCGATCTTCTGGCAAAATGCGCCAAAAGAACATAACAGAGCACCTGAAATCCAAACGAAGCAAGGCCACTGATTTATTTGATGCATCGACCTCTAAAACAAATTTCTTGATAGGTAATGTAAAACGACCAGAAGTTTCTTCAATCGTGAATACGAGTTCAAAAGGAAGTGATTGGGTAAAAGAGGTGAATAATGTAATCCGCAAACGTTTTGGATGCTCATCCTTGAAGGGATTTCAGAAGGAAGTTCTAGCAGCTTGGCTATCTAACCAAGATTGTCTAGTTCTTGCAGCAACTGGATCTGGTATTTTTCACTCTTGCCCCTTCCTTCCACTGAGCAATAACATTTTCCATTTCTCAAAGGAATTTCATACTTTTGTTTTTGGCAGGAAAATCGTTATGTTTTCAGGTTCCAGCACTATTATCTGGGAAGGTGGTGGTTGTTATCTCACCGCTAATTAGCTTGATGCATGATCAGTGCTTGAAACTAGGGAAGCATGGGATTTCAGCTTGCTTCCTCGGATCCGGTCAAATTGACAAAAGTGTTGAAAATAAAGCAATGAGTGGTGAATATAACATTATTTATGCCTGCCCAGAGACAATTTTAAGGTGAACTCTCGTGTTTGCTGTTACACAAGTTTCCTCATAATGCATCTTTAAGTTTTGAAAGATAATAATATCATCCATTTCTTTTTATTTTTTGGCAGGCTAATAACACCACTTCAGAGCCTTGCAGAAAGTCACGGGATTGCATTATTTGCGATTGATGAAGTTCATTGTGTTTCTAAGTGGGGTCATGATTTTCGACCTGACTACAGGTTTATATCCTTCATTTCTCTTCCAATTAAAGTTCTAACTCTTACCTTAAATATGTTTCATGGTATTCTTCCTGAATATTAATTAGTGTTTTGCAACTGTTCTCATAGAGTTCTCTGCAAATGAGAACGAGGAAGGTGTGCACTGCTGTTGTTAGTTACTCTTTTGGGAACTTTTTTTCGTCTTTGCTGATCTTTGATGTCAAATTTTAAGTTGCCAATGATTGATTTGATTTCACCATATAGCTTTTTGTACTACAAGAGGATATCTTGGTAACTATAGTCATATAGGCTGAGTGCTTCTGATAAAACTGTATCTATCTTATGTTTTTGACTGTCAAATATAGAGATCTGCTTACTGTCTATGTCATGCATATTCTTTCATGTTTTGGAATAATTGCTAATATCTTCTAAGCCTCACTAACATTTGAAGTGCAACAACAGTAGACGCCAAAAGTTGTAAAAATCCTTAAAATCTTTAAAATCCTTAAAAAGGATTATTCTTAAAATCTCACTAAAATCCTAAAACGTTTTGGAATAATCACTAAAATCTCACTAATGATTATTCTTTTGACGTTTTAAGATTGTAACTAGTTCTTCAAGTTTGCGAGTAAAATCCTTAAAATCTTTAAATTCTACAATTTAGTGAGATTGTAACGATTTACATTTTTGTTTTCCCTTCAAAACAACCCAAGTAAAGCCTGAACCTTTTCATCATTAAACGTGTCAACAACGAGTCTTGTTCTAAAATTTTGAATTTATAAAATGAAAGTGTATCTGAGGAATTGAAGTGAGGAAAAGGCCTTTGTTACGCCATATGGAATAACTCAGACATTAGGATATGGAATGTTGCTCACATGGATATGCACATTTATTTATGTGTAGATGTACGCTTCTTAAACAAACGGATGAGGTTTATCTAAAGTGCCATGCTAAACTGGTAAAACTTTCTTGTTCATAGGTGTGTATATATGCAGACGTGCACTTATTCATTTATATGTATCGATCAAATTATTGCTTTCAAATTTCTGTCCCTCTATGAAACTTTGATCTATAGGGTATGAAAAAAATTACTCTCATCTCTTCCAAAATATTTTAGGCGATTGTCTGTATTAAGAGAGAACTTCACGGCTCAGAAATTGAAATTTTTGAAGTTTGACATTCCATTGATGGCTTTGACTGCTACTGCTACTACTCGCGTTCGAGAAGACATACTGAAGTCATTATGCATGTCAAAGAACACCAAAATTGTTATCACTTCATTTTTCCGACCAAATCTTCGTTTCTCTGTAAGTGTTGTGTTTCTATGTGGTTGCACATTCGGGTACTTGACTTTCGTGATTTTATTTCTCTTTGTCAACCTGTATTCTAAATTTTGTCATCCTTTATTACCACTAGATCGTTTTTGTAGTTATTATTTATTACTGCTACTGCTGCTGCTATTATTTGTGCCAACACTTGTGATTACACCAAAAGTTACAGCGTGGTTGGAGTAATAGAGATTGAGGTGTCAATCAACTCCATAGAGTGTCAAAACAACTAGAAATTTTAGTTTTTAAAATGAATAAAAATATGAATGTGTATTCGTGATCGTGCCGAAAAATCAATCAATAAATGTTGTCAAGTAGTATGTTGAGAAAGAAAATATTTCTATGATCCTTAAGTGACATTCGGGTAGCAAGTCATTCGAGTATCTCTTAATTATTTTCTTTACTATTACTAATTTTTAATGTTTCTCTTACTCGTTATGAATATCTATCTTAGCGTGAATCTAACTTTAGCTTATCTTGCTCATTTGATCACAATGTCTATAGAGAAAATGTAAATAAGAACTTGTAACTTATAAGCAATTATCTCTTAAATTGTGGTGGGCGAAATGGTACTCAACTATCATTTCATATTAAATCACATGTAAAATAATACCCTAAATTATCATATTAAATCCATCAATATTGAGAACTGTCATTAATTTGTTATTGTGTTTACTTATTTTCTTGCACTAATCAGCATATCATTGCAATTCTTATAGTTATTGTTAATATGGATGAGGAATATTAATTTATTTTTCAAATATACATTGATTGCAGCTTGTTATTTATCACATTTTAGTTAAAAAAAATGAGATATTTATTCCCACACTTGCAGGTGAGGCATAGTAGAACTTCATCTATATCTTCCTATGAGAAGGATTTCAGTGAGTTGATAAGGTTGTATACAAAAAACCGGAAATCTTTCCAAAAACTAATGTCAACGGATCTTGATAATTCCTCTAAAAACCCAAGCGGTTCCTCCGATTGTACCACATCTAGACTAGATGAAATCTGCAAAAATCAAGAACACGATATCGATGATTATGACTTGTCAGATGATGATGACGATGACTTCTTGGCCTCTCCAAATGATAAACAGTTGTCAGTTCAGTACCTGGAAGATGATTGCGATCAAATACAAGAAGTAGATGACCTGGATGGTACTGAACTAATTCTGGAATATTTCTCCTTTTTGATTTTTCAATCTTCGAAGAGGAATTAAATGCTCGAGATTCCTAGAATTTTCTTACATTGACCAATGCAGATGTACTATTGCTTTATTCAACCCCAAGTGCTATGATACAATAACTCAAATCTCTGTATTTTCAGTTTTCAATGTTGTAAAGATCCACTGCATTTATCTTTATACATTGATGAAAATATGTAACAGTATCTGACATTGGTACAGTTTGTTGTGGTGAATTTTGTGGGAAACCACTCCTAAACTTCAATAATTGCAAGACTGATGAGACTCGAGATCTGCTGAGGGATGCAGAAGGACCACTATTCCCTCAAGGACATCTGGAAGATGGACCAACAATCATATATGCTCCTACTAGAAAAGAAACTTTGAGCATAACAAAGTTCCTATCAAACTTCGGAGTAAAGGCTGCTGCTTATAATGCCAAGGTACCAGTATCATTCCACATATTTTGCTAACTGTGCAACAGTTTAAGTTTGGTTAAACAATGTTCTTCGTTTTTCTGGGAAAGAACTCTTTTTTTTTTTTGTTTTTTTTTATTGTTTTGATATGAAAGTTCGCTTCTCACATGCCATCATCCCACATATAAAGCATTTGCCGTATTTTTGTATTATGTCACAATAGGTTTTGTTTTCAACATCTATCTGAGGTTGTTTTGTTAACTTATCTGCTTACGTTTCCTTGTAGTTGCCAAAGTCACATCTCAGGCAGGTTCACAAAGAATTTCATGAAGATGAGTTACAGGTAGCAGAAAAATTGAATGACAAGTTATGGTATTGTCTTTATTCTTTGATTCGGCTGTGTAGCTGGAGAAGTGTATTTCATCTCATAGTGGATAACTGTTTTTTTTCCATATCTGTTTAATTGTGCATTGAATCACTCTCTTTTGGAAGTACTATGTTACTTTGCTTGAAGAGTACCCGATGTTGTACTATATGCATTGCGGCATCTTGTTTTTATCAGAAAAGTCGTCATTTAATACTACAAGTGTCAGATAAGTCTGGATTGTCATTGGACATCTGAACTTAAGGAAGCACATAAACATAAATTATTATGCAAATTCAGATCCATATTTTGTTTTCAATTTTGCATTTTCCTAATAGATGATCTGTGTCTTCTACCGCCAACCAAGCCTTTGATTTGCTTTGAACAATAAATTGTAGATTTAGCCAGTAAATTGTTATTTAATACTTTTGTAAAACCTGGTACTGAAATTAGTGAGATTCTGGGTTTCCTCTGAGGGCCTGTTATTATGTATCGTCTGTCAAAATACAGGAACTTTAATCCGAAAAGGCTAACTGTATTGGTATGTGAGCCGTGAGGTTCTAAGAGCTGAATCATACACTCTCTTCTTCTTGCAGGTGGTTGTAGCAACTATTGCATTTGGTATGGGAATTGACAAGTCGAACGTCCGGAGGATCATTCATTATGGTTGGCCACAGGTCAACATCTTGCAGTTTTATTTTGCAACGTGTATATTTAATTTCCTATTAATAATCTATCAAGCAAGCATTTCTTTTGTTGACAAGTTGACATCTAGGTTATATACGCCCGCCCGTTACATGTTTATGATTATGTGTTTTCACCTTACGTTTTAGGGGGCTGTACTATTTTCGTTGTTTCACAGTTCTTTTAATAACTATATTCCCTATAGAGCTTGGAAGCATATTACCAAGAAGCTGGTCGGGCAGGTCGGGATGGAAAATTAGCAGACTGTGGTAAATATGTTTTGTTATGCATAAAACTATGTATACTTGAAAGCATGATTGGACATTATATGATAACTTTTGTATTTCTTTCGAGTAGTCCTATATGCAAATCTATCAAGAATGCCTACACTTTTGCCAAGTCAAAGAAGTGAAGAACAGACAAAGCAAGCGTATAATATGTTATCCGATTGCTTCAGGTCAATATCATTTTTTTTTTCTTTTACATTCTGCACTACATTTTTCAATCAGTTCCTTGTGTACATGCCGCCATATCATTTCCTCCAACAACTTGTAGGTATGGAATGAGAACTTCTTGTTGCAGAGCAAAAATGCTTGTAGAATACTTCGGCGAGGAGTTTTATCAGGACAAATGTCTCTTGTATGTCACGTTTCTCTTATTACACACTTCCTCAAACTTCACCTTTTAAGGCTGTAATATCAGAAAAAAAATATAACACTATTTGACTGCGAGAAATAGATCTTCATGTTATTGAAATTTGTGCTTTCTTCTTCTTCTTATCTCCAGTGAGACTCTCTAGTTATTGTTGGACTCCTTTTCCAAACAACACTTTTATTCTCTGATTAGATGAAAGAAGTTGCAAATTGCTCGTTAATGCACATTGTATGCATGGTTTTTCGATGCTTCCTGCATATGTGAGACTACAAGTGTACATTATTATAATATGTGATTAAGTCTGGCATGCTATCTATAGATCTAAGGTGAGTATGTCTTTGCTAGGAAACAAAATCTGAAAAAAAATTCCGGCATGTTCTGTGTGTATAATAAGTCCCAAATGCAAACACTAGTTCATAATACACAGTGTATTATTCATTCGTTTATATGTTTTCTGAGCACGATTTCTTGAGTATATTTAAATGTATCAATATTACATTCTTGTATTTGGACAAACTAATTATGCTAAGAGGTACATGAAACTTTAGTTGCACATAATCTAGCTTTGTTTTAATGCACAGATGTGATGTCTGCATCAATGGGCCTCCAGAAATTCAGGATCTGAAAGTTGAAGCGACAGAACTATTGAAGTGTATTTCCACGCATTATGTGAGTCCAGTTGACTCCATAATATTCTATCCTTGTGCTACAGATTATTTCTTCTGAATTTTGCCAAAAATTTATAGAAAAACCATATTATGTTTTTTGATTGATCATTAAATCCTATAGAAATTCTTTGAAAGATAAAAGAAATCAAATAATTTTCTGTTGTGAAACAATCTTATAGATGTTGATTTTGTGCATGTGTAATATTATACATTTATTTTCCAGAATTTTGGAGATGGGTTATGTGATTATGATGATGATCCCATTGAGAGCTCCAGAAGCAGAAGGAGATTGATGGAAAAATCAAACATTAGGGCATTTGTGAGTAGGATAAGGGAACAGGTACATCTACTTAAATGCTCATGCAGACAATATATTCATTTCTAACATTTATTAATAATGTAAAAAGGCTTCTCTAAATAATATTCATTTCTTAAACGGAATTTTGTTTTAGAAATACATGTATATATATATATATATATATATATATATATATATATATATATATATATATATATATATATATATATATATATATATATATATATATATTCCCAAAGAAACACTGAATGGTTCATGAAGAATCAAAGGCTAATATATATTCCTTGTCTTATGATTTTATTCTCTTAAACAGTATTGTTGTTTCTTCTACTTGTTTTCCTCTTCATTTATGCTTGCTGAAAAACCTATATGTTCGTTCAACAATGCTTTTGGTGTTGCAGAATGACACATTTGCTGCGAGTGACTTGTTATGGTGGCGTGGTCTTGCCCGTATATTACAAGATAGAGGGTTTATTCGAGATGGAGATGACAAGGTATGATCTTCATTAATTCATTTAGTGTCATATAACACTTTTATTTGTTCCATTTTATCAAGTCCTCAAACAATAGGAGATATTTAATGATTTTTCGGATTTGTCACTGATTGTAGAAAGTTACAAGTATTTTGTTTGAGAAACTTCTCTCTCTCTCTAAAATGTCACGTTATTAAAATGCTGTTATACTGAAAATTCAGCTACTCAATTACCACGTAGTTGGATTCTTTTTTATCTGCGTTCTCCACCATAATACACAAACAGAGGTAATGGCGAATTTCCACGTCGAGTTTTGGCCTGAGAAAAAAACCTAGGTGTTTTTCAGTTAGGGAAAGATTTGAGTTAATGGCTGCCTATTCTCGGATGAAATTGTTGAACATTGTTACACTAATTGATTTTATGTTGATTGCAAGAGCATTCTCCAAGTGAACTCATAAACTAATTGATTCTTCATTCTCTACTTTAGTTGTTGCGTGCGCCTAAAGCATGATTATTTGTCCATCTTTGCAGTATACATTATAAGTCTGACCTTGCATACAAATTCCTCATTCTTTTTAAGAAAATCTTGATGTAATTTAATTGTTAATTTCACCATCTTAAAAATACCAATACAGGTTCTACTTTTAATCATTTTAACTGTTGTGAATTTCTTTACCAATATTCTCCGAAAACTATCTTGTGCTATGCTATGCCTAGTTTATTTTGGTCAAGTGTTTTTTCTGCAATCTGATACGATTGTGCTCTTAGCATTAGAACATATATATATATATATATATATATATATATATATATATATATATATATATATATACTTTCGGAAGTAAATCTGACAACCCACACAACATAATGAGTGATCATGGTATTGTAATCTGCAGAGCCATGTTCAAATAAAATATCCGGAAATAGCAGATTCCGGGCTGCAATATTTGAAGTCTGAGTTGGAAAAGCCATTCCATGTTTACCCGGAAGCAGATATGCAGCTGTCAATGAGAAGCCCCAAATCTTGTTCGAGTTTTTCAAAATGGGGAAAAGGGTGGGCAGATCCTGAGATTCGTAATCAGCGCTTACAGAGAAACAAGACTTGGAGAAAGCCGAGGAAACAAAACTCTCGTAAACGTAAGCCTAATTTGAGCACTGTTCGAGGTAGGTTATCTGCTAAACTCAGAAAATTGAAATGAGCTTGACAATTTGTTTTTGGAGTTAGTAGCTTAAAAGAGTACAGGAAAGCTTTTCAAATTTCAATGGAAGCAATAAATTTGCTACTCTAAATTTATGTAAACCAATTATCTTTTTGTTCTTCAAAATTCTTGGAACTTATATTAGGGCTAAATACAGCTTGTACCCAAGTATAGGGTTGGTAACACTTACTCTCTTAAAGTTACAAATGTAACACTTAAACTATCTCCAACAGCTATTTTAAAAACGATCGTCTATATCGATAATTTAGCAGATGAACAACGTTATACAACACCATTTTTAACATCACACTCCAACAACATTGTTCATATTTTACACAATTATCATATTTTATTATTTTGCAAATTTTTATTTTTTAATTAATTTAAAAAATTATATTTCAAGTTTAATATTCCAACTGTATTGTAAAAACCATTTACAAAATTATTCAAAATAATAATAATAACTAATATTTTAATAGTCTTAACAAAGAAGTATTAAATATAAATATTTCGTCAATATAACTTCAACTTCGGTAATTTTATTAATTAAAAAAAAAATTACTTAGAGTATTTATACCATATTTTGTGGTTAAATGGGATTTAGTGTGATTATTTTATAATTTTAAATGTTTACACAATTTGTTAAAAAACAATTTTGGTTCTCCAAATTTGAGAAACCAAAGTTAAATTTTTACACATTCTAAGCTTTTGCATTTTGTTGTTGGATATGTGGTTTTTAGAGCATCTTCAAAAGTGTTATGCAAACTCATATTTTACCCAATATGAACAACCAATAGCAAAAATGTAAGCTCCAAGAGCAAAATGCATAAATAATAAATTGGCTAAATTGTAACTTTGGCTTCTCAAATCTGAGAAACCAAAACTACAATTTAGCAAATCTTGGAAATATTAAAATAATATTATATTGCACTTTATAATATATTTATCATTAAAAAATATTTTATATTGTCTTGTTTTTTTGCAAATAAATGTACTAAAGATGAAATTTACTATTTTACTTAGTATTAATAATAACTAAAATTAGAAAAACATTATCGTTTTAATTAACATAAAAAAAATTCATAAAGAATTATAAAATTTTAATGTTTATTAATTTATATAATTAAGTTATTGAAACTTATTTTATCAAATTTAAAGTTAATTTTGTATACTTATTCATTAGTATTATTAGTTATTAGTATATTAACTAAAATAAAAGTGAAATAAATTTGTAAAAGAAAAATTATTAAAGATTCAACATATAAATATATTGTTTAGAATAATACACATTTTATAATATTTATAATAATTGAATATCATGTAGAAACCATTTAATAAAAAATAATTAAATATAATAATTGTGTAAAATATAAACAATGTTGTTGGAGTGCAATGTTAAAAGTGGAGTGCTACAACACTGTTCATTGGTTATATTATAGATATAGACAACCATTTTTAGACAAACTGTTGGAGATGACCTTACCCCTCATTAATGAATTTAATGGTAAGGCTTTGACTTTAAATGATGTGGCGCCCTAGCCATTTATATAAAGGGGACCTTATATAAACAATGAATATGTAATAGTAAAAAAATTCAACAACCTATCAAAAATTTAAATTTGTTATTTCAGTATTGTAAATTTACGAATGAAAAAAAATGAATTTTGGTTTTATTTTTTGTTTTACTTTGTAAATTTACGAATGAAAAAAATTGAATTTTGGTTTCATTTTTATGTTCATTTTTTTGTTATTTTAATTAGTATATGATTCTAATATAATAATCCCACTTTTTATTTATCAGAATCACAAAATGTATTCAAAAGTTAATAACAAATTACAATTTGAACGTCTAAATATTTAAATTCAAGTAATTATGAAATAAATTTTTAAATCAATAATTATTGTAAAAAAGGGTTGGACATTTAAGTCTTGAAAATAATATTTTTTTTTCTTACAAATATTTAACGTATTTTATATTACTTTAATAATTGAGATTTTTGTTTATATTAGGGTCGTATACTAATTCAAATGTGGAGTTAAACATAAATCAAAATAATATTTTTAATAAGTATTGTATTTTAGAAAATTTGTTTTCTGAAAGATTATAATGTATCTGCTAAATTATCGATATAGACGATTATTTTGGAAAGATATTATTATATATGTATCTTTATATAATGGCTTGAAGGGTATTTTGGGAAGAAATAATGCTAGATCATTCAAAGTCAAAGTCTTACTATTAAATTCATTAATGAGGGGGTAAGTGTTACATTTGTAACTTTAAGGGGTAAGTGTTACCAATATTATACTTTCAGGGTGCAAACTGTATTTAACCCCTTATATTATGGGAAAATATATATTTTCATAATGCCACATGGCCCCTCAACAAATATATATATATTGAATAGTCTTTTAAACACCAACCCTCATTAGGAGAGTTGGTACCTAGCCTTTACCAATAGGGTAACGGTCTAGGGTTCGAGTCCCCCCCTCCCCTACTTCCCCTTGTAATGGACTTGAATTTACTCAAAAAAAGAATAGTCTTTTAAACATGGGGCAATTTGCTAAACACCCCTCCATCGTAATACCCTTTCAAATCAGGACAAGCGAACTTTTGCAAGTTGCTAAAAGTCATTTATTCACCAAACGCGCCTTCATCCCGTCAGATATGACTGCCTCCGTCAGATTCCGTCCAATCTTGTTGCACTATGTCAAATCTGCCCCGCCTCCGCTTTTTATCGTTGCCATTGCCGAAATTCTGTCACAACCACACACACATAATCACGCGCCTGCATATACACATACACAACCACACACACGCACCACATACAATTTTGGTTACACACATTCATCTCCGCTGTAATTTAATAATCATGGAAACCGAAAAGAAAAAAATATGAAGAATTGTTTGGTGATGTTGATGGTAATATTGACCGTGATGTACGAATCAAAGATTTAAGTTTTTTTCTTCAGCTTATTTTAACTAAGCTGTCTAAATTGTGTAATTAAAGTGTCTAAGTAGTGCAACTAAGATGTCTAAGCTGTCTAAGATGTCTAACTTCATAGTAAAATTACATAAAAAACATGTGTTTTTTCTAACTTTTGCTCGTTATGTAATTACGCTCTGTAAATAAGTTTTCTAAGTTGTGTGTGTAAGTTGCGTATGTGTTGTGGGATACATCTATTTTTGTTTTAGTTTTTTCTTGAGTTCATTTTAACTAAGTTGTTGCTTATTAATATGGGTAAATAACACTTAACCCCCTTGTGGTTTGGACATTTTGCACATGACCTCCTTATAATATGAAATTAGGCACATAACTCCCTTGTGCTTTGAACATTTTGCACATGACCCTCTTATGAGATGAAATTAGGAACATAACCCCCTTGAGGTTTGATAGAGGTAGCTTCAGTTACATTTTCCATCCAATTTAACGGCAAGTGAAGCTCAATCTCCAAAAAAGAGAGTGGGTGTAGAAAAAGGTCAAACTAATTCTTGCAAAAGACCAAAATATCATATTGCTTTCTATTTTCGAAAGTCAAGAAATTAATTTTAATTTTAGCATTATATTTTTTTTAATTTAATTTTCATTTCAATTTTATAGAATATTTTTTTTATATTTTTCCAAAAGAAGAAAAAAAAATCAAGAATTTGTTTCTTAAAAAAAGTTAAAATTTGATAACAGATATAATATAATATATTATATAGAAAATAATAAATAATAATCATAATTCATAATAATATTAAAGCTTTTGAAATATGTAGAATTATTTTACCGAATTATAATTGAATAAAGAAATTGATAGTTCATAATTTTATATCAAGTTTAATCCTTTTATATTTGATTTGTAGCATATGATATTTTAGAATTGGTTTCTAAAATTGAATAAATTGTCAACCGTACAATAACTGGTATCATATACCTTTTGTGCTGCAAAATTAAAAAAACACAATAATATATTATATTTCTCATTTTACAAAGAAATACATTAAGCGTTTTCATTTTATAGAATAGTTATATAGTTATTTTTAAATTAAAACGAGATATTTTGACTTGATAGAGTAACCAACGAACGGTTGGTATGGTTGCAATTTGGCTAAACTTTAGGGGTAATTTTCTATTTTCCAGTTTTTTGTTAATGGAGTTAACATAAGCAACCTCTATCAAACCTAAGGGGGTTATGTGCATAATTTCACACCACAAGGGGGTCATGTACAAAATGTCCAAGGCAGAAGGGGGTAATGAGCCTAATTTCATATTATAAAGGGGTCATGTGCAAAATGTCCAAACCACAAGGGGGTTAAGTGCTATTTACCCTATTAATATTACTAAGTTGTGGCTTATTAATATAACTCAGATGTGCTAATCACCGCGTCATCGTTACTGTTAGCAAATTCCGTTAAAGAGATCCCAGACCTAGCGGCAAATGCATGACGAAGAGCGCACATGGACCTTAAGCAAACATACAAAATCCGCCTGTCCTTATAGCAATAGAGAATATTTTTGATGGACCTCCAGCTAATTTCCCTTTGAACAAATGGATTAAAAGCCTCTTAAGCTAGATGTCGATTTGGATATGGCCCCTGAACAAATTGATTTTTAAGATTTTTTTCGAAGTTACTTGACGCGGAACGGAAGCACGGTAAAGAATTAATTTCTACGAATTAATCCTATAGAACAAAATAACATTCGGAATCCACCGAAAACTCTGGAATCCACCAGAAAATAGAGAAAACTCTAAATATTTTATTAAAATTCGAAATTCTTCTCAAAATAAAGTGTCCTAAGGCAGCTATTTATACTAAAAAGCTGAAAACCCTAATTAAACTAAGAAAATATTGGAAATTTCCAAAAAACGGCAAAAACGAGTTCGATCCTGATTCTAGTAGATCTCGTAATTTTTGCAACCCAATTTATGGAATCGTAATACGATTTTTCTATGATTTGATATTAATTTTCTAAAACTTACCTAAAATAGCAATAACGAACTTCTAGGAGTCTAAACGACGTTGGATTGCTGAAATTGGACGTGATTCATGAGCTTTTGTCATGAGTTTTGTTCCTTGCGCCGTTTCACTTGAGATATAGTTAGTTTCGTACTCAAATACAATTTGAGTTCGTAGAAAACCCTTATTTTTCCATAATTTCTTTCGATATTTCCACCAATGCCCGTAAATAACTCTTCTCCGAATTAAGTAGTTATTTTGCAATTCGAATCCAATTTGACCTTTCGATATTTCCACCAATGCCCGTAAATAACTCTTCTCCGAATTAAGTAGTTATTTTGCAATTCGAATCCAATTTGACGTTCCTTATCAATCTCCTCTTCTTCAAAAGAGCTCGACCTCGAGCTATGATCAAAATATAACAATGCATACTTCTTTGCAAACAACTTCAAGTGCTCCACCAATCTTTTTGGCACAAAAATCTCGCTTACAAAATCATCCTCCAAACGAGGCATTAGAAAAATTGGCTTCTTAATCGAAAATCCCAATGGCTCTGCCAATTTCTCCGATATAAGAACTTCACAGCAAACACTATCTACAATTAGATCACATACCTCAACACAATCCACTTGTCCCTTCTCTTCCCGTGCACCTTCCTCTTCTTGAACAAATTTTACAACTTCAGATTCTTCCTCAAATTTGTTTTTAACACCCTCTTTCAACTCATCGACTCCCTCTTCAACCTTGCCAACGTTCTGTTCTATCTCGTTGATGCTATTTTCAACTTTGTTGATGTTATCTTCAACCTCGTTGACTCTCCCTTCAACTTCATCGACTTTCACCTTGATTTCGTTAATGTCACCGTTAATCATAGCTACGCTAATTCTAACTTTTGCATCAACAATTTCGTTTTCAACTTCGTTAACTCCTACGCCATGATCCTCCACCAAACTGGATGCTTGAATAACGAACGAAGTATCTTGTACCTTCTTAACTTTGACAACGGGTGGAACATCTTCGATTTTTCTAGAAGAACTATTTCGCTTATGATAATATTCCTCCCTCCATGCTAACTCTTGAGCCTCTTCAAGGGTGTAGAATGTATGGCACACCATCCTAAGATGTATTGAAATATTCAATCCTGTCAAGTACCGTGAAATTTCCATACTTTCGGATTCTTGCAGGTTATTTAAGTTTGTTAGTCTCATAAACTCAGTAGTATACTTCTTAACCGATCTACTCCCTTGCGAACAATTACGATATAGTTGAAATAGATGTTGCTTGTAATCTAAAGGTAAAAAATGAACCATCAACATTTTTCTCATCCTCCTCCATGATTGGATTGGAAACTTTTCCTGTCTAGCTCTATTCCTCTGTATTTCATCCCACCATGCGGCTGCACAACCCTTTAACTCACACCTAACCAATTTTACCTTCTTATTCGGCAAAATATCCATCAATTCAAAATATCTTTGACTTTTGATACCCAATCGATAAAATCCTCAACTTCAATAAAATTTCCACTAAAAGAAGGAATTTCAGCTCTTACCCGATATTTATCACGATCCTTTTGCCTCCTTATAGGCGGGTTTTCTTCAAAATCAGAGTTGTCGCTCCCCTTTGAATAGTCATCATACATTGATTGAAATTGAACAGGTCCATGATAATTTTATCTAACATATGCACCTCGGGCTACACCGTCGGCAATCATCATGCTAGATTCAGTCCTTCTGTTGTTGTTGTCAATGGCAAATCCCTCGCGCACCAACCGCAGATTTTGCAGTTTTTCAACCCCGCGGTCATCGCCAACGTAGTTGTTGTCTTCATGTTTCGCACCTTTCACCATCTAACCAGGAAAAACCTCGCTACTGATGCCAACTGACGCAGAACGAAAGCACGGTAAAGGATTAATTTCTACGAATGAATCCTATAGAACAAAATAACATTCGGAATCCACCGAAAACTCTGGAATCCACAAGAAAATAGAGAAAACTCTAAATATTTTATTAAAATTCAAATTTCTTCTCAAAATAATGTGTCCTAAGGCACCTATTTATACTAAAAAACTGAAAACCCTAATTAAACTAAGAAAAAAATATTGAAAATTACCAAAAACGACAAAAACGAGTTCGATCCTGATTCTAGTAGATCTCGTAATTTTGGGAACAACCCAATTTACGGAATCCTAATACAATGTTTCTATGATTTGATATTAATTTTCTAAAACTTACCCAAAATAGCAAAAACGAACTTTTAGGAGTCTAAACGACGTTGGATTGCTAAAATTGGACGTAATTCATGAGCTTTGCTCATGAGTTTTGTTCTTTACGCTGTTTCACTTGAGATAGAGTTAGTTTCGTACTCAAATACAATTTGAGTTCGTAGAAAACCCTTATTTTTCCATAATTTCTTTCGATATTTCCACCAATGCCCGTAAATATCTCTTCTCCGAATTAAGTAGTTATTTTGCAATTCGAATCCAATTTGACGTTCCTTATCATTACTATATCGTCCAAATTTGGGACGGAACTCTAATTATTAGGGGCAAAAATGTCCATTAAACTTTTAGGGGGAAAACGCAAGCTATCAAATAGTTGAGGGAAAAAAATATTGGGAAAAGTATCCCACGAGCCAATGATAAATCTACAAAACGTTTAGGTTTAAAATTTTCTAATCATGCAATTTCATTTAAGATGATTATGTAATTAAATTTATTCGAAAAACTTACAATAGGATTCTGATACGATCTTAATGATGTCTTCAAAATTCACGCACTAAAAGAATTCAGATTGTTGGGGTTCCGATCTTCTATTGTATATTCTAGATCATTAAAGTACTTCTCTTGTATATTGGTTTTATATTTAAGAGAAAATTTTCAATTGCAATAAAAAATTTTCAGAGGGAAAATATATTTTATGCTCTCAGTAATGAAGTGCGCGACCTTTATTTTATTTATTTATTTTTATTTTTTTTTTATTTTTTTTAAAGAACTTGTATTCGCTCTTCAATAAATACTTGATGTTTGTATGATTTTTATGAGACATGAAAGAGTTGACAGCAATAAAATTGAGGAGTCCTTTTCCTAAAATACTTAACGACCGATTTGTACACTTCAGGCGTCCCTCTGTGTCTTCTCTCATAATTATTATCCGATTTTATTTTCTTAATTAACTAGATAATCCAATGAAATATAATAGAGACCAAATGAAGAAATATGAGCCAAATTTTTAATTAATAAATTAACTTGTACATAAATATAAGGGGTAATTTCATTTTACCCTCTTATAGTCAACCTCTGTGTTATCTTACCCCCTTGTATTCCCAACTATATCAATTTATCCCTTGTACTCAACTAATTGCGTTAATCAAGTGTTTCCGTCAATTTTCTGCAATTCCTCCTAGAGCAAAGGGAAAACTTTTAGGTCAAAATTGAATAGACACAAATACCCTTACCTCATCCCCTAATTACATATAGGGATTATTTCACAAAATTCCCTCATTAAATATGTGCAGTTACAATGAGCCCAAATTTATTTTTCATTTTTAAAGTAAATTAAAAACGTCTTTTATTAATTAAAAATATTTAGGCTTCACCATCATAACATTACTTTATTCTTATGTATCTTAAGGTTGAAATAGATTATACATAATTCATTTCTATAAATATCACGTTCCCAACCTTAGCGTTCTCTTATATTTCTCTTTTTTCTCACCACGATAGCCACCCCAATCTCCACTCGTCTTTCTCTCCTCTGTTATCTCTATTTGTTTTTTCTTGTTTCGATTTCTCCAGTGGAATTATCTTCTATCTCTCATTACGAAATGAATTTTGAATATTATTTGTGTTTGAAACAAAAAATAAGCAAATAATAAGAACTCGTGAGAAGATGTTGTCCACTTGTTCATGAATGTACATAGCCAGTTTACAAATTTTCTTTCTTCGTCTTTGTCTCAATTCTTATTACACCCGAAAAAAACCCCTCACAGTCACAAACATGACCCCATTTTTTTGCCTTTTGTTTCTTAGCATTTTGTCATGGCAATCCCATTGTTTGTGCGTTTCTTAATTTTTTCCCCTATAATGATCATTCTCCTATTGATTTTAAATATGGAGATGCGTTCTTATGAATTGGGATAAATCTGGTTACATGATTACGAGATCTATCGTGGATTTAATTTTTAGAAGGTCTGAATTTTTTTTTTTTCTCATTTTCATTATGAATAATGGATTACGTTCTTCTCCAATAGTGGATTACGTTAATTTTCTAGTGGATTTTCAAACAAACATTTTAGTGGATGTCGATAAGATTGTATTGGATTTCAAGTTCTTGCTTCTAAAAATAATGTTTTTTCAATAATTTGGAATTAACCTGTCCTAAGCATTCTTACTTTCCTTTTGGCATGAGCTTCGAGCTAAGCATTATTCCTCTTCATATGGAATTAGCTTGTGCTAAGAATTCTTACTTTCCTTTTGGCCTTAGTTTCGAGCTAAGCATTCTAACTTTCCTTTTGACATTAGCTTCGAGCTAAGCATTATCCCTCTCCTTATTGAACTAGCTTGTGCTAAGAATTCTTACTTTCCTTTTGACCATTAGCTTCATGCTAAGCATTATTCCTCTTCTCATGGAATTAGCTTGTGTTAAGCAATCTTACTTTTCTTTTTGGCATTAGCTTCAAGCTAAGCATTATTCCACTCCTTATGGAACTAGCTTGTGCTGTGCATTCTTACTTTCCTTTTGGGAATTAGCTTCAAGCTAAGCATTATTTCTCTCCTTATGGAATAAGATGGTGCTAAGCATTCTTAATTTCCTTTTCGCACTACCTTCGAGCTAAGCATTATTCCTCTTCCTATGTAATTAGCTTGTGCTAAGGATTCTTAATTTCCTTTTGGAATTACCTTCGAGCAAGTATCATTTCTCTCCTTATGGAATTAGGTAGTGCTAAGCATTCTTAATATCCTTTTGGCACTAGCTTCGATTTAAGCATTATTCCTCTTCTGATGGAATTATCTTTTGCTAAGCATTCTTACTTTCCTTTTGGCATTAGCTTCAAGCAAAACAATCTTAATTTCCTTTTGGCATTAGCTTCGAGCTAAGCATTATTCCGCCCCTTATAGAACTAGCTTTTGCTAAGCATTCTTACCTTCTTTTTGTGCATTAGCTTCGAGCTATGCATTACTCATCTCCTTATGGAATTAGTTAGTTCTAAGCATTCTTAATTTCCATGTGGCATTAATTTCGAGTTAAGCACTATTGCTTTTCTGATGGAATTAGCTTGGGCTAAGCATTCTTACTATCCTTTTGGCATTAGCTTTGGACTAAGCAATCTTACTCTGCTTTTGGTATTAGCTCCGAGCTAAGATTTATTCCGCTCCTTATGGAATTAGCATGTGGTAAGCATTCTTACTTTGATTTTGGGCATTTGCTTCGAGCTAGGATTTATTCCTCTCCATATGTAATTAACTTGTGCTTAGGATTTTCAATTTCCTTTTGGCATTAGCTTCGAGCTAAGTATTATTCCTTTTCGAATTGAATTAGCTTGTGCTAGGCATTCTTACTTTCCTTTTGGTATTAGCTACGAGCTAAGGAATCTTACTTTCCTTTTGGCATTAGATTCATGCTATGCATTATTCCGCTCCTTGTGGTATTAGCTTCTGCTGAGAATTCTTACTTTCCTTTTGGGCATTAGCTTTGGGTTAAGTATTTTCCTTTGCTTATGGAATTAACTTTTGCTAAGCATTCTTTCTTTTCTTTGGGCATTAGATTCGAGCTAAGCATTATTGATCTTCTTATGTAACGAGCTTGTGCTAAGAATTCTGACTTTCCCTTTGGCATTAGCTTTGAGCTAAACATTATTACTTTTCATATGGAATTAGCTTGTGTTAAGCATTCTTACTTTCCTTTTGGCATTAGTTTCGAGCTAAGCATTGGTCATCTTCTGTTGGAATTTGCTTGTGCTAAGCATTCTTACTTTTCTTTTGGCATTAGCTTCGAGCTAAGAACTATTCATCTTCTTATGGAATTATCTTGTGCTAAGAATTCTTACTTTTATTTTGGCATTAGCTTCGAGCTAGGAATTCTTAGTTCGAGCTAGGAATTCTTAGTTTTCTTTTGGCCATTGCTTCGAGCTTAGCATTTTTCCGCTCCTCTTGGAATTAGCTTGTGAAAAGTATTCTTACTTTCCTTTGTGGCATTAGCTTCAAGCTAAGCATTATTCCTCTCCTTATGGAATTCGCTTGTGCTAGGCATTATTACTTTCCTTTTGGCATTAGCTTCGAGCTAAGCATTATTCAGCTCCTTATGGAATGAGCTTGTGTTAAGCATTTTTACTTTCCTATTGGGAATTGGCTTTGAGATAAGCATTATTCCTTTCCTTATGGAATTATCTTGTGCTAAGCATTCTTAGTTTCCTTTTGGCATTAGCTTTAAGCTAAACATTATTCCTCTTCTTATGGAGTTAGCTTGTGCTAAGAATTCTTACTTTCCTTTTGGCATTAGCTTCGAGCTAAGCAATCTTACTTTGCTTTTGGCATTAGCTTCAAGCTAAGCTTGATTCCTCTCCTTAGGGAATAAGCTTTTTCTAAGAATTCTTACTTTCCTTTTGGGAATTAGCTTCGAGCTAAGCATTATTCCTCTTCTTATGGAATTATCTTGTGCTAAGCATTCTTACATTCCTTTTGGCATCAGCTTGGAGCTAAGGAATATTCGTCTTCTTATGGAATTATCTTGTGCTAAGCATTCTTACTTTCCTTTTGGCATTAGCTTCGATCTAAGAATTTTTACTTCACTTTTGGCATTAGCTTAGAGCTATGCATTATTCTGCTCGTGTAATCAGCTTGTGCTAAGCATTCGTACTCTCATTTGAGGCATTAGCATCGAGCTAAGTATTATTCCTCTTCTTATGGAATTAGCTTGTGCTAAGCATTCTCTCTTTCCTTTTGGGATTAGCTTCGAGCTAAGGATTATTGCTCTTCCTATGGAATTAGCTTGTGCTAAGCATTGTTACTTTTCTTTTGGCATTAGCTTCGAGATATGCATTATTCCTCTTTTTATGGAATTAGCTTGTGTTAAGAATTCTTACTTTCCCTTTGGCATTAGCTTCGGGCTTACAAATCTTACTTTCCTTTTGGCATTAGCTTGGAGCTTAGTAATATTCCTCTTCTTATATAATAAGCTTGAGATAAGCATTCTTACTTTCCTTTTGGGAATTAGCTTCGAGCTAAGCATTATTCCTCTTCTTATGGAATTAGCTTGTGCTAAGCATTCTTACTTTCCTCTTGGCATTAGTTTTCAGCTAAGCATTCTTACTTTCCGTTTTGGCATTAGCTTCGAGCTAAGCATTACTCCACTCCTTATGGAACTAACTTGTGCTAAGCATTCTATCTTTTCTTTTGGGCATTAGCTTCTAGCTAAGCATTATTCATCTCTTTATGGAATTAGCTGGTGCTTCCTCTCCTTATGGAATTAGCTGGTCCTAAGCATTCTTAATTTCCTTTTCGCATTAGCTTCGAGCTAAGCATTATTCCTTTTCTTTTGGAATTAGTTTGTGCTAAGGATTCTTAATTTCCTTTTGGAATTACTTTCGAGCTAAGTATTATGTCTCTCCTTCTCGAATTAGCTGGTGTTAAGCATTCTTAATATTCTTTTGGCACTAGCTTCGAGCTAAGCATTATTCCTCTTCTGATGGAATTATATTGTGCTAATCCATTCTTACTTTCCTTTTGGCATTAGCTTCAAGCTAAGCAATTTTACTTTCCTTTTGACATTAGCTTCGAGCTAAGCATTATTCCGCTCCTTATAGAACTTGCTTGTGCTAAGCATTATTTCCTTTTTTTTGGGCATTATCTTCGAGATAAGCATTATTCCTCTCCTTATGGAATTAGCTAGTGCTATGTATTCTTAATTTCCTTTTGGCATTAGTTTCGAGCTAAGCATTATTCCTCTTCTGATGGAATTAGCTTGGGCTAAGCATTCTTACTATCCTTTTGGCATTAGATTTGGACTATGTATTCTTTCTGTGGTTTTGGCATTAGCTTCGAGCTAAGCTTTATTCCGCTCATTATGGAATTAGCTTGTGGTAAGCATTCTTACTTTGCTTTTGGGCATTTGCTTCGAGCTAAGCATTATTCCTCTCCTTATGTAATTAGCTTGTGCTTAGGATTCTGAATTTCCTTTTGGCATTAGCTTCGAGCTAAGTATTACTCCTCATCTTATTGAATTAGCTTGTGCTAAGTATTCTTTCTTTCCTTCTGGCATAAGCTTCGATCTAAGGATTCTTACTTTCATTTTGACATAAGTTTCATGCTATGCATTATTCCGCTCCTTTTGGTATTAGCTTCGAGCGAAGCCTTCTTACTGTTGGGAATCAGGCATGTGTACGCAGCGGAAAACAATTTTTTTACATGAAATAAACAATTTAATTCACATAAACACATGCTCGATTCATATTAAGCAATTAATTACGTACCTTAACGCTTCCTACGAAAATTAAAAACAACATGCGTATAATTAATTCGATAATAATTCACATAGCATGGTCGCAGTAAATCATGAATTCATACAAACAATTACATATAGTAATTCACGAAAATTCATTCTGCGAATATAAAAATATAATTTAATCTAATTAAATTAATACCTAATAAAAATCGGATCCGAAAAATACCTCTTGAAGCGTGAGGCAAACTCTCGGATTGAAGCAAACTGCCACAAAAACCAATCCGTGCAGCCCAGAGGAGCAACGGCGGTGCAGCGGGGATAGACGTGCTCAACAATGGCGGCACGTGAGATCCACGCACGGTATTCGGGCGGCGCTTGGGGGCGCGTGCGGCGGTGCTTCGATGATGGCTTCTCGGCAATTCGACTCCTTGATCTTCCTCCTCTTGGATTTCACCTCGTATACTGAGATCTACTAAATACGTGACACTAGACACGCAAAAGTCAGAATAGACAAAGAAAAGATACTACCAATAGCAATTGGCGCGTGAGGCCGATTCCGGCGACGACGGCGGAGGGGGAGAATCGGCCGAGAGTTGTGAGAGAGTGGCTAGGGTTTTCTCTAGTGTGTTGTGTTATTTTTTTTCTGTGCAAGACCTATAAATCATGCATTTATAGTGTCTTGTATAAAATCCCTACGGGCTTAAGTTGGATCGGGCCCAATAGCTTAAGTCCGTTAGTCTTTACTCGCTCGTTTCTCACAACTCAATGATCGGAAAATTATAACGATTACATTTTTGGAATCATTGTAACGCCCTCGTCATTACGAGTGCCAATTCTCGATTTCAAATTTCTAAAAGTTGAAACCCTAATTCAGTGGACCTTCTAAATTTAGAAACTTCCCAATTTAGAAAGTTCACTAAGATGTTCGCCTATTATTTTGTTTTTCTTATTCACATTCATAATTCCAAATTACGAATGTTGGACTCAATTATATTGACTTCCAATCATGCAAAGATTAAACATTTTTATCTTTGACCGTTTATTCAAAGAACTCGAGTGCACGAGTAGTGTGACCCTCGATGGTTCAGGTGTAAGCTAGCCATGGGTCCACAACCCTTTGTGGTTTGAACTCATCCCTAGAGATATAATTACGATGAAACTCGTTTCAATTTAATCACCCAACGAATCAAGATTGGCGTCTAGCAACTACGCGTCATGATTCCCTAGATACAAATGAAGTGCCTGCAAGAAGAACCTTTTGATATAGTTAACGTACAGTACGATCCCTTCGATTCATATATCCCGATTGAACTAGAGGCATTGGTTCATCGAGACCTTCTTAGTAGTTCAATAACTGTGCGATCGTTCTAAGTGTTGTAATCGGTACGTGCATGACTTAGAGAATCGAATTCTCTAATCATCACTTACTCAGCTCTGGCCAGAGACTTAAAGATTACAAACTATGAGAACACACAGGACATCCACGACTATTCTAGCGATCGAATCCCCGACTACAATGCACATACCTCCCACTAGATTTCGGACTGCACGAACACTGGCCCTTGGGATGGTCCTCGGTGGAACTCAGGGACATGTCACGATACAGCTGGTCCTCTAGAGAAGTCACGGTGATGTCTAGGTCATAAGGACTAATGGTGTACAACTATACCATAGATATCTCTACTCGATTATTGAGAACCACTTAGAGATTTCTAGGGTGAGGGAGTTCAGTGAACTCGTCAAATTACAAGCTCCCACTTATGCATGCCGACATCACAATACCGTTTACTGATGAGACGCAGTACACATACACTAAGTAACCCTTCGACTAGGAACACGTTTAATAGTTATAATACTTAAGTAAATATCTCACGATCCTAAAAGATCAATTACAAGTACTTGTAATAAATGTAAGGACTATATCTATGTTTGAAACAAGGGACAAAGATATACAATGCCAAGGGGTTTCATCAGTAATACCAAAAATGATTATTTATTACAAGAATAAATGGAAAGACCACAGCCACAAGTTGGCTAGTTGGTCACCTACTCTAACACTTACTTTTATTTTGGCATTAGCTTCGAGCTAAGCATTATTCCTCTTCTTATAGAATTAGCTTGTGCTTAGAATTCTTACTTTCCTTCCGGCATTAGCTTCGAGCTAAGCATTATCACTTTGCTTTTGGCATTAGCTTCGAGCTAAGCATTATCTCGCTCCTTATTGAACTAGCTTTTGCTAAGACTTCTTACTTTCCTTTTGAGCATTAGCTTCATGCTAAGCATTATTCCTCTTCTTATGGAATTAGCTTGTGTTAATAATTCTTACTTTCCTTTTGGCATTAGTTTTGAGCTAAGCATTCTTACTTTCCGTTTTGGCATTAGCTTCGAGCTAAGCATTATTCTGCTCCTTATGGAACTAGCTTGTGCTAAGCATTCTTACTTTCATTTTGGGCATTAGCTTCGAGCTAAGCATTATTGCTCTCCTTATGGAATTAACATGTGCTAAGTATTCTTAATTTCCTTTTCGCATTAGCTTCGAGCTAAGCATTATTCCTCTTCTTATGGAATTAGCTTGTGCTAAGGATTCTTAATTTCCTTTTGGAATTACCTTCGAGCTAAGTATTATTCCTCTCCTTATGGAATTAGCTGGTGCTAAGAATTCTTAATTTCCTTTTGGCATTAGCTTCGAGCTAAGCATTATTCCTCCTCAGATGGAATTATCTTGAGCTAAGCATTCTTACTTTCCTTTTGGCATTAGCTTCAAGTTAAGCAATCTTACTTTCCTTTTCGCATTAGCTTCGGGCTAAGCACTATTCCGCCCCTTATAGAACTAGCTTGTGCTAAGCATTCTTACCGTCTTTTTGGTCATTAGCTTTGAGCTAAGAATTATTCCTCTCCTAATGTAATTTGCTAGTGCTAAGCTTTCTTAATTTGTTTTTGGCATTAGTTTCGAGCTAAGCGTTATTCCTCTTCTGATGGAATTAGCTTGGGCTAAGCATTCTTACTATCCTTTTGGCATTAGCTTTGGATTAAGCATTCTTACTATGCTTTTGGCATTAGCTTCGAGCTAAGCGTTATTCCGCTCCTTTTGGAATTAGCATGTGGTAAGCATTCTTACTTATCTTTCAGGCATTAGCATCGAGCTTAACATTATTCGTCTGCTTATGTAATTAGCTTGTGCTTAGGATTTTGAATTTCCTTTTGGCATTAGCTTCGAGCTTAGTATTATTCCTCTTTATAAGGAATTAGCTTGTGCTAAGCATTCTTACTTTCCTTTTGGCATTACCTTCGAGCTAAGGATTCTTAATTTCCTTTTGGCATTAGCATCAGATTATGCATTATTCCAATCCTTGTGGAATTAGCTTGTGCTTAGAATTCTTACTTTCCTTTTGGGCATTAGCTTCGAGCTATGTATTTTCCTCTCCATATGGAATTAGCTTGTGCTAAGCATTCTTTCATTCCTTTTGGCATTAGCTTCGAGCTAAGCATTATTGATCATCTTAGGTAACGAGTTTGGACTAAGAATTCTTACTTTCCTTTGGGCATTAGCTTCGAGCTAAACCTTATTCCTCTTCATATGGAATTAGCTTGCGTTAAGCATTCTTACTTTCCTTTTGGCATTAGCTTCGAGCTAAGCATTATTCCTCTTCTGTTGGAATTTTCTTGTGCTAAGCATTCTTACTTTTCTTTAGGCATTAGCTTGGAGCTAAGTATTAGTCCTCTTCTTATGAAATTATCCCGTGCTAAGAATTCTTACTTTTAATTTGGCATTAGCTTCGACCTAGGACTTCTTAGCTTCCTTTGGCCATACCTTAAAGCTTAGCATTTTTCCGCTCTTCGTGGAATTAGCTTGTGATAAGTATTCTTAATTTCCTTTGAGGCATTAGTTACGAGCGAAGCATTATTCCTCTTCTGATGGAAATAGCTTGGGCTAAGCATTCTTACTATCCTTTTGGCATTAGCTTTGGACTAAGCATTCTTACTATGCTTTTGGCATTAGCTTCGAGCTAAGCTTTATACCGCTCTTTTTGGAATTAACATGTGGTAAGCATTCTTACTTTGATTTTGGGCATTAACTTCGAGCTACGCATTATTCCTCTCCTTATGTAATTAGCTTGTGCGTAGGATTTCGAATTTCATTTTGGCATTAGCTTCGAGCTAAGCAGTATTCCGCTCCATATGGAATGAGATTGTGCTAAGCATTCTTACTTTCTTATTGGGCATTGGCTTTGAGATAAACATTATTCCTGTCCTTATGGAATTAGCTTGTGCTAAGCATTCTTTATTTCCTTTTGGCATTAGCTTCGAGCTAAGCATTCTAACTTTGCTTTTGGCATTACCTTCGAGCTAAGCATTATTCCGATCCTTATGGAATAAACTTCTGCTAAGCATTCTTAGTTTCCATTTGGGCATTAGCTTCGTGCTAAGCATTATTCTTTTCCTTATGGAATTAGCTTGTGCTAAGCATTCTTACTTTCCTTTTGGCATTAGCTTCGAGCTAAGGATTATAGCTCTTCCTATGGAATTAGGTTGTGCTAAGCATTCTTACTTTCCTTTTGGCATTAGCTTCGAGATAAGCATTATTCCTCGTTTTATGGAATTAACTTGTGTTAAGCATTTTTACTTTCCTTTTGGCATTAGCTTCGAGCTAAGAAATCTTACTTTCCTTTTGGCATTAGCTTGGAGCTTAGAATTATTCCTCTTCTTATATAATAAGCTTGAGATAAGCATTCATACTTTCCTTTTGGGAATTAGCTTCGAGCTAAGCATTACTCCTTATGGAATTAGCTTGTGCTAAGAATTCTTTATTTCCTTTTGGCATTAGCTTCGAGCTAAGCATTCTTACTTTTATTTTGGCATTAGCTTCGAGCTAAGCATTATTCCGCTTCTTATGGAATTAGCTTGTGCTAAGCATTCTTACTTTGCTTTTGGTCATTAGCTTCGAGCTAAGTATTATTCCTCTCCTTATGGAATTAGCTTGTGCTAAGGATTGATAATTTCTTTTTGGCATTACGTTGGAGCTAAGCATTATTCCTCTTCTTATGGAATTAGATTGTGCTAAGCATTCTTACTTTCCTTTTTGGCATTAGCTTCGAGCTAAGAATTATTCCGTTCCTTGTGGAACTGGCTTGTGCTAAGCATTCTTACTGTCCTTTTGGGCGTTAGCTTTGAGCTAATTATTATTCCTCTCCTTATGGAATTAACTAGTGCTAAGAATTCTTAATTTCCTTTTAGCATTAGCTTCGAGCTAAGTATTTTTCCTCTTCTTATGGAATTAGTTGGTGCTAGGCATTCTTAATTTCCATTTGGCATTAGCTTCGACCTAAGCATTATTCCTCTTCTGATGGAATTATCTTGTTCTAAGCATTCTTGCTTTCCTTTTGGCATTAACTTCTATCTAAGAAATCTTACTTTCCTTTTGGCATTAGCTTCGACCAAAGCATTATTCGCTCATTATATAACTAGCTTGTGCTAAGCATTCTTACCTTCCTTTTGGGCATTTCTTTCGAGCTATGCATTATCCCTCTCCTTATGGAATTAGCTAGTGCTAAGCATTCTTAATTTCCTTTTGGCATTAGTTACGAGCTAAGCATTATTCCTCTTATGATGGAATGAGCTTGGGCTAAGCATTCTTACTATCCTTTTGGCATTAGCTTTGGACTAAGCATTCTTATTGTGCTTTTGGCATTAGCTTCGCGCTGTGCTTTATTCCGCTCCTTACGGAATTAGCTTGTGGTAAGCATTCTTACTTTGCTTCTGGGCATTAGCTTCGACCTAAGCATTATTCCTCTCCTTATGTATTTTGCTTGTGCTTAGGATTCTGAATTTTCTTTTGGCATTAGCTTCGAGCCAAGTATTATTCCTCTTCATATGGAGCTAGATTGTGCTAAGAATTATAATTTTCCTTCTGGAATTAGCTTCGAGCTAAGCATTCTTACTTTGATTTTGGCATTAGCGTCGAGCTAAGCATTATTCCTCTCCTTATGGAATAAGCTTTTGCTAAGCCTTCTTACTTTGCTTTTGGGCATTAGCTTCGAGCTAAGCATTATTCGTTTCCTTATGGAATTAGCTTGTGCTAAGCATTCTTACTTACCTTTTGTCATTAGCTTCGAGCTAAGCATTATTCCTCTTCTTATGGATCTATCTTGTGTTAATCATTATTACATTCCTTTTGGCATTAGCTTCGAACTAAGTATTATTCCTCTTCTTAAGGAATTAGCTTGTGCTAAGGATTCTTACTTTCCTAATGGCATTAGCTTCGAGCTAAGCATTATTCCTCTTCTTATGGAGTGAGCTGGTGTTAAGCATTCTAACTTTTCTTTTGGCATTAGCTTCCAGCTAAGCATAATGTACTTTCCTCTTGGCATTAGCTTCGAGCTAAGCATTATTCCTCTGGTTGTGGAATTAGCTTGTGCTAAGAACTCTTACATTCCTTTTGGGATTAGCTTCAAGCTAAGCATTATTCCTCTTCTTATGGAATTAGCTTGTGCTTAGTATTCTTACTTTCCTTTTCGCATTAGCTTTTAGCTCAGCATTCTTACTTTGCTTTTGGCATTAGCTTCGAACTAACCATTGTTCTGCTCGTTATGAAATTAGCTTTAGCTTAGCATTCTTACTTTCCTTTTGGGCATTAGCTTCGAGCTAAGCACTATTCCTCTCCATATGGAATAAGCTTGTGCTAAGCATTCTTACTTTCCTTTTGGCATTAGCTTCGAACTTAGCATTATTCCTCTTCTTATGGAATTATCTTGTGCTAAGCATTCTTACATTCCTTTTGGCATTAGCTTCGAGCTCAGCATTATTTCTCTTCTCACGGATTTAGCTTGTGCTAAGCATTCCTACTTTCCTTTTGACAGTAGCTTCGATCTAAGCATTTTTACTTTCATTTTGGCATTAGCTTCGAGCTATGCATTATTCTGCTCCTCGTGGAATCAGCTTGTGCTAAGCATTCTTACTTTCCTTTTGGTCATTAGCTTCGAGCTAAGCATTAGTCCTCTCCTTATGGAATTAGCTTGTGCTAAGCATTCTCACTTTCCTTTTGGGACTTTCTTCGAGCTAAACATTATTGCTCTTCCTATGGGATTAGCTTGTGCTAAGAATTCTGACTCTCCTTTTGGCATTAGCTTCGAGATAAGCATTATTCCTATTTTTATGGAATTAGCTTGTACTAAGCATTCTTCTTTCCTTTTGGGCATTAGTTTCGAGCTAAGCATTATTCCTCTCCTTATGGATTTAGCTTTTGCTAAGCAGTCTTCATTTCCGTTTCGCATTACCTTGAAGCTAAGCATTATTCCTCGTCTTATGGAATTAGATTGTGCTAAGGATTCTTAATTTCCTTTTGGAATTACCTTCGAGCTAAGCATTATTCCTCTTATGATGGAAT
This sequence comes from Erythranthe guttata, assembly GCF_056151865.1. Classification (NCBI taxonomy): domain Eukaryota; kingdom Viridiplantae; phylum Streptophyta; class Magnoliopsida; order Lamiales; family Phrymaceae; genus Erythranthe; species Erythranthe guttata. The sequence goes on along the minus strand of NC_142534.1, from coordinate 9,302,535 downwards.
TATCTTGTGCTAAGCACTCCTACTTTCCTTTTGGCATTACCTTCAAGCTTAGCAAACTTAGTTTTCTTTTGGCATTAGCTTTGAGCTAAGCATTATTCCGCTCCTTATAGAACTAGCATGTGCTAAGCATTCTTACCTTCCTTTTGGGCATTGGCTTCAAGCTAAGCATTATTCCTCTCCTTACGGCATTAGCTAGAGCTAAGCATTCTTAATTCCCTTTTGGCATTAGTTACGAGCTAAGAATTATTCATCTTCTAATGGAATTAGCTTGGGCTAAGCATTCTTACTATCCTTTTGGCATTAGCTTTGGACTAAGCATTCTTACTGTGCTTTTGGCATTAGCTTCCTGCTAAGCTTTATTCCGCTCCTTATAGAATTAGCTTGTGGTAAGCATTCTTACTTTTGTTTTGGGCATTAGCTTCGAGCTAAGCATTATTCCTCTCCTTATGTAATTAGCTTGTGCTTAGGATTCCATATTTTCTTTTGGCATTAGCTTTGAGATATGTTTATTCCTCTTCTTATGGAATTAACTTGTGCTAAGCATTCTTACTTTCTTGTTGGCATTAGCTTCGAGCTAAGGATTCTTACTTTTCTTTTGGCACTAGCTTCAGGCTATGCATTATTCCGCTCCTTGTGCAATTAGCTTGTGCCAAGTATTCTTACTTTCCTTTTGGCGTTAGCTTCGAGTTAAGCATTATTCCGCTCCTTATCGAATTAGCTTGTGCTAAACATTATTACTTTCCTTTTGGCATTATCTTCGAGATAAACGTTATCCCGCTCCTTATTGAACTAGCTTGTGCTAAGCATTCTTACTTTCCTATTGAGCATTAGGGTTTAGCTACTCATTCTTACTTTCCTTTTGGCATTAGCTTCGAGCTATGCATTATTCTGCTCCTCGTGGAATCAGCTTTTGCTAAGCATTCTTACTTTCCTTTTGGGAATTAGCTTCGAGCTAAGCATTATTCCTCTCATTATGGAATTAGCTTGTGCTAAGCATTCTTACTTTCCTTTTGGGATTAACTTCGAGCGAAGCATTATTGCTCTTCATATGGAATTATCTTATGCTAATCATTATGTACTTTGCTTTTGACATTAGCTTGTAGATAAGCATTATTCCTCTTCTTAAAGATTTAACTTGTGTTAAGCATTCATACTTTCCTTTTGGCATTAACTTCGAGCTAAGAATTCTTAGTTTCCTTTTGGCATTAGCTTGGAGCTTAGTATTATTCCTCTTCTTATATAATAAGCTTGTGCTAAACATTCTTACTTTCCTCTTGGGCATTATCTTCGAGCTAAGCATTATTCCTTATGGAATTAGCTTTTGCTAAGAATTCCTAATTTCCTTTTGGCATTAGCTTCAAGCTAAGCGTTCTTACTTTTCTATTGGCATTAGCTTCGAGCTAAGCATTATTCCGCTCCTTATGTTATTAGCTTGTGCTAAGCATTCTTACTTTGCTTTTGGTCATTAGCTTCGAGCTAAGTATTATTGCTCTCCTTATGGAATTAACTTGTGCTAAGGATTCTTAATTTCTTGTTCGCATTACCATCAATCTAAGAATTATTCCTTTTCCTATGCATCGAAGCTAATGCCCAAAAGGAAAGTAAGAATGCTTAGTACAAGCTAATTCCACAAGGAGCGGAATAATGCATAGCTCGAAGCTAATGACAAAAGGAATGTAAGAATGCTTAGCTCGAAACTAATGCCAAAACGAAAGTAAGAATGCTTGCACATGCTAATTTCATAAGAAGATAAATAATGCTTAGCTCGAAGCTAATGCCAAAATTAATGTAAGAATGCTTAGCGCAAGATAATTCCTTAAGAAGAGGAATAATGGTAAGCTCGAAGCTAATGCCAAAAGTAAAGTAAGAATGCTTAGCAGAAGATAATACCATAAGGAGAGGCTTAGCTCGAAACTAATTCCCATAAGGAAAGTAAGAATGCTTAGCACAACCTAATTCCATAGGAAGAAGAATAATGCTTAGCTCGAGGGTAATGCAAAAAATAAATGAAGAATCCTTAGCACAAGCTAATTCCATAAGGAGAGGAATAATAGTTAGCTCGAAGCTAATGACAAAAAGCAAAGTAAGAATGCTTAGCACAAGCTAATTCCATAAGGAGCGGAATAATGCTTAGCTCGAAGTTAATGCCAAAAGACATGTAATAATGCTTCACTCTAAGCTAATGCCAAAAGGAAATTAAGAATTATTAACAAAAGCTAATTCCATAAGGAATAATGCTTAGCTCGAAGCTAATCTAAAAAAGGAAAGTAAGAATGCTTAGCACGAGCTTATTATATTAGAAGAGGAATTATACTAAGCTTTAAGCTAATGCCAAAAGGAAAGTAAGAATTCTTAGCTTGAAGCTAATGCCCAAAGGAGAGTATGAATGCTTAACACAAGTTACATATTTAAGAAGAGGAATAATGATTATCTCGAAGCTAATGCCAAAGGGAAAATAAAGAATGCATAGCACAAGCTAATTCCATAGGAAGAGCAATAATGCTCCGCTCGAAGAAAATCCCAAAAGGAATGTAAGAATGCTTAGTACAAGCTAATTGCATAACCAGAGGAATAACGCTTAGCTCGAAGCTAATGACAAGAGGAAAGTAAGAATGCTCAGCACGAAGCTAATGCCAAAAGGAAAGTAAGAATGCTTAACATAAGCTCATTCCATAAGAAGAGGAATAATGTTTAGCTCGAAGCTAATGCCAAAAGGAAAGTAAGAATTTATAGCACAAGATAATTCCATAAGAAGATGAATAATGCTTAGTTGGAAACAAATGCCAAAAGGAAAGTAAGAATGCTTAGCATAAGCTAATTCCAGAAGGAGAAGAATAATGCTTAGCTCGAAGCCAATACCCAAAAGGTGTTGGGTATCGGACACGTGTACGCAGCGGAAAACAGAAAAATTATGCGATTTAAACAAATTTAAAACACATAAACACATGCCCGATAATTGAAAACAATAAATTGCGTACCTTTGCGCTTCCAGCAAAATTAAAAACAACATACATGCTTAATTACTTAATCAAAATTAAATCAATTAGCATGCTCGCGTTAAAATCAAATAATCATGCTCGCAGTAAATAAACAATTTCATGTAGTCACATAATATCATACAATTTCTTTACTAAAACGAACATGCATATATTAATTTAAACGAAACCGAATCGAACGACAGTGGAATCGAAACTTTACCTCTTGAAGCGTGAGGTAGGCGCACTAAGCAAAGCTAGATTGCCATGGAAACCAATCCGTGCAATCCCGGGAAGAAACGGCGAAGCGGCAGCGGCATTGATCCGAGCTACGGCGGCGCGTGTGATACACACGCTGTCTTCGGGCGGCGCGTGGAGGCGCGTGCGTCGTCGGCTCGGGGCTGCTCCTCGATTCTTCAATCTTCCTCCTCTCGGATTTCACCTCGTATACTTCGATCTACCAAAACGTGGCAATATACACGATGTAGTTAGAATAAAACGGAAAGAATGAAAGGAAAAAGATCTACCACGATTGATCGGCCAAGAGGAGGCCGATTCCGGCGAACGAACAGCGGTGTTGGCCGCGGGGGGGAGAACGGCCGAGACAGGGAGCGGCTAGGGTTAGGGTTTCGATTTTTCTACTTGTGCTAGTCCTACAAATCAAGTATTTATAGTGTCTTGCATGAAACCCTAACGGGCTTAAGTTGGACCGGGCCCAACAGCTTAAGTTCGTTAGTTCTTTTAGTCGCTCGTCTCTCCCAATTCGATGATCGAAAAATTGCAACAATTACATTTTCGGAATCATTATAATGTCCTCGTCATTATGAGTGTCAATTCTTAATTTCCAACTTTCTAAAAGTGGAAACCCTAATTCAGTGCATTTTCTAAATTTGGAAACTTCCCGATTTAGAAAGTCCACTAAGATGTTCGCCTATTACTTTACTTTTCTTATTCTCATTCATAATTCCAAATTACGAATGTTGGACCCAATCATATTGACTTCCAATCATGCAAAGATAAACCATTTTTACCTTTGACCGTTTATTCAAAGATCTCATGTGCACGAGCAGTGTAACCCTCGATGGTTCAGGTTTAAGCTAGCCGTGGGCCCACAACCCTTTGTGGTAAAAAATCGTCCTGTAGAGTTACGATTAAGATGAAGCTTGTTTCACCTTAACAACCCAACGAATCAAGATTGGCGTCTAACAACTATGCGTTATGATTCCCTAGATACAAATGAAGTGCCTGCAAGAACCTTTTGATATAGTTAGCGTACAGTACGATCCCTTCGATTCATATGTCCCGATTGAACTAGAGGCATTGGTTCATCGAGACCTCCTTAGTTTTTCAATGACTGTACGATTGTTCTAAGTGTTGTAATCGTTACGTGCATGATTTAGAAAATCGAATTCTCTAATCATCACTTAGTCAGCTCTGGCCAGAGACTTAGAGAGATTACAAACTATAAGAACACACAGGACATCCAAGACTATTCTAGCGATCGAATCCCCGACTACAATGCACAGACCTCCCACTAGATTTCGGACTGCACGAACACTGGCCCTTGGGATGGTCCTCGGTGGAACTCAGGGACAGGTCACGATACAGCTGGTGCTCTAGTGAAGTCACGGTGATGTCTAGGTCATAAGGACTAATGGTGTACAACTATACCATAGATATCTCTACTCGATTGTTGGGTACCACTTAGAGATTTCTAGGGTGAGGGAGTTGAGTGAACTCGTCAACTTACGAGCACCCACTTATGCATGCCGATATCGCAATATCGTTTACTGATGAGATGCAATACACATACACTAAGTGCTAGTCTCTTAATGGGAAAGGCTGATATCCTCATTGGTGGCGTAACCCTTCGACTAGGAATACGTTTAACAGTTATAATACTTAAGTAAATATCTCACGATCCTAACCATCAATTACTAGTACTTGTAATAACTGTAAGGACTATATCTATGCTTGTGACAAAGGGACAAAGAAATAGAATGCCTAGGTGTTTTATCATTAATACGAAAAAGATTTGTTTATTACCATAATAAATATGAAAGACCGCAGCCACATGTTGGCTTGTTGATCACCTACTCTAACAATCTGCCACTTGACCTAAAGCCAACTACCCATGGATCGCAATGCCATCAACTCTCGATGTTTCTCGTGGACCGGTCTCGGTAAAGGCTTCGTGAAGGGGTCTGCAACGTTCTTTTTCGAGGTGACTCGTTCTACTTTAACTTCACCTCTATCAATAATCTCTCGGATCACATGATACTTCCTCAAAATATGCTTGGACTTCTGATGAGATCTCGGCTCCTTAGCTTGCGCCACGGCTCCAGTGTTATCACAGTACAACGGTACTGGATCATTAGCATTAGGAATGACACCCAACTCTTGGATGAACTTCCTTATCCAAGTCCCTTCTTTTGCAGCTTCGGACACTACAATGTATTCCGCTTCGGTAGTGGAATCAGCCGTCGTGCTTTGCTTGGAACTCTTCCAACACACGGCACCACCATTAAGCGTGAATATAAATCCCGAGTTCGACTTTGAGTCGTCCACATCCGATTGAAAACTAGAGTCGGTGAAGCCCTCGAATTTCAACTCGGCACCCCCATAGACCAAAATTATATCCTTAGTCCTTCGTAAGTACTTGAGGATATCTTTCACGGCCTTCCAATGAGCCGGGCCGGAGTTAGACTGATATCGGCTTGTGACACTCACAGCATACGCAATATCGGGTCTCGTATATAGCATGCCATACATTATGCTTCGTATAGCATGCCATCACTAGGTGTTTGCGGACACATAGATTTCGAGAGACGAACCCCATGGGACATTGGCAAGAATCCCTTCTTGGATTCTTCCATGCTAAACCATTTCATAACGGTGTCTATGTACAGGCTTTGGGATAAGCCAAGCATCTTTCTTGCTCTATCTCTATAGATGCGTATTCCTAATACATAAGATGCTTCTCCCAAATCCTTCATTGAGAAACGTGTGGACAACCATGCTTTCGTTTGTTGCAACATTCCTACATCATTCCCAATGAGTAGAATGTCATCAACGTAAAGTACTAAAAATATCACTGCCCTCCCACTAACCTTCTTGTAGACACAAGGTTCCTCCGGATTCTTCTCAAAATCAAACTCTTTGATAGTTGAGTCGAACCTAATGTTCCAACTATGGGATGCTTGTTTCAATCCATAAATGGATCGCTGGAGCTTGCAAACCTTTTGCTCACTTCCAGAAGATATGAAGTCTTCCGGCTGCGCCATGTAAATTTCTTCCTCATTGTCTCCATTAAGGAAGGCTTCACATCCATTTGCCATATCTCGTAGTCGTACCACGCAACTATGGCCAGCAAAATTCTAATGGACTTTAGCATCGCGACTAGTGAAAAGGTTTCCTCATAGTCAATACCTTGCCTTTGAGTATATCCTTTCGCTACCAATCTAGCTTTATAGGTCGATACCTTTCCATCCACTCCAATTTTCTTCTTATAGATCCACTTGCAGCCTATGGGGACTATTCCCTTAGGTGGATCTACCAAGGTCCATACCTTGTTGGAGTACATGGAGTCCATTTCGGATTTCATGGCAGTAAGCCAATGTCCCATGTCCGCATCCGATACGGCCTCATTGTATGTCCTTGGATCTTGTCCAAGATCAACATGATCTTCATCATTTTCGAGGAGGAATAACCTATCCGGCATTTTCCGAACTCTTTCGGATCTACGTACCGTAGGTTCACGAGGTATATTAGTGGATTGTTGTATTGGTTCGATTACTTGTTCTTGCGCTTGAACTTCATTTTGCGGTTCTTGAACTACTTCAAGTTCTATCATGCTGCCTTTTCTATCGGATAGAAACTCCCTTTCCAAAAAGGTGGCATTTCTCAAAACAAACGTCTTTGCTTCCTTGACATAATAGAATTCATATCGCATTTAGTCTTCGGGATACCCCACAAAATAGCACAGGTCGGATTTACTATCCAACTTGTCTCCCACTAATCGCTTCACATAAGCGGGACAACCCCATATCCTTATATGTTTGTAGTTAGGTTTCCGAGAATGCCAAAGTTCATAAGGTGTGGATTTAACTGCTTTGGTGTTAACTCTATTCAGCAAATACGTGGCAGTGCGAAGTGCATGACCCCACAAGTATGCCGGTAAGTTCATGAAACCCATTATTGATCGAACCATATCTAATAAAGTTCTATTCCGACGTTCGGAAACTCCATTCAGTTGAGGAGTTCCAGGTGGAGTCCATTGAGATTGTATTCCATTCTCTTTTAGATAGTCAATGAACTCGATGCTCAAGTATTCTCCACCACGATCGGATCGTAGCTTCTTAATACTTCGTCCGAGTTGCTTCTCTACTTCGTGTAAGATAGCGAAGTAGTTGTATCCACCCTTCGCACTAACACTTAGTGGACCACATACGTCTGTATGGATCAAATCCAAAAGACCCTCGGCTCGTTCCATTTTCCCTTTGTAGGGTGACTTGGTCATTTTCCCTTTAAGACAAGATTCACAAGTTTGTAGTGATTTCACGTCCTCCAAAGAGAACAATCCTTCACTAACAAAATCGTTAATCCTTCTTAAAGAGACATGACCTAATCTAGCATGCCAAAGTTGTGCGGGGTTTTGATCTATCTCCTTACGTTTTGCTGATATAACATTAATAGGTATTTCATTTGGATTTAGTTCATACAAGTTGTTTAATAGTCGTCCCTTGCAAATCAAATTTTCATTCTTTTGTATAATGCAAATCGAATTTCCAAAAAAAAAAGTAAAACCTTCAATATCTAATACAGGAATAGAAATAAGGTTTCTAATGAGTGACGGAACAAATAAACAATCGTTCAAAACAATAGGAAAACTAGAATCCAAAACATTTAAGTAAATCGTGTCAATGGCTTCAGCAGCAACTCTTGCTCCATTCCCCATCCTTAGGTAGGTCTCACCCGCTCTAAGATTTCTACTTCTTGTCATGAGCTGCAAATCATTACATAAGTGTGAGCCACAGCCCGTATCCAATACCCAAGAAGAAGAATTGACAGAAAAATTTACGTAAATGAAATACGTACCCTTTTCAGAACTTTTCTGCTTTAGGTAAGCCTTGCAGTTGCGGCGACAATGTCCTTTCTTTCCACAATGATGGCAAGCATCATCAACTTGCTTGCTGACCTTTGCCTTGGGGCCCCCACTACCTTCACCCACTTAGAACTTGCTGTTTGGAAAGGGAACTCTTCCCTTTCTCTTCTTTTGGGAAGAACTCTTCTTTCCAGTAGTAGCAGCAACGGGAACAAACTTCTCTTTCTTAATGGTGGACTCGAAACTGACCAACATGTTCATTAACTCATCCAAGGGAGGATCTAGTTTGTTCATGTTGAAGTTCACTATGAACGATTCATAGGAACTAGGAAGAGACAACAGGATCAAATCGAACGAGAGCTCGGCCGGGAGGGTGACATCGAGATTCACTAGCTTTTCAAGGAGAGTGATCATTTTGAGACAGTGCTCGTGGACCAAAGTCCCTTCACGCAGTCTCGCCGTGATCAACTCCTTTGTAGCAGCGTACCTCGATGCCCTAATATTCTCACTATACATGCCATCGAGATGAGCCTTTATATCGAAAGCATGCATGTGAGACTCATATTTCCTTGCAAGCGCGGGCTCCATGGCGGCTATCATATAACACCTAGCATGAGTGTCAACTTTCTTCCATGCTTCATAAGTTTCTTTTTCACCATCAGTCGCTGTGGCAGGTATAGTGGCAGGAAGTCTCTCGTTAAGAACATAGAGACACCCCTCAACGGTTAGTACAAGCTTAAGACTACGCAACTAATCTAGGTAATTAGGGCCATTAAGTTTATTGTCGAGGATTGACATTATGGGATTCTTAGACATGATTATCTGAGAGGTTTAGAGAAGAGGATTATTAGAGATTCGCGTTAAATGGTTGTTACAATTAAATGTTTGGACTTATGTTATTTGATTGTTCTCCCACTAATTTTATCGAGTTCCACTCCCCTCTAGTAGACAAACGAGAAAACTGATTTTTCTTAATGGGCTTTAGGTCCAATAGACAAATATAGCCCGTAGCTAATCTAGCCCGATTATATTTGCCCAAAGGTAGATCACAATCAATCATATCCACAATATGACCCTAAAATAATTTTCCTCACACTTGATAATGACCTAAGTTAATCTCGCGAATTCAAAATCGTCGTGTGTCAAGTCTAACCTACCAATCAAAGATGCTCATAGAACTTGATTATGCCAAACTAATGCAGTCCCTAGTTAATCTAGCCGACCACGTTAATCTAGCATAACCCTTTTCTATGGCTACCTTCATCGTTATGTCAGTTGAATTACATTTAACTTTACCATAGCACTCCCCGCTAACACGGCTTACTACACTACAATAAAGGGCTACACATAATTCAACCGTTGGCCGAAGGAAAGAAAAATTCAACAAATTGGTTTTTCTTTATAGCTTGAAATAATTCTTAATTAGATTAAGAATGAGGGATTTTATTTAAAAAGTTTTATCTCATCAGAAGGTTCAGATTGGTCTATGTGATTCCTACATCAATGTTCTCTAAAGGTGTATGGAAACGCATATTGTCCTAAGAGAAACATACAACCTAACTATATAATTAATTACATTAATTAATTATTGGGGTTTTCAAAATAATCATAGAACCTCAACTAACATAAATCAATCAAACAATGTTGAGGTACTATTAGTTAAGTTGAACTATAATCAATATTATATGTGTGTTCTATTAATTGAAATCAATTTAACAATTTAAATTAATTAATTAATCTAACACCTATTTACTAAAATAGATGATTGTTGATTCTATTATCTAATTGGGATTAATTGAAAATAATTTTCCGAAAATTAAAATCAATTTGTTTTAAGTTTAATTTTAGAAATCTGAAATAATCTTTTTTTTTATTAATTTTTTATTTTTATTTTCAGTGAACCGGTTCGGCCCGACCGGTTCGGACCGAAACAGTCTGGTTCTGCCCAGTCTAGTTGACCCAAATCAGTGGGCCGGGTCAGTCAGACCGAGAACCGGTCTAACCGACCCGAATCCACGTGGATTCGGTCAATTGGATCGCACACAACCATCGAACCGGCCGGTTCGACCGGTTTGATCCGAACAATTAAAAACTGATGTTTTAAAAATAATTTAAGATCCGATTTTCCAATTTTAAACAATTTTAAAGCAGGAAAAATTCTAAACAATATTTCAAAAATATTTTAAACTTTCGAAAACTCCCAATTACATAATACAACAATCGCTACTTTAATAAATCAAACATGCATAAAAATTATAGCATATTAAAAACGACGCAATTAATTGTGCAACGAGCTCTGATACCACTGTTGGGAATCGGACACGTGTACACAGTGGAAAACAAAAAATTTATGCGATTTAAACAAATTTAAAACACATAAGCACATGCCCGATAATTGAAAATAATTAATTGCGTACCTTTGCGCTTCCAGCGAGATTAAAAACAACATACATGCTTAATTACTTAATCAAAATTAAATCAATTAGCATGCTCGCGTTTAAATCAAATAATCATGCTCGTAATGAATAAACAATTTCATGTAGTCACATAAAATCATACAATTTCTTTACGAAAACGAACATGCATATATTAATTTAAACGAAACCGAATCGAACGACAGTGGAATCGAAACTTTACCTCTTGAAGCGTGAGGTAGGCGCACTAAGCAAAGCGAGATTGCCACGGAAACCAATTCGTGCAATCCGGGGCAGCAACGGCGAAGCAGGAGCGGCGATGATCCGAGCTACGGCGGCGCGTGTGATTCACGCGCTGTCTTCGGGCGGCGCGTGCATCGTCGGCTCGGGGCTGCTCCTCGATTCTTCGATTCTTCGATCTTCCTCCTCTCGGATTTCACCTCGTATACTTCGATCTACTAAAATGTGGCACTAGACAGGAAGTAGTTAGAATAAAACGGAAAGAATGAAAGGAAAAAGATCTACCACGATTGATCGGCCAAGAGGAGGCCGGTTCCGACGAACGAACGGCGGTGTTGGCCGCTGGGGGGAGAACGGCCGAGAGATGGAGCGGCTAGGGTTAGGGTTTCGAGTTGTCTACTGGTGCAAGTCCTATAAATCAAGTATTTATAGTGTCTTGCATAAAATCCTAACGTGCTTAAGTTGGACCGGGCCCAACAGCTTAAGTTCGTTAGTTCTTTTACTCGCTCGTCTCTCTCAATTCGATGATCGGAAAATTGTAACAATTACATTTTAGGAATCATTATAATGTCCTCGTCATTACGAGTGCCAATTCTCAATTTCCAACTGTCTAAAAGTGGAAACCCTAATTCAGTGCATTTTCTAAATTTGGAAACTTCCCGATTTTGAAAGTCCACTAAGATGTTCGCCTATTCTTTTCCTTTTCTTGTTCTCATTCATAATTCCAAATTACGAATGTTGGACCCTATCATATTGACTTTCAATCATGCAAAGATAAAACATTTTTACGTTTGACCGTTTATTCAAAGATCTCATGTGCACGAGTAGTGTGACCCTCGATGGTTCAGGTGTAAGCTAGCCGTGGGCCCACAACCCTTTGTGGTCAAAACTCGTCACTTAGAGTTACGATTAAGATGAAGCTCGTTTCACCTTAACCACCCAACGAATCAAGATTGGCGTCTAGCAACTACGCGTCATGATTCCCTAGATACAAATGAAGTGCCCGCAAGAACCTTTTGATATAGTTTGCGTACATTACGATACCTTCGATTCATATGTCCCGATTGAACTAGAGGCATTGGTTCATCAAGACCTCCTTAGTAGTTCACTAATTGTGCGATCGTTCTAAGTGTTGTAATCGTTACGTGCATGATTTAGAGAATCGAATTCTCTAATCATCACTTAGTCAGCTCTGGCCAGAGACTTAGAGAGATTACAAACTATAAGAACACACAGAACATCGAAGACTATTCTAGTGATCGAATCCCCGACTAATGGGAAAGGCCGATATCCTCATTGGTGGCGTAACCCTTTGACTAGGAACACGTTTAACAGTTATAATACTTAAGTAAATGTCTCACGATCCTAACGATCAATTACTAGTACTTGTAATAACTGTAAGGACTATATCTATGCTTGTGACAAAGGGAAAAAGATATAGAATGCCAAGGTATTTTATCATTAATACGAAAAAGGTTTGTTTATTACCATAATAAATATGAAAGACCACAGCCACATTTTGGCTTGTTGGTGACCTACTCTAACAAAAGGAAAGTAACAATGTTGAGCAAAAGCTAATCCATAAAGAGCGGAATAATGCTTAGCTGGAAGCTTATGCCAAAAGAAAAGTAAGAATGCTTAGCTCGAAGCTAATGCCAAAAGGAAAGTAAGAATTCTTAGCACAAGCTAATTCCATAAGAAGAGGAATAATGCTTAGCTCGAAGCTACTGCCAATAGGAAAGTAAGAATGCTTAGCATAAGCTAATGTCATAAGGAGAAGAATAATGCATAGCTCGAAGCTAATGCTAAGAGGAAAGTAAGAATGCTTAGCAAAAGCTAATTCCATAAGGAGCGGAATAATGCTTAGCTCGAAGCTAATGCCAAAAGCAAAGCAAGAATGCTTAGCTCGAAGCTAATGCCAAAAGGAAAGTAAGAATTCTTAGCACAAGCTAATTCCATAAGAAGAGGAATAATGCTTAGCTCGAAGCTAATGCCAAAAGGAAAGTAAGAATGCTTAGCACAAGCTAATTCTATAAGGACAAGAATAAAGCTTATCTCAAAGCCAATGCCCAATAGGAAAGTAAAAATGCGTAGCACAAGCTCATTCCATAAGGAGGGGAATAATGCTTAGCTCGAAGCTAATGCCAAAATGAAAGTAATAATGCTTAGCTCTAAGCTACTGCCGAAAGGAAAGTAAGAATGCTTGGCACAATTTAATTCCATAAGGAGAGGAATAATGCTTAGCTCAAAGTTGCTGCCCAAAAGGAATGTAAGAATGCTTAGCTCAAGCTAATTCCACGAGGAGTGGAAAAATGCTTAGCTTGAAGCTATGGCCAAAAGGAAACTAAGAATTCCTAGCTCGAAGCTAATGCCAAAAGAAAAGTAAGAATACTTAGCACAAGCTAATTCCATAGGAAGAACAATAATGCTTTGCTCGAAGCTAATGCCAAAAGAAATGTAAGATTGCTTAGCACAAGAAAATTCCATCAGAAGAGGCATAACACTTAGCTGAAGGCCAATGCCAAAAGGAAAGAAAGAATGCGTAGCACAAGCTAATTCCATAAGCAGAAGAATAATTATTAGCTCGAAATTAATGCCCAAAAGGAAAGTAAAAATGCTTAGCCAGGGCCGGTCCGGCCTAAATGGAGGCCTAGAGCGAAACTTGAAAAATGTGGCCTCTCTAAGCGTAATGAGCTAAATGATTAACTTCATTGTAATAAACGAGTTTACAAAAATTGGATGATTCTTTGGGCCTCGTTAAAACTTTCTTAGGGAAAACCCGATGGGACAAAACCCCTAAAGAAGGAAAAAGAGTACCCTAACCCAAAAAAAATGTAAAAAAAAATACAATTAAGATTACATGATACAAACATCAAATTATCATTCAATTTATTGTAGCTTCATCTTAAACACCTTGGTATACCATCACCTACAAAAATACCAATCAAATAGCAGCATAATCATTTGAAATGTCTTTTTGTTGCACTTTTAGATGCAAAATCATCAATTATACTATCGTATGAAATATTTTCCAATATATTTTTTTCAATACATAATATGGCTAATGCATTAAGCCTTTCTTAAGAAATTGTGGTTCTTAAATAAGATTTCAACAACTTTAATTTGTAAAAACTTCTTTCGACGGATGCCACAATAATAGGGATAGTCAATAATATTCTATAAGCAATCATAACATTTGGAAATATATCCATACTTTTTACGAACTCTAATATCTTAATGGAATTCCATGGTTTATTTAATTCATACGATTCACTTGGTAACATAACTTGCAATATCTCTAATTCTGAGAGTAAATCTCTAGCTTTAACATCAGAAACATCATCAAATTTTAAAGCATTTTCAAGATTCTCACAACAACACTTTAATTCTTCACTATCTAATGAAATTAATTTTATTGCATTGAATAAAAATCCAAAAATAGATTGAAACAATTGCAACTGTTCAAACCTACTCTTTAGTTGAGAAAGAGCATTATCCACAATTACAAGAAAATAATTCGTTCTAAAATATTCTTCTGGTGATGCATGTTCTCTTTCATTATTAGAAGTTTCATCAAAATGTCTCTTTCGACAAAGTCTTCTTCTTATGAAAAATATAGGCTCAATTTCCATATCAATTGCTATCTTTTTAGCATCTATAATTGCTGAATTCAATCCATTTATTCTATAATTTTCAAAAAATGAAATAAGCCCTTCCAACTATTTAACAACAATATCAAGACACATATCTTCATATTGTAATTTTTTTCTAACTACATTAATTCGAAGCAAAACATCATGCCAAATGACTAAAATTAGTATAAATTCAACATTTGAAAGTTCTCATTTAGTATCTCCACTCAGTTTGGCATCATCACTAACTTCTACCAACTTAAGCAAAGCTTCTAAGAGTTTGGAAACTTGAGATGAAATTTCTTTAACACTATCAATATGGCTTTCCCAATGTGTAGTTGACAATGACTTTAAAGTTAGCCCATCAATATAATCAAGTAAAACATTCCAACGTTTTGTGGAATTAGCAAACACAGTATATATGCATTGACAAGCTCCAAAAAAACTTTTTGCTTTGATACTAGAGTTTGCCATTTCACAAAGAATCAAATTAAGACAATGAGAAGCACATGGCATATAAAACGCTCTTGGGTTAATGTCAAACAATCTTCTTTGAACACCTATATTTTTTCCATTCATATTAGAGCCATTATCATACCCTTGTCCCCGAACAATATGAATATTAAGTGAAAGAGATGTTAACACAAATTTCAATTCATTAAAAAGTCCAAATCCAGAAGTATCAACCACTTTTCTATATTCTAAAAAGTACTCTTCTATTTTTATTGGAGTATTTGACACATCTACACATCTTATGATTACTGTCATTTGTTCTTGATGACTTTCATCGGGAGTACAATCAAGGATTACTGAATAATATTTTGCATTTTTTATAATTGCATCTTTGACCCTTGAAGCTAGAATTTGTATCAACTCATTCTGTATTTTATGGCTATGATAATGATAATGAATGTTTTTATCTTGAATAAGACGAAAATGATGTTGCATAACTGGATCAAACTCTCCAATCATTTCAATTAAACCCAGAAAAATTTCCATTAGTATCTTCATTAAGTCGTTCATTTGTACCACGAAATGCTAAATTATGTACTGCAAGACATTTCACAACAACAATTATTCGAAGCATAACTTGTTTCCAATGTTGAGTGTCTTGTTTAATTAGCTCTTGCATTTCTCTATCAATTGTTTGATTTTTGCTCAATCGAATTCGTAACTCAACACAACTTCTTAAGTTCATGAGATGTTCTTTACTATTTTCATGTTGTGTAAGTTTCTCGCTAAGATGTTTCCAATCACAAATTCCTTCATTTGCTATTATGCTTCAACTAGGCATTGTTTTAAATAACTTGCAACAAAAACAAAATACTTGATCTAAATCCTTGGACTAAATAAGCCAATTTCTATCATTTTTTCGCCATTCGATAATACACGAATATAAAAGTTTGAAGAGAAATGCCTACCAAGTTTATCAATAGGATATTCTAAATTTGATTGTCTTTAGGACCTTTTTCTACGAGCAAATCTCTAAACTTTGCATCTAAACCATCCCAGACCCTTGGGCCATAAATATCAACATCTAAATTTGGTTCATTAATAAATTTGGTTCATTAAATATATGATCATTTTTTTCATTCATATTCACTTTAGTCTCTTTTTCAATTATATCACCAATTTCTTCATCACACAAGTTTTAGTCTCGTCATTTACTTCATTAGCATTTTCTAAATTCTCAACTATTGTGTCACCTAAACCATCACGATCTTTTAAAATCCATTTACCCATAGTTTTTCTCAATACTTTATCCTCTTCTTCTTGTCTTTTTCTTTTTTTGGTTTTTTTCATAGCCAGTTGCTTGTTTTCTAGGAAACGTATTCAATTTTTGGTGAAAAAACTAGACTCTTGCAATAGTAAAACACTATCAACATTCAATAAATACAAAATAAAGTCAAGTAAGGCAAATAAACGATATCACCTGGTGATGTCAATTTTCTTCGTTCTGAAATTGAAAATCAAATTCGGAGTCACACGAAGGAGATACGTCTTCCCAGATATCAACCTCGCTATCAAAATTTCAATGTATCATCTGTAGCGTAGCGTGTGCTTGTGTGGTTTTCATAATTATTAATTAGTGAATATGATTAATAATTATTAACTAATTAATAACCATTGGCTAAGCAATTATATAATGGAAAAATCACTGATTTGAAATCAGAGAAAATAGAAAATAAAATTAATTACATAATGAACAATTACCTTTGGCTGAGCAATTGAG
Source organism: Erythranthe guttata (assembly GCF_056151865.1). NCBI lineage: Eukaryota > Viridiplantae > Streptophyta > Magnoliopsida > Lamiales > Phrymaceae > Erythranthe > Erythranthe guttata. Next base: position 9,285,937 of record NC_142534.1, on the reverse strand, counting down.
CAAATTATCCTCTCATGTTTGCTATGCCTTCTTGATTCTGGATTTTAAAAGTAAAGCCAAAATAAATAAATAAAACAGGAAATTAATTTTTTTCCGAACAAATAAGAGAAGAATAGAAACCCCAAGGGAGAAAGAAGCTACAAAAAATTCGTGAAGACCTTAAAACTTACCCAAAAAAATAGCAGAAAGTGGGGACTATCGAGCTTCGACCGGAAATAAGATGGTGACGTCGTGACGGTGACGTTGACGGTGGAATAATGCGAAAAATTGGGTAATGCTAATTCCATAAGGAGAGGAATAATGCTTAGCTCGAAACTAATGCCCAAAAGGAAAGTAAGAATGCTTAGCATAAGCTAATTCCATAGGAAGAGGAATAATGCTTAGCTCAAAGGTAATGCCAAAAAGAAATTAAGAATCCTTTGCACAAGCTAATTCCATAAGGAGAGGAATAATACTTAGCTCGAAGCTAATGACCAAAAGCAAAGTAAGAATGCTTAGCACAAGCTAATTCCATAAGGAGCGGAATAATGCTTAGCTAGAAGCTAATGCCCAAAAGGAAAGTAAGAATGCTTAGCACAAGCTGATTCCATGAGGAGCAGAATAATGCATAGCTCGAAGCTAATGCCAAAAGGAAAGTAAGAATGCTTAGCTCGAAGCTAGTGCCAAAAGGAAAGTAACAATGCTTAGCACAAGCTAAGTCCATAAAAATAGAAATAATGCTTAGCTCGAAGCTAATGCCAAAAGGAATGTGAGAATGCTAAGCACAAGATAATTCCATAAGAAGAGGAATAATGATTAGTTCGAAGATAATGCCAAAAGGAATGTAAGAATGCTTAGAACATGCTAATTCCATTAGAAGAGGAATAATGATTACCTCGAAGCTAATGCCCAAAAGGAAGGTAAGAATGCTTACAAGGAGCGGAATAATGCTTAGCTCGAAGATAATGCCAAAAGGAAAGTAAGATTTCTTAGTTTGAAGCTAATGCCAAAAGCAAATTAAGAATGCTTAGCTCAAAGCTAATTCCAAAAGGAAATCAAGAATGCTAAGCACAAGCTAATTCCATAAGAAGAGGAACAACTCTTAGCTCGAAGCAAATCCCAAAAGGAATGTAAGAATACTTTGCACAAGCTAGTTCCATAACTAGAGGAATAATGCTTAGATCGAAGCTAATGCTCAGAGGAAAGTAAGAGTTCTTAGCTCGAACTAATGCCAAAAGGAAAGTAAGAATGCTTAACATAAGCTCATTCCATAAGAAGAGGAATAATGCTTAGCTCGAAGCTAATGCCATAAGGAAGGTAAGATTCCTTAGCACAGGCTAAATCCTTAAGAAGAGGAATAAAACTTAGCTCGAAGCTAATGCCAAAAGGAAAGTAAGAATTCTTAGCACAAGATAATTCCATAATAAGAGGAATAATGCTTAGCTCAAATCTAATGCCAAAAGGAAAGTAAGAATGCTTAGCACAAGCTAATTCCATAAGGAGAAGAATAATGCTTAGCTCGAAGCTAATACCCAAAAAGAAAGTAAGAATGCTTAGCAAAAGCTAATTCCACAAGGATCGGAATAATTCTTAGCTTGAAGCTTATGCCAAAAGCAAGGTAAGAATGCTTAGCTCGATGCTAATACCAAAAGAAAAGTAAGAATTCTTAGCACAAGCTTATTCCATAAAAAGAGGAATTATGCTTAGCTCGAAGCTACTGCCAAAAGGAATGTAAGAATTCTTAGCACAAGATAATTTCTTAAGGACAGGAATAACGCTTATCTCAAAGCCAATGCCCAATAGAAAAGTAAGAATGCTTTGCACAATCTCATTCCATAAGGTGCGGAATAATGCTTAGCTCGAAGCTAATGCCAAAAAAAAAAGTAATAATGCTTAGCTGCAAGCTAATGCCGAAAGGAAAGTAAGAATGCTTAGCACAAGCTAATTCCATAAGGACAAGAATAATGCTTACCTCAAAGCTAATGCCCAAAACGAAAGTAAGAATGCTTAGCACAAGCTAATTCCATAAGAAGAGGAATAACGCTTAGGTCGAAGTTAATGCCAAAAGTAAAGTAAGAATGCGTAGCTCAAAGCTAATGCCAAAAGGAAAGTAAGAATGCTTAGCACAAGCTAATTCCATAAGAAGAGGAATCATGCTTAGCTCGAAGCAAATTCCAAAAGGAAAGTAAGAATGCTTAGCACAAGCTAATTCCATAAGGACATGAATAATGCTTATCTCAAAGCCAATGCACTAAGGATTCTTACTTTCCTTATGAGCATCATCTTCGAGCTAAGTATTATCCCTCTTCTTATGGAATTTGCTTGAGCTAAGGATTCTTAATTTTCTTTTCGCACTAGCTTAGAGCTAAGTATTATTCCTCTTCTTATGGAATTTTCTTGTGCTAAGGATTCTTAATTTCCTTTTGGAATTACCTTCGAGCTAATTATTATTCCTCTTCTTATGGAATTAGCTGGTGCTAAGCATTCTTAATTTCCTTTTGGCATTAGCTTTGAGCTGAGCATTATTCCTCTTCTTATGGAATTATCTTGTTCTAAGCATTCTTACTTTCATTTTGGCATTAGCTTCGAGGTAAGGATTATTTCTCTTCTTATGGAATTAGCTTGTGCTAAACATTCATACTTTTGTTTTGGCATTAGCTTCGAGCTAAGCATTCTTACTTTCCTTTTGATATTAACTTTGAGTTAAGCATTTTTACTCTTCTTATGGAATTAGCTTGTGTTAAGCATACTTTCTTTCCTTTCGTCATTAGCTTCGAGCTAAGCATTCTTACTTTCTCGGGCGTTCGGCACCGGCGGGGCCAGTGTGGGGGGCTGCCTTCCCCAAACTAGTCGCTCCCAACGTTTTCGATGCAATTCTCGGAATCTGACCAAATGGTCCTGACAACCACTCTGCCAAATTCAATATCCTACGTGCTCGTAATTTTAATTATTTTTCTCGGTTCGGATAATTTTCGGACGTTCGGCACCGGCAGAGCTGGTGTGCGGGGCTGCCTTGCCCGAACTAGTCGCTCCCGACGTTTTCGAAGCAATTCTCGAAATCGGATCAAATGGTCCCGACAACCATTGTGCCAAATTCAATTTCCTATATGCTCATAATTTTTATTCTTTTTTTCGGGTCTGAAAATTTTCGGACATTCGGCACCCGCTGGGCCGGTGTGCGGGCTTGCCCAAACTAGTCGCTCCCGACGTTTTCGAAGCAGTTCTCGAAATCTGACCAAACGGTCCCAACAAACACCGTGCCAAATTCAATTTCCTATGTGCTCGTAATTTTTATTATTATTTTCGGGTCGGAAAATTTTCGAACGTTCGACAACGGCTTGGCCGGTTTGCAGCACCGACAGGGTCAGTGTGTGAGGCTACCTTGCCCAAACCAGTCGCCCCCGACGTTTTCGAAGCAATTCTCGAAATCTGACCAAACGGTCCCGACAACCACTGTGCCAAATTCAATTTTCTACGTGCTCGTAATTTTTGTTATTTTTTTTGGGTCGGAAATTTTTCGGACGTTGGGCACCGGCTGGGCCGGTGTGCAGGGCTGCCTTGCCCAAACTAGTCGCTCCCAACGTTTTCGAAGCAATTCTCGAAATCTGACCAAACAGTCCCAACAACCGCTGTGCCAAATTCAATTTCCTATGTCCTCGTAATTTTTATTATTTTTTCGAGTCGGAAAATTTTCGGACGTTTGGCACTAGTTGGGCCGGTGTGCGGGGCTGCCTTGCCCAAACTAGTAGCTCCGACGTTTTCGAAGCATTTTTCTCGAAATATGACCTAACGGTCCCGACAACCACTGTGCCAAATTCAATTTCCTAAGTCCTCGTAATTTTTATTATTTTTTTCGGGTCGGAAAATTTTCGGACAGTCGGCACCGGCTGGGCCGGTGTGCGGGGCTGCCTTGCCCAAACTAGGCGCTCCCGAAGTTTTCGAAGCAATTCTCGAAATCTGACCAAACGGTCCTGACAACCACAGTACCAAATTAAATTTCCTACGTCCTCGTAATTTTTATTATTTTTTTCGGGTCGGAAAATTTTCGGACGTTCGGCACCGGATGGGCCGGTGTGCGGGGCTGCCTTGCCCAAACTAGTCGCTCCCGACGTTTTTGAAGAAATTCTCGAAATCAGACCAAACGGTCCCGACAACCACTGTGCCAAATTCAATTTCCTACGTGCTTGTAATTTTTATTATTTTTTTCGGGTCGTAAAATTTTCGGACGTTCGGCCCGCAAGGGGCAACGAAGCTAACTGGCGCGATCCCACATCGAGGGGTGCAACGCCGACCGACCTTGATCTTCTGAGAAGGGTTCGAGTGAGCATACCTGTCGGGACCCGAAAGATGGTGAACTATGCCAGAGCGGGGCGAAGCCATAGGAAACTCTGGTGGAGGCCCGCAATGATACTGACGTGCAAATCGTTCGTCTGACTTGGGTATAGGGGCGAAAGACTAATCGAACCATCTAGTAGCTGGTTCCTCCGAAGTTTCCCTCAGGATAGCTGGAGCTCGAGCGCGAGTTCTATCGGGTAAAGCCAATGATTTGAGGCATCGGTGGCGGAACACCCTCGACCTATTATGAAACTTTAAGTAGGTAGGACGGTGCGGCTGCTTTGTTGAGCCGCACCAGGGAATCGAGAGCTCCAAGTGGGCCATTTTTGGTAAGCAGAACTGGCGATGCGGGATGAACTGAAAGCCGGGTTACGGTACCCAACTACGCGCTAACCTAGATCCCACAAAGGGTGTTGGTCGATTAAGACAGCATCACTGTGGTCATGGAAGTCGAAATCCACTAAGGAGTGTGTAACAACTCACCTGCCGAATCAACTAGCCCCGAAAATGGATGGCGCTAAAGCAAGCTACCTATACCCGGCCGTCGGGGCAAGAGCCAGGCCCCGATGAGTAGGAGGGCGCGGCGGTCGCTGCAAAACCCTGGGCGTGAGCCCGGGCAGAGCAGTCGTCGGTGCGGATCTTCGTGGTAGTGGCAAATATTCAATTGAGAACTTTGAAGGCCGAAGAGGGGAAAGGTTCCATGTGAACGGCACTTGCTCTTGGGTTTGTCGATCCTAAGGGTCGGGGGAAGCCCGACAGACAGCGTGTTCAACGCGTGCTCCGAAAGGGAATCAGGTTAAAATTCTTGAACCGGGACGCGGCGGCTGACGGCAACGTTAGGGAGTCCAGACATGTCGGCGAGGTCCTCGGGAATAGTTATCTTTTCTGTTTAACAACCTGCCCACACTAGAAACGGCTCAGCCGGAGGTAGGGTCACGGTGGCGACCAAAGCCCGAGTAGTTGATATGCCCGTGGAATGCCATCGCCTGATCGTGGCGGATAGCGCGCACCATCGGCGTGCCTTGGCAACTGCGCGCTCCTGGTGCTGGCCAGCGGGCTCCCGTTTAGCCCCGTCTTGAAGCACGGACCAAGGAGTCTGACATGTGTACGAGTCAACGGGCTAGTAAACCCGCAAGGCGTAAGGAAACTGACTGGCGCGATCCCCCTCGAGGGGTGCAACACCGACCGACCTTGATTTTCTGAGAAGGGTTCGAGTGAGCATACTTGCCGGGACCTGAAAGATGGTGAACTATGCCTGAGCGGGGCGAAGCCAGAGGAAACTCTGGTGGAGGCCCGCAGCGATACCGACGTGCAATTCATTCGTCTGACTTGGGTAAAGGGGCGAAAGACTAATCGAACCACTAGTAGTTGGTTCCCTCCGAAGTTTCCCTCCGGATAGCTGGAGCTCGAGCGTGAGTTCTATCGGGAAAAGCCTATGATTAGAGGCACCGGGGGCGCAACGCCCTCGACCCATTCTCAAACTTTACGTTTTTGAAGCAATTCTCGAAATCTGAACAAACGTTCCCAACAACCACGATGCCAAATTCAATTTCCTACATCCTCGTAATTTTTATTATTTTTTCGGGTCGGAAAATTTTCAAACATTCGGCACTGGCTGGCCTGGTGTGCGGGGAAGCCTTGCCCAAACTAGTCGCTCCCGACGTTTTCGAAGCAATTCTCGAAATCAGACAAAACGGTCCCGACAACCACCGTGCCAAATTCAATTTCCTACGTCCTCGTAATTTTTAAACGAAGCTATCGCTATGCACAACGTTTTCTACAAGGTAAACGCTTCTGGAATTGCATACGACGTTCGGCTGATCAGACTGCTCAAGGTGAGCCGTGCAGTCTGCATCCACATGTGTGCGGGGCTCGAACCCCACTACATCGAACTGTTCGCGAAACTCGCTGGAAAGCCGGTTTTTCCGGTCGGTCTTCTCCCACCGGAAAAAACGGGATCACACTGCAAATCGATCGAACACACCGATTTTTAACTGGCTCGACCGACAAAAGCCTAGGTCAGTGGTTTTTGTAGGGTTTGGGAGTGAGACTAAGATCAGCAAAGAACAAATCCACGAGATTGGTTACGGGGTCGAACTCTCCGATGTACCGTTTATATGGGCACTGAGAAAACCCGACGAAAACTGCGACGATGACAAATTGTTGCCGCTTGGGTTTCGCCAACGTACGGCGGAGCAAGGGCTAGTGCAATTAGGGTGGGCCCCACAGAGGGAGATCCTCATGCATCCTTCAATCGGTGGGTCCCTATTTCATGCGTGGTGGGGTTCGATTATCGAAACTATGCAATATGGGCATGTTCTTGTTCTTTTGCTGTTTGTTTTCGACCAGCCGTTGAATGCGAAGCTGATTGTGGAGAAGGGTTTGGGGGTTGAAGTCGAGAGAGATGAAGAAGATGGCTCGTTAAATTGAAACTGCGTTGCTAATGCTTTGAAGAAAGCTATGGTTTCCGATGAGTTGCGACAACGGTCTGAAATAGCTGGCCGTGAGATCTTCGGTGATCGTAAGCTTCATCGGACTTACATTAATAAATTTCCCGAGTATTTGAAACGTAAAAAGTCATATAGATAATTGATACATTGTCACATTGTAATAGTGTCACGGTTAGCATTTGGTCACGTGACTCGATTCAGACAAGAAAAATCGATAATTTCTTCATTGCTTGATGATCCGACCGAGTTCTAGAAAAATATTATGTAATTCATCTTTGTCCTGCATCCATTGAGAGCAAGAAGAATAAGCTGTTGTAGCTACGCGTAGAATTAATGTCATATATTTGTTTGAAGATGTGTGCAAATTATTTATGTCTCGATATGCAATGAGAGATGCAGGTTATAACGAAAAAAAAAATTAACTCAAAAGAGTATAGCCAGAGTTAAAAGTTTCGTTGTCATAAATTTTATACCTAAAACAAAACAAAAACACCCTGAAGTTTTCTATTTTATGAGTAACTGTGAAATTAAACATACTGAACCAGAAAAAGCAGAAGGCGTACCATTTTTTTAAGATTCCATCCAACAGTCAATTATGACTGTGATCCCTCCTCAATATACGACAATATACAATATCGTGCCTCGTTTTCCAAGAACACGTTTGGATTAGATCTGAGCGAAGAATTTATATTCTCTGATATTTGAGAAATCTTTTCCATGTCATCAGTTTGCAGATGAATTTTCTGACTATGGAACAACAATCGACCGGCGTCTTATTTACAAGGAGCTAACATTGGCAGAAGATACATTTTAATTACTGCTCTTTCTTCCTTTACCCTCATACAATTTAACTCGAAATTTATAAATTCAAAAAAAAAAAAAAAGGGACTCGGAAAATAAAGATATTATGCAAACCTGGGTTGAAAACATAGAATTTGGGATACTAACAGCAAAACCTTCTGAAGTAACAATTGATGCAGTTTTGAGATCCATTTTTACCAGTTCACCTTCTTCATTTCCAACCTGCAGAAAGAATAGCAAGAAGAGAAAAGGTAACGAAAAAGATAGAGGGAACAAGGGTCAAAACGTGAGTCAAACATTTTGAAACGAACATATTAAATTCACTCGGTGAACATATATAAAAAAACTATAGAACATTTGAAATCCCTCATAACAAATCCATTGACTTTGTTTAGATGAATTCTTTGACGAGGGATTTCGAATCTTTAGCTCTCAACTTGAACTAGTTTTTGAGTTGAAATCCACTTTATAATAGAGGTTGTTTGAAATTCTCTAGTCAAATTCAAATCTTTCAATCCAAATGCAAGGAATCCTAAAAAAAACTTAACCACTAAAAAAATGCGAAACATTAAACATAAACAACTCTAGGAAAACGTACTTTAATTGTGTCGCCCATCGAAAATTGTTTAGAATTTTGTACGTCGAGACCACTAAGAACACTCCCATGTATGTATTTACATGCAAAAGCAGTAGGCACTCCTGTATGATAGATGGAAAATAAGTAGTCAGATTTAATATGTAGCAACAAACTAAGAAACATCACGAATTTTGACTATGCACTTATCAAACTACTTAATAATTGGCAAACGCTATTACTTTCAAACCAAAAGCCTGTAACTAAAAATATTTCCCGATGTCGAATGAACCAATGAAGTTACTCTGTGGTGCAATTACTATATAAACCATGGCAGCTAGAAAAGTGTTAACAATACCCACAAATCTGCATGATAATATTTCATAATTCTAGAAATAAGCACTTAAAACCATGTTAGCTCACGATCTATAATTCTCGAGAATTAAATAACATATTAAATTGGCAAGGAAGAAAATATAATCCGAAAAAAAAAACATTTCCTCTTTTCAAGTCAACGTGAGTGTGAAGTGACGTTCTGGATCCGGGGTAACACGATGCTTAAGAACGACATTGATGGCTTTTACAAGAACATCGCACTATACATCGGGCATTCGCCTTAATTCAGAAATTATAGCTCATAAAAAAAATGGAAAACAATAACGAACTTTGTATCTTCGTATTTGTTACATGATTAATTCATAATTGCAAGAAGAATAATCAATGAAGCAAATCTATTTGTGATGTAGTGGGTCAAACATCATTTATGGTTGGTGGTGTTGGAGACTAAACCACTTTACATTCCAAACTACAAGTTCATGAATAAGCCTGGAGCTTTCAAACTTCCAAGTTCATGAAGTTGCTATTTTTCAGTGCTGATATTTATTTTCGTATTTAAGTTTCTTGATAATTATAACATGGCTAGCCTATAAGTTTGGTGTACGGAAGGAGAAATGGCAGATCGGAACTTGTGTAATTGAGATTTGCATTTCTTGAAGTTTCATCTTAATACCACCCTCATCATTTGGTATCACGAGCCAATCTCGTTTGGGCCTGTGTCTTCTTTCTCGATGGCAGCAAGAAGAGGAAGAGGTGGGCGTGGAAGAAATAACCCAATCATGGAAAACTTGGGTGATGAACGAAATGCTGAAATTCAAACTCTCCGAAGACAAGTTGAGGAGTTAACGTTGCGTCTCGAGCGTCAGGAAGCCAGAAGTGGACGAGGTTCTATTCATGGTTATTCCAGTGATGACTCAGAGCTAACGAATCCTTTTGCTGAGAGCCAGCATCAAAATTTTGGTAGAAGAATGTCATATCCTTCGGACACTCTAAAGGTTGATCTACCAGAATTCCAGGGACGCCTTCAACCGGATGAGTTTTTGGATTGGCTTAGTGCTGTAGAGAAATTCTTTGAGTACAAAGAAATTCCCGAGAATCAAAAAGTGAAGTTGGTGGCGACCAGGCTCCGCGGTTATGCATCCTCTTGGTGGGATAAGGTACAAGATATGAGATTAAGAAAAGGAAAGCCGAAGATTGCTTCATGGGAAAAAATGAAAGCACGATTACAAGAAAATTTTCTACCCCTGAATTTTGCTCAAAATATATTTATGCAATTTAATACTTTACAACTGGGCAATAGAAGTGTGGTTAACTATACAGAAGAATTTAGAAATTAATGGCTCGTTGTGACAATCAAGAGTCTGAAGATCATCTTATTGCAAGACATGTTAATGGCTTGAGACTACCCATTAGAGATGAAGTGGAGTTTCAGCAGGTGTGGAAGTTAAACGACGCCTATCAATTGGCCTTAAAAGTTGAATCAAAATTATCAAGACGGGGTGCGAGGAAGTTTGTGGATATTCAAAGCCTCTATCCATCCAAACCCGAACTTTCCAATCAAAATCGCCCTAAAAGAGGCAAACGTGAGAATAATTCAGCAGCAAACAAAGCTAAACCTGCCAATTGTTTCAAATGCGGCCAACCTGGACATTACATGAATGAGTGCCCGAAGCGGAGGAGTGATGCTCGTATGGGGCTTGTGGGTGAAGAAGGAACGGAAAAACAAATAGAAGAACCAGAGCCAAAATATGATGAAGATGCCAATTACGAGCGCGAAGAGATTGAGCCAGAGGAGGGAGAATGCTTTGTAATTCAACGAGTTCTTGCTTCCCCCAAGCAAGATAGCGATGAAAATTGGCTACGGCACATCTTTAGGACACGGTGTAAATCTCATGGAAAGGTATGTTCTCTCGTCATTGATGGAGGTAGTTTCGAGAATTTTGTTTCCCAGGAGATGGTGGACAAGCTCAGACTCAAGGTTGTACCCCACCCAAGACCGTATGCTGTCTCATGGATAAACAAGGACAATGAGATAAAAATTGAGAAGAAATGTCTCGTTTTTTTTCTATGGGAAAAAAATATTATGACGAAGTATGGTGTGATGTAACTCCAATGGATGTTGGACACCTATTATTGGGTAGACCTTGGCAATATGATAGAGGCACAATCCATGAGGGAAGAAGAAATATTTATAAGTTTATGGTGGGAAAAACTGAAATTCTTCTTTTACCATGTAAAGATGTTTGTGAACCCAAACCTGTAAAAAAAGAAGAGGGTCATGCCTTACTTACTTTGTCGCAGTTTGAGAAGGAAGTTAAAAGAGATAGGTTAATCTATCTTCTGATCGTCGATGGAACTACACAATCCACAAAAATTCCAGCCGATGTTAAAATTCTATTAGAGGAGTTCAATGATGTTGCTCCAAAAGAATTGCCGAGTGACCTTCCACCTCTAAGAGAGATTCAACATCAAATTGATTTGATTCTAGGAGCTTCACTTCCCAACAAAGCCCACTATCGGATGAGTCCAAAAGAACACGAAGAGCTTCATCGGCAGGTAGTGGAATTGTTGAACAAAGGTTACATCAGGGAGAGCTTAAGTCCTTGTGTTGTCCCGTCACTACTTACTCCAAAGAAGGATGGGTCTTGGCGCATGTGTACTGATAGTCGGGCGCTTAATCGAATCACTATCCGATATCGATTTTCCATACCGAGAATTGATGATATGTTTGATATATTGGCTGGTGCACAAATATTCTCGAAAATTGATCTCAGAAGCGGATATCATCAAATTCGAATCAAGCCGGAAGATGAATGGAAGACGGCGTTCAAAACAAGAGAAGGCCTGTACGAATGGCTTGTTATGCCATTTGGCCTTAGCAATGCTCCAAGCACGTTCATGAGGGTAATGAATCAAGCTCTTCACTCTTTAATGGAAAATTTATTGTTGTGTATTTCAATGATATTCTTATCTACAGTCGAAACCCTTCTGACCACATTGAACATTTAAGAATGGTCCTTATGAAACTGAGACAAGAAAAACTCTACATCAATCTGGGAAAGTGTTCTTTTATGACCACTCATCTTGTTTTCCTAGGATTCGTATTAACTCCCGCAGGGATTATGGTGGATGATGGAAAAATCAAGGCCGTTCAAGAATGGCCTATTCCTAAGAGTTTACACGAGGCTCGGAGTTTCCATGGATTAGCTTCATTTTATCGGCGGTTTATTCGAAATTTTAGCACCGTTGCAGCACCATTAACATATTGCTTGAAGAAGAGGGAATTTATTTGGACACCAGATACGACCAAGAGCTTTGAGCTTATCAAGGAAAAGTTGTCTACTGCCCCGGTCCTTGTGCTTCCAGATTTTGAGAAAATCTTTGAGGTCGATTGTGATGCATCTCATATTGGAATTGGAGGAGTACTCAGTCAAGAAGGACTCCCCATTGCCTTCTACAGCGAAAAGCTAAATGAGACAAGGAAAAAGTATTCTACGTATGATATTGAGTTCTACGCTATTGTTCAGACTCTTCGTCATTGGAGACCTTATCTCATCCAAAGAGAATTTATCCTCAACTGTGACCATGAATCCCTCAAGTATATTAACTCTCAAGCTAATTTGAATAGGAGACATGCAGGTTGGGTTTCTTTCTTACAAGAACACACTTTTATCTTAAGGCATAAAAGTGGCAAGCTTAACAAAGTGGCCGATGCACTTAGTCGAAGAATTGCTTTGTTAACTACATTGACCACGCAACTTGAGGGTTTTGATGTCATAAGGACAATGTATTCGGAGGATCTCGAGTTTAAAGAAATCTGTCACAGGAGCACAAAATGAGGCTATGAAGATTATTGCCTGAGTAATGGATTTCTCTTTAAAGGTCCACGACTATGCATTCCTAAATCTTCACTTAAGGAGCGCATCATCAAGGAACTTCACAGCGGAGGACTCGGCGGACATTTTGGGCGTGATAAAACCTTGCTGCTGGTTAAGGAAAAATATTTTTGGTATGGTCTTTATGGAGACGTCGCAAAAATTGTGAAAAGATGTCGTATATGCCAAACCTGCAAAGGACAAACACAAAACACCGGTGCTTATATCCCATTGCCTATTCCTAATGTTCCGTGGGAGGACGTTAGCATGGACTTTGTTGTTGGGTTACCAAGAACACAACGAGGTTTCGATTCCATCTTTGTAGTGGTTGATCGATTCTCCAAGAGGGCCCATTTTATTCCATGCAAGAAAACTATGGATGCCTCGTATATAGCTGCTCTTTATTTCAATGAGGTTGTGAAGCTTCATGGAATTCCGAAATCCATCACTTCTAATCGTGATTCTGAATTCCTTAGCCATTTTTGGAGAAGTCTTTGGAAGAAAATCGGTATTAGTTTGTTGTACAGTAGTGCGTATCATCCTCAAACCGATGGGCAGACCGAAGTGGTCAACCGAACTTTAGGAAATTTGCTTCGGAGTTTCGCTTCCAAGAGAATAAAGCAATGGGATCTCGTTCTTCCTAGAGCTGAATTTGCGTATAATTCAGCTGAGAATCGCTCTACAGGAAAAAGTCCATTTGAAATTGTTTATGGACGTGCTCCTGGCCACTATCTCGATCTTTCTAATGTCACCACATCTAATAAAAAGGCTGAAGATTTTACAACTACCATGACCAAAATTCACGAAGAAGTCCAAAAGAAACTTGCGGAAAGTACTGCATCTTACAAGAAGGCTGCCGATAGTCACCGTCGAGTTCAAACTTTCGAGGAAGGTGATTTTGTTTGGGTTTATTTTAAAAAAGAAAGGTTTCCAGCTGGGGCATATCATAAACTCAAGGAGAAAAAGGTTGGTCCTTGTCGGATTCAAAAAAAAATTAACGATAATGCGTACAAGGTTGATCTTCCAGCTCATTTACGTACTCATTCTACGTTCAATGTTCTTGACTTAGTTCCTTATCACGGCGAGAATGATTTGAACTCAGAGATGAGTTCTTTTCCACCCGGAGAGGATGATGTAGTGGGTCAAACTTCATTTATGGTTGGTGGTGTTGGAGACTAAACCACTTTACATTCCAAACTACAAGTTCATGAATAAGCCTGGAGCTTTCAAACTTCCAAGTTCATGAAGTTGCTATTTTTCAGTGCTGATATTTATTTTCGTATTTAAATTTCTTGATAATTATAACATGGCTAGCCTATAAGTTTGGTGTACGGAAGGAGAAATGGCAGATTGGAATATTATAATCATCTGATAATAAAGTTTGAGATTCGAAACTCTCAATCTCTTTCATATTTTAACTTGTGTAATTGAGATTTGCATTTCTTGAAGTTTCATCTTAATACCACCCTCATCAATTTGATAATAAAAAAAAAAAAAAAAAACTCTTTCTTTTAAGCAATAACTCACTCATAAATAGATAGCTTCATCAAGGAATTGAACAATCCAGCAAGATCACAACATTGCCTTTTTCAACAGATAAAAGATTAATATAATCCCTAAAAAAATAAAAAAAAAATCCGTTTTTCAAGTGATAAGGTCTTGTTTACGAGCCAGGGTAACACCATGTTTAAAGATGAGATGGTAGGCTTGTTCAAGAAGAGCATCCTCTACATAGCTAACGCTAACATTCTCTACATCGCTGCTCTACCAAAAAAGAAATAAGCACCCGATTAGAGACACAATAATGTAATAGAAGAACATGCGAAGAAAAAATGATAAAAGCAAAAGACATACCAATAGTTCAAGATTGCATCCGAAGGTCAATACTGTATAAGGTTGCACCTCAGTCGGAGACGAGATACAATAAGGCGCCACCTTTTCTAAGGACACGTCTAGATTAGATGCGAGCATGGACTTTATACCCTCCGAGATTTGGGAAATCTTGTCTTTGTCATCTGTTTTTACAATAATTTTTTTGAACATGGTTTTCCTTCTTCCCATCGATTTATTTTTAAAGGTCTAAAGTTGACACAAGATACAACATTTTAATTACTCAAATTACTAGTTTTACATAACACTCCGAAAACCAAGATTGGATGCATAACTGGGAGAAATACCAACAATTTGGGACCAAAACATGAGCTTTTTTTCCAACCCACAATAATGTAGTTTTAAGACCTACTTTTAACACTTCACCTAATATAGGACCAACCTGCAAAAATGAGTAGCAATTGAGAAAAGGTAAGAAAAAGAAATATAGAGTGAAAAAATCCAAAGAAAATATAAACATATTGAAAAAAATAAAGCATTTGTAATAAATCCATTGCACTTGTTTGGATGAACCTTGGCAAATAGTAAAAAACTTAAATCATTAAAATAAAAACATTAAACATGAAATTTTAGCTAGGTCCATTAACACTAGCTAGGAGAACAATCAAATTGTGGCAGATGTCATATAATAATATATAGCACAAGAGACCACCAAATGTAACTTAAAAAAAAACAAAAAAAAATGTTGTCTGTTCTGCAATTGTGTCGCCAACTGGAAACATCTTATCTCGCCGGCACAGCAGACTGTGAATAATATTCCCAATTATTTCTCTGAATGCAAGACTAAAAATAGTCATTCATGTATGATAGAAAGGGAGAAAAGCTGCAGTCAGATTTTAATCTTTTATATGCAGCAATATAGAGATAGAAGCATCAATTTCAATAATATTATCAGCCGAAAGAAGACTACCGATTTTGACTTTTACGACTCGTGGAATTATCATACTTCATAGTAATTAGCAAATGCTAATGAGCATTACATTCTTCATCTATTTACGGAATGACTAAATGAATGAGCATTACATTCTTGATCTAATGTGGAATGACTAAATGAAGTTATTATATGGTGCAATTTCTCAAGCTATAAAATCCTATTGCAGTTATAGAGATGTGTTGAAAAGCAAAGGCTTTTTGATAGTTGATGGAATATTATTCATCTTCGATGGTGAGAGTATATTGCATATCCCATCCATATGCATAGGATATAAGGGCTGGTCCTAGATCAATGAATCCATCAGGAAAGCTGCTTTTGTTGTGCTCGGGCAAAAACTTATAAGTGACTGCAGGAATGTAATCTTTATCCTTATAAGTGGCGGATGACGATGAGAATAAACGACGGTTAATCATCAAGCCTCGAAATCCTGAATAACTCCGCAGCGGCAGGAGCCTATTTGAAAAACTTTCATCAAAGTGAATCCCTCCTCCCCCCCCCCCCCCCAAGAATAATGATGACACAGAGTGATCAGATAAGATTTGCTCGAGTAGTATGCAACCGACGGTGGTGGTGTAGCAGCGGATTACACATAAGCGCAGAAAATTTTCAGCCCTGATTGATATAAAAGTAGTTAATCATTAATATCCGATTGAAAATCGGGCATCGTAGTCCCATGCAAATACTTACCCTACGAAATACCATCCGTACATATGTGAAAATTTGGGAACTTAGTCCCGAACAAAAGACACAAACTTAATAATAACTTAGATAAATATCAACCCAATGCAGTTACGAAACAAGATTAACTAATGTACACGGAACATGCGATTAATCGACAACAACGGATCCATCGGCATCAGATTAACAACATCATCATGATGATCGTTGATACTCACAGCTAGTTCATCGTCTTCATTTGGCCGTCCATCGTTTCCAATGTTCGGAACTTCGTGATCCAGGAATACAACCGGGTCGGCTTCTACCAGACCGTCACTTCCATCATCTTCGTCATCTTCATCAATGACCAGTGGGTTGGTTGGGCCGAATCCCATTATCCCATCAAAGTTGCATGCCAGTGCTTGTTTGTATTCGAACACAAACTTGCACTCTTCGAACAACGGAATACCGTTAACCCTAAATATCCTCTCTTCCTCCGTCCTATATATTATATGCAAGAAGAATTAAATTATATCGTAAAAAGTTTTTGAAAGACACGATTACTCTACATTTAAGAACATATATTAAAGGCTTACTCACCGATTCCATGGCCAAAAACTCCCGTCCAAAGTGATTTTTTTTGTACGACGGTTGAACATCACACCATATGCCGCAATATAACTCTTAAACGACAAAAATTGGTTTCGAAACCAATCCATTCATCACTTTATGGAAATTTCATCAAAGTTTTTTTTGAAATGGAAGTTCATTAGTACATTCACTTTAAAGATGAGATCTTCATATGTCTCGTTGTTACGCAATGGATCAGGCATCTGATTCCATTAAAAAATCATCATATTCGTAGGGCTAGTTGGGAGTGTTATGCCTGGCCAACATCCTCTGATTACGGGTTCTTGGCCTGGACATGATCCTAAAAATATTGAACAAGAAATGACATTACAAAACTAAAAATTTACATCTACAAATATGCACCATGAAATCGATATTGCAAACCCTAGTATAACCTAACCTTAGTTGGTCAGGCGAAGAGTTTTTAGGGTTAGGAAAATGAATAATTGAGATTTAAAATAAATTATCTTAACCACCTCACTATCCAGCATTTATAATCAAATTTATTTTGATATGATATGTGATGTCCAATAGCCGCTCCTGGCAACCAATCGACGCCTGAGGTGCTACAAATGCACTTAGCCTTCTTTTACACGTCAATTGGTCAATTGATGTTGCATATATTGCTTCTCAACTTTGAAAACGTAACCAACCAATTCTTATTTAATGTTTATACTTATTACACTACATGCCCTCTCACTTGTCTGTTCATTTTTTTCCTGCAATTTTTCAATTGTACCACTGTCATTCAATTTCAACTGCTCAATCGCACAATCTAATTATGAAGAAAATTCTCTGTTATATCATTGTGAAGTGATTTAAAGCTTGTATTGTCACTTCCAACATTAAATTGTGTGAGATAATGTGTGTGGCTCATAAATGTGTTCACAACCCTCCTCAACAAACACAATTTGTTAAGGTTTCATTTCCTTATAAATGATGAGTACGAAGCTTCCAAATGTAAGAATTCATTTACAAATTAAATTAAAAATATTTGCATGGCACCAAAGAAAAAACCAATCTTTTGATAAGAAGATTTTTTGTACGAGCTAGAATGGAGTGAAAGAATCGGTGATTATTTCATCGAGCTATTATGTATGGAATCATGTCTTGGAAATATCAAACATGAAGAGAAAAATACACTTGCACTCTTCAGTTGTCAGGAAGCAATACATAACAAGTTTAGCACATTCTTTTCATACAGAAATCTGGACAAGAAGCTGAATTTGTTGCTCAAACGTTTTAAGACGTTCCATGTTGATGATGCTAGAGTTAGATCACCTTAGACAGTTGAAGTAGGATGAGCTGGAAGAGCAGAGTGGATCACTGGCTCAAGATCTTGATGACCTTGAGATACCTGCGATCATAGAACACGTGAACTAGGCCGGGGGTTGATCCGGCCAAAACCCCTCCGACGCTCATGTCAAATGTGGATATAGTGGAAATAGTCCAGAGAATACATGTTGTAGTATTGCTCAATTAATAGGACGTACCTTAAGGAATAAGTTCAAACCTTTATTTATAGTTTAGTTGAGATTCTCAAGCCCAAACCTTACTTGAAGGTGATTGGGCCTCGGTGATAGTGGTCTTAAATATTGGGTTCGTGGCCCATTAGGTAATGAAATTGTAGGCCCATTGGGTTGGCCCAATTAGGCATATCATTAAGCCCCCCACTCTCAAGTCGATGTGGGGGCCATGTCGGAATGGGTTCCAGATCATAATGAGAGTAGAAATTGTAGTGGTCTTGCATAGGCGTATGACCGAATGGTGTGCGAAAACGCGTTGGAGCATGTGTCGGAGGGCCGTGAAGGCGCGTTGGCGCGTAGCGCGATCAAGCTGTCGCGATGTAAGTTACTTGAGTCGTCGGTGTTGTCCCGTGACGATGTAGTAGCTTGGATCAAGTTATCTCCTCGTGCGAGTTGTCTCGTCGCGGGGTAATAGATTTGATCGAGTTATCTCCTCGTGGGAGTTGTGTCGCGATAATGTAGTAGCATGGAGCGAGTATTCTCCTCGTGGGAGTTGTTATTCATTGACATTGTCAATGTTTTGACGCGTTGCTTGTATGTGTTTACATATAGCCTTGTGCGTGATGTACTTGAGGAGGGGAACAGGCTCTCAAGATTTTTTTATGGGGATCGTGCCCCTTGTTTGACCTCGTCGGTCGTAAGTATGTTTGGACCGTGGCCACGTTTTAATGAAGGACCCATCGAAAACAAGTAGATAAATTTGAGTAATCAAGCTGACCAGGCTATATAGATTCCCATAATATCTCTAAGTGTTTCTAGGGTTGTAATTGTGCTAACTTGATCTTGCGATTATATAGTGAATTTCGGGCGAGTTGTCTTGTAATGGGAGTTGTCTCGCAGCGAAGTTGTAGGAGCATTGGACGCGCGACTGGGGAGCATGCGGATTCAGGTCGCTCTGAGCGAGTTGTCTCCTCGTTGGAGTTGTCTCGCATCGAGTCTTATTACCGAGCAAGGTGGCTCCTCGTGGGAGTTGCCTTGCAACGGGTTCGTAGTGCCGATCGAGTTGTCTCCTCGTGGGAGTTGTCTCGCTGTGGATTGTAGGACCGAGCGAGTTGTCTCCTTGTGGGAGTTGTCTCAATGTGGGTTGTAGTACCGAGGGAGTTGGCTCCTCGTAGGAGTTTTCTCGCAACAGGTTCGTAGGACCGAGCGAGTTGTCTCCTCGTGGGATTTGTCTCGCAGCGAGTCTTATTATTGAGCGAGGTGGCTCCTCGTGGGAGTTGCCTCGCAACGGGTTCGTAGGACCGAGCGAGTTGTCTCCTCGTGGGAGTTGTCTCACTACGGCTTCGTAGTGCCGAGGGAGTTGGCTCCTCGTGGGAGTTTTCTCGTTGCGGGTTGTAGTATCGAGCGAGTTGGCTCCTCGTGGGAGTTATCTCCCAACGGGTTTAAAGGACCGAATGAGTTTACTCCTCGTGGGAGTCTCGCAAGCCCCCCACTCTCGATTCGATGTAGGAGTCAAGTCAAAAAGAATACCGGATTGTGTCGAGAGTAGATCGGTGTCGTGGCGTACCGATAAGTACTGGCGTGGTGTGGAGAAATAAAAAAAATCATTTATCCGTTTGAGAGCCACGCGATTTGGCGAGGCGCGCTGGAGAGCTCGCGTCATTGGGTGGAACACGTCAAAATTCTCGTGCAATTTGGTGAAATCGGCTTGCGATTTGGTGGTGCGCAATGCAAGTTGCATGCAATTAAGTGAATAGAGAGGGGTGCGCGCGAATTAGTGTGGTATGGGGAAGCGCGCGCGCGATTTGATATGGTTTGGGGAGGCGTGCGCGCCATATTTAATGGGAGCTGACGCACAGTGATGTGATGGGTGAGAGTCCCATGTGCTGCTACTCTCTTGCTTTTTCTCTTTCTTTTTCTATTTCTTTTACTTTTTCCTTTTCCTTTTTTTTATTGTTTTTAGTGGTGGGAGATGGCTGACGCGCGCGATGGGAGTGCAGCCGCGATGTGACGCTGCCTTGAGCCCCACGCGAATTGACAGCAGCGTGTCAGTCACGCGCGCATCACGCATAGCGAGTGCGTTCCACGCACGAGTGACGTGCAAGCGCTCTGCTTTTTTTGTTTTTTTTTGGCCCAACGCGCGGGTGTATCGATGGGGGCGCGCGATTGACGAGTGTTGTGCACGCGCGTTTTTACTTTATTATTTTTTTTCTTGGATCTCGCGTGCGATTTGACCCTTTTCTTTTCTTTTTGTGTCGCTCGCGCGGTTTGGCACCTTTTTTTTTTAAGTGGTTGATGTCCACTATTTGGGGATAATGTTATATTTGTTGAGTAGGGAAGCCATATCCGACTTTTGAAATGAGATGTGAACCCACTTGGTGTTGAAAGGTAAATGTGATGTCGAACCATTTGGGTGAGATGCCCAACTTTCGGATGGGATAGCCCCCAACTTTAGGATGATGCGATAACGAAACCTTGGGATGAGATGCCCAACCTTCGGATGGGATAGCCCCCAACTTTAGGATGAGACGATCACGAAACCTTGGGATGAGATGCCCAAACTTTGGATGGGATAGCCCCCGACTTTAGGATGAGGCGATCACGAAACCTTGGGATGAGATGCCCAACCTTCGGATAGGATAGCCCCCCACTTTAGGATGAGGCGCTAGAGACCTATGGTCTGAGCTGGATGCGCACGGTTGTGCCATAGCTTCTGAACCGTTAGAGGAGCAAGTAGAAGTTGATCTTGTTGAAGTTTCGGCGATCATACGCTGAAGGTCCTCTTTGGTTATCTGAACCGTTCGAGGGGGGCCAGAGGTAGGCCTCCAGGGAGTCGATAACCCTTCGCGAAAGAAATGTTCTGGGGGCACTATAAACCCCCAGGGAGTTGATAACCCTTGGCGAACGAAATGTTTTTGGGGCACTATAAACCCCCAAGGGAGTCGATAACCCTTGGCGAGCGAAATGTTTAGTGGGAACAGTAAACCCCCAAGGAGTCGATAACCCTTGGCGAACGAAATATTTTGGGGGCAGAGGTAAGCCCCTAGGGAGTCTATAACCCTTGCTAACGTTGAAGGGCCTCCTCGGTTGTCTGAACCGATCGAGGGGCGGGAAGAAGCGAATTATGTAGAGGATCTAGTGGGACATCAGAGGAAAGTCTCGTGGTGGATCCCGAGCACGACGAGGAGGAACCGGCAAGCCAGAGCCTCCACGAGGCGGGAGGTCGTTAGCAGTGTCACACTCCCCCTGGGCAAATGTCTCAAGGCCATCGTGCGCACTACATAATTATGTCTGCCTTCCCACAGACGGCGCCAAAATGATGATGCTAGAGTTAGATCACCTTAGACAGTTGAAGTAGGATGAGCTGGAAGAGCAGAGTGGATCACTGACTCATGAGCTTGATGACCTTGAGATACCTGCAATCATAGAACTCGTGAACTAGGCCGGGGCTTGATCCGGCGGAAACCCCTCCGACGCTCAAGGTGAGACGTGGATATAGTGGAAATAGTCCAGAGAATAGATGTTGTAGTATTGCTCCATTAATAAGACGTACCTTAAGGAATGAGTTCAAACCTTTATTTATACCTTAGTTGAGATTCTTGGGCCAAGACCTTACATGAAGGTGATTGGGCCTCGGTGATAGTGGTCTTAAATATTGGGTTCGTGGCCCATTAGGTAAAGAAATTGTAGGCCCATTGGGTTGGCCCAATTAGGCATATCACACACACACACACACACACACATATATATATATATATATATATATATATATATATATATATATATATATATGCAAACCCCCTAGCCCACCCTGAAGTACCCAGAATACCCTTTTAAATTAATTTTAAACCCTAGCCCAATCCATATCGGTGTTTATCTTCCTCTCTCAATTCCCAGATCCAAATCCCGCTCCCCAAGGTCTCTAACCGGCGATTTTGCTTCTCGGAGTCATAACTCTCTCTCTGGTGGTCGGAATTCGATGGTTCAACTATTGTTGGATTCCTCTCGTCGAGCTATTTCTTTTGGTGGGTGTTTCATTCAATTTGGAGTGCTAGATCTATTTCTGCATTTTTTTAATCGACGTATTTCGACGACGGTGTTCTTACAAGAGGTGTAATTTGTTTTTCGTCACTCTGAATTTGACGGGCTACTCACCGTTGGATTCCTCTCGTCGGGGTCTATATTTTGATGTCAGTTTCATTCATTTTAATATTTTCAGATTTATTTCTATATTTTTATATTTTATTTTATTTTCATATTTTCATTTTTATATTATTACATTTATTTCTCTCGATCTCTTAGTGTTTGTTGTTTTTTGAGGATGTTTTTTTTTTCATTTGCACTAAAATATTTTTTTTGTTTCGATTTTGCAATTGCAGCTTAATGAAGGCCATTGATCCTTTCCTTGAAGGTGTCAAAACTTGTGTTTGAAGTTACATCAGTATACATTATTGTACATTACTATACATTACTATAGTAACATGTAGTTACATATGCATATATTTGTGTATGTTTTATTTGTATTTTATTGGTTTTGAGGTGATTTATAATATAAATATTGAAATTTGTAATTTTTTGTTGTTGGGGTTTATGAATTTCTTTTGTATAAACCAATATTTGTGTGTGTATATAATTGATCGACTAAAAATATGGGCTAAAAAAAAGAACATAACTACGCATTACTATAGTTACTATAGTTACATGTAGTTATTTTCAGTACAGTAAACATAAAATTAAAAAAAATTAAAATTAAAAAATATATATATATATATATATATATATATATATATTTAACAAACATATTTATTAAAAAAATATAAGAATAATAATAAATAAATCAGCGAAAATGATAAATGCAGTTTGGCCGAAAATTGCATATAAGGATAGTATAGTACTTTCACTTCTCCATGGGGGTACGTCAAAGGATGATTTGGGCTTGGATTTACCCCTAGTTTATTTGGTGGCTTGGGGGTTATGTAAAATAACCCATAAATATATATATATATATATATATATATATATATATATATATATATATATATATATATATATATATATATATATATATATATATATATATTATATTCTCATGTATACTTTATGCTTTGTACCGAACAGATAATTCATTTGTCTTATGCTTACCGCCCTTATAGAGAATCAAAGTACGTGGCTCTAAAGTGTATCTTTGGCTCCGAACCCATCAACAATCCTAACAGTGACGACCATATCATTGTGGTATCCTCTGATGGCAATACCACACAACAATCTAATGGCATATTGAATGAAGTGGAGGCAACACACGGAGCAGGGGAAGATCGAGTTGGAATTAATGCTCAAGCATTTGAAAATGTGACTGAACAAGAATTTTCTAACCCCCCTATTTCAATAATTAACATTTCTTCTGGCACATCGGATAATGTCGATTTTGACATGATAAACTACATTAACTCTGTGTCCGATTCTAAGGGTTCAAGAGACACGGAACTAAGCACGGTTAACTCACACTTCGTGGACGAACCATCGGCTGTAGAGAACTCTATTTTGCGTTCAAGGGCGGAAACCATAAAAAAATTCAACCCATTTGGTACCCCGAAAAGCACATTTCGTTGGGTTTTATACTCGCGAATGAATTAAAATTGCTTGGTTTCGGTGGTATGCGTTTTGTATGTAAGATTGTGCTGCTGTCGTTCAAAAAAATACTTTGTTTTGTGAACGTACGTTCTTGTGCATGTAAGATAATTTGAGTGGTTAAGGTTTGTTGGCATTATGGTTACAGCCCATTAGGTACGAATGCAGTTTTGTGCATTTGTAGTTTTTGATTATTGAGATTGGTGATAGTTATATCGTCACTATTGTTGGTAGGTATTCCTTTATTGCAATTCCATTTACTAAACTAATTGACTGTTTTGTTTGCTTTCATTGAAGTAAAAAAATTAACATATGAAACTAGGGGATACAATTGTTAGCAACTGAGGATCTAATACATGGAAAAGTAAATATTAATAAGTTTAAATAATTGGTCATCGAGGTTCGTAAAAAACAGTAGCACCAAATGGTGTTACTGAACCTTCATAACATAGTACACAAACTATTCGATAATAGTACGGAACGGAATGAAATAACTTGTAACACATTAGTCATTAATAATGCAAAAAACAAACATATAGAACAAGGTTTGCAATATGTAAATTGTGTAGTGCCTAATAACGATCATCTATGATCAGTTGCGCCATATTTGCCTTGTGCTCATCAATCAAACAAAAGAAATTGTCGAGATCCATGCTATTATCGCAACTTCTAGAAGTTACTTTTAGTCTTTTCACAAATGTAAGATCCTCCATGTTTTGTAGCGCGTCAAAAACTTGTTTTATAGCCGTCGAAACATCTTTCTCGAACCCCATGCGATTCACCAATTCACCCATCTGAGCTTCCATTTTCTCTAAGAAATTCGCAGCCATCTCTACGTACCCACCGTCAAAGGCATCAATGCGTGAGCGCTTCTTCGATTTTGATTTTGATTTACATGTCGCTTCATCAACACGACTAAAAGAAATATACTGGGAGTAGTTATCCGCATTGGTAGGCTCTACATGCGGAATGTACTCATCCTCATTAGACATATGTCCCTTTTCTTTGTTGTTCTTGTTGGTTGTAATACCTACACACAAGTGCACGTATCGCACAAGTAATATAGTGGACAATTAAGTCCGAATATCGATCCCACAAAGAATACTTAATTACTTAATCCTAGACGCTAAATCCTAGCAAATATTATCAAGCCCACCCTACACAGTCGAATTTGGAAAAGATTAACTAAATTAAATTAAATTAAAAAGCAAGCAAAAACAAGAAAGCAATTTAAAACGAAGATTTAATCAAAGTAAACAAGCCTGGAATTTTATTCTTCCCCCTATGTGGTTATTAATCCCCCAATTCCTTCAATTATGCAAGTAATTAACTCAGATTATTAACATGAGATGCTAAATTAATCATAACCCGCTTCCGCGTGTACTACGATTCTAATACTCTAGATTCAATTACTGCATACCTACGCAATTAATTCTAGAACACAACATTAAGCACAAATCTCAATAATTGCAACCTAAGAGAATAACTATATTCCTATGTTAATACCACAAAGGCTTTTCTACCACATTTCTAGTTATTAACCCGATCTTCCGATTCATGCGATTAACAATAACATAAAGGCACATAAAGTGACCAGTTTCATGAACTTAATAAAACAAGTAGAAGAAATAATCTGGAATAAAAACTTGCATAAAATTATAGAAAAGGGTTCATAAATCCCACATACGGTTCGAAATAAAATCCTAGAAATTAAAGAGTTAGCTACTCGTGATTCTTATGATAAAGAAAATAAAATAAATAGATTAAATAAGAAAAACTATGCTTGAGTCTTCGTTGATCCTATAGTGTATAATTTCGGGCTTATACGGTTCCTCGCATTTTGTGGTGTATAATTTCGGGCTTATGGTGTAGAAACTTGTTGCTTTTATAGGCTTTTCTTGATTAGGAAGTAGTAGAAACCTAATAGGAATCAATTTTCGCCACTTTCCCCCATCAGGATTTGTTCCTCGATTATCGCCATGTTGGAGTCCGGAATTTGGAATATTGCGTGCATAAGAATTGTAGCCCTTGAAATTATCTTTCCAGTGCCGCCAAAATTAGCTGATTTAGAGTTTGTATAAGAGAGATATGCTCGAAATGGTGGACATTGCCAAAGCTGTGGCGAGATTCCATCTTCCAATTTTATTTATTTCCTTATTTGCAACTTTTTCCTTTCTTTTTGATCTTTTTTCCTTCATGGACACCTAATTCTCGTATTTCACCTATAAAACACAAAATCAATCAATTAAAGCACAAATATAATTAAATCTAAACAAAAGATCCATGTAAAGTAAATGTATTGAGCGTAAAATCTACACTCAACAGTTCCCCTTCAAACATTAATAACTTCGATAAAAGTCAGCATGTTCCCCAGTAGCACGATCTTTTCCAAATATTTGACACCAATCTTTGTAGAATGGCCACAATTTGTATCGCATAGCACGAGAATTCACATCCGTCTACAATTAAGTATGTAAAAAAATCAAATTTATCTCAATGGTAAGCAATTGAAACCCGAAAAATAATAATTCAATACAGATTGTGTATTTTCAATGAATACATTTATATAACCTTGCCAAACATGATCTTCTATGACCTCGATCGTGTTGTTTGTGACATTCCAACAAAACCCCGACCTAGGCAACATCGTGCTTAATGATCCATAATGTTTTTTCCACACGTGTATTTTATAATGGATATGTGGCAAGGCTTTAAGGTCGGTACCAGGAAATTTTTGAAACATAAATTGTTCAAAAGTGCCTAAAAAATCGGTTTTAAATCCGTTTTCACTCTTCGAACCACTGGACACAATGTCTTTCAAGCCTAATATTAAAGTTTGTTCTTCAAGGACCATCGAACTACGCCTATTATTGTTCACACCATTCTTACTAGTTGAACCCTTTCTGAATTGCACATTGTTGTCCATGATCCCTATATTTTTTGGAAATTACCAATTTAGTCTATAATGCAAAAAAAAAAAAAAAAAAAATATGAAACCAAAAAGGAAAATAAAAAATAAATAAATAAAGAGAACTACAGGGGTCTGAAAACAAATAGGTTTACAATTTAGTATACATACACTCCACATCGTCATTAAATTTGAAAACAACTGACATTAAAATTAAAGTATGTCTATATGAGAAAAATAGAACCAAGTACGAAAGCCACAAAGGGTCTGAAAAAACATACTATTAATGTATTCTACCGAGATAATAGCCAATAACAGTACATATTCAACGCTATAGTGGCCCGCCAATCGGTCCAATCTTTTGAAGTTTCCATAGTATTAATGTAATCTTCACCACTAACCAGACCTGGATTCTTACGGAAAAAATCATCTAACGTTTCTTCATTAGGGTCGAAGTCATTCGCGGTTCGAATAAAGTCATGAATGAGACAAAAAGCCATTACGATCATATATTGAACTTTGATGGGCTAATAAGCAGGACTTCGTAAAATTGCCCACCTTGACTTCAAAAGTCCAAATGTCCTCACAATTATGTTTCTTGCCTTGGCATGTTTTGTGACACCCCTCTCTCGATTACTCTTATTATATGTAATCTAAGCGGAAGACCTTTTTTTTAAATGATTATTGTGGATATAAATTTACGTAAAAATGTCTCTTTTTAAATCAGAGGGAGAGAGGTCACCATATACTAAACCCTAATCAATCAGTTAACACAAATACATACTACATGCAAGACTAGAAAATAACTAGGTATGATGGACCTAATGAATATTCAGACAGATTCAATGCAGCAATTTTAACAATTAATTCCTCTTATTATACTCATGCAAATGACTCCAAAATAATACCATACTATCTAACGTGGCTCTTAATCACTCAGTTAAAATAGTTTTGTAATATGCCTGACCATTTGGGAGAAGTAAATAAAATGGCACAAACACTCAATTTGAAATCCAGAACAGGGGAGGGAGTTTTGAAATTTTCTAATAAATTCCTCACTGACCCAAAAATTACTCAATTTTATTCCAATGTAGGAAACTAAGTTTAAAACATTTTCCCATTAGAAACAAGACATTTGGGTGAGTAAAACTTCAGTTACAATAGAAAAAACTAGAATGAACCTGTTTTAGTGCAACAGTAATAAATAATTCATAACTAATTAAATACTTACCCAATTCATGCAAAAAACCTATCAAAATACTGAGAACAGAGAGTTGCAGAGACTCCCAAAATTTCATGATTTTCGAAGCAGAGCACCTATATGAAAACAATTTTCAAACATCGAGACAAGACACAAAGAAGTTACTAGCCGAAAAGCGTGAATGCATATAGTTGGTAAAATTCGCTTTCGTCTACAAAACGGATTACCGATTAAATATCCAAAAGAGGGTAATCCTAGTTACTATTACACATATTGTCTTTTAATATTTCCACCGATCGGAGGAAGCGAACGGTAGAAAATACCTAAAACTGTATCAAAAGTTTTTACAAACATATTATACAAATAAAACCACATAACTAGGTTAAGAGCCAACACAATCCACAACCCCTCCATATGATCTCCTCCCGATTCTCAAGCTCGATTCTCAACTTCACTCCTCGGGCTCCTAATCGGGTATACCTACAAACATACAACACATCTTTGAGCCTTTGAGGACTCAATGAGAATCTTGAAGTATTATCGAATACACATAATGTTGGGTAACGGGCACGTGTACGCAGCGGAAAACAAAAATTTTATGCGAATTAAACAACTTTAAAACACATAAACACATGCCCGATAATTGAAAACAATTAATTGCGTACCTTTGCGCTTCCAGCGAAATTAAAACAACATACATTGCGTACCTTTGCGCTTCCAGCGAAATTAAAACAACAACATGCTTAATTACTTAATCGAAATTAAATCAATTAGCATGCTCGCGTTTAAATCAAATAATCATGCTCGCAATAATAAAACCAATTTCATGTAGTCACATAAAATCATACAAGTTTCTTATTAAAACGAACATGCATATATTAATTTAAACGTAACCGAATCGAATGACAATAGATTCGAAACATTACCTCTTGAAGCGTGAGGTAGGCGCACTAAGCAAATCTAGATTGCCACGGAAACCAATCCGTGCAATCCGGGGCAGCAACGGCAATGATCCGAGCTACGGCGGCGCATGTGATTCACGCGCAGAGAAGATGGCTAGCTGCTCTTCCCACTCCTATTGATCCAACCTGTTTGCTGATCTGAAATTACAGCCTTGCTCCGACTTCAGTATCTCCATGCGTATTTACTGGATGAACAATTCCTTCTGGACGATGGTAGATTTATGAGTCGTGAAGCTGCTGTCAAAATTTCACGTCCATCGGATGACCGGGTGATTTATGGCGAATTTTCTCGGTGGGCAGCGCAGAAAATCCGAGAGCAGTTTTTCGGAATTGCCTTCTCGCATCTTCGATTCTTCGATCTTCCTCCTCTTGGATTTCACCTCGTATACTTCGATCTACTAAACACGTGGCACTAGACACGTAATAGTCAGAATAACGGAAGAAAAGAAAGAAGGAAAGGAATACCGAAAGAGATCGGCCAACGGGTGGCCGATTCCGGCAAATTTCCGGCGACGGCGCGGTGGTGGTGGCCGTGGGAGAGGGTGGCTGATCGAGAGAGGCAGCGGCTAGGGTTATGAACGTGTGTTCTCTTTGTTGTGTGTGTGCAAGACCTATAAATCAAGTATTTATATGTCTTGCATAAAACCCTACGGGCTTAAGTTGGACCGGGCCCAACAGCTTAAGTTCGTTATTCTTTTACTTGCTCATCTCTCTCAATTCGATGATCGGAAAACTGTAACGATTACATTTTCGGAATCATTATAATGTCCTCGTCATTACGAGTGCCAACTCTCGATTTCCAACTTTCCAAAAGTGGAAACCCTAATTCAGTGCACTTTCTAAATTTGGAAACTTCCCGATTTAGAAGGTTCACTAATACATTCGCCTATTCTTTTCCTTTTCTTATTCTCATTCATAATTCCAAATTACGAATGTTGGACCCAATCATATTGACTTCCAATCATGCAAAGATAAACATATTTTACCTTTGACTGTTTATTCAAAGATCTCATATGCACGAGCAGTGTGACCCTCGATGGTTCAGGTGTAAGCTAGCCGTGGGCCCACAACCCTTTGTGGTCAAAACTCGTCCCCTTAGAGTTACGATTAAGATGAAACTCGTTTCACCTTAATCACCCAACGAATCAAGATTGGCGTCTAGCAACTACGCGTCATGATTCCCTAGATACAAATGAAGTGCCTGCAAGAACCTTCATATATAGTTAACGTACAGTACGGTCCCTTCGATTCATATGTCCCGATTGAACTAGAGGCATTGGTTCATCGAGACCTCTTTATATGTTCAATGACTGTGCGATCGTTCTAAGTATTGTAATCGTCACGTGCATGACTTAGAGAATCGAATCCTCTAATCATCACTTAGTCAGCTCTGGCCAGAGACTTAGAATGATTACAAACTTTCAGAACACACAGGACATCCAAGACTATTCTAGCGATCGAATCCCCGACTACAATGCACAGACCTCCCACTAGATTTCGGACTGCACGAACACTGGCCCTTGGGATGGTCCTCGGTGGAACTCAGGGACAGGTCACGATACAGCTGGTCCTCTAGTGAAGTCACGGTGATGTCTAGGTCATAAGGACTAATGGTGTACAACTATACCATAGATATCTCTACTCGATTATTGGGAACCACTTAGAGATTTCTAGGGTGAGGGAGTTCAGTGAACTCGTCAACTTACGAGCACCCACTTATGCATGCCGATATCACAATACCGTTTACTGATGAGATGCAGTACACATACACTAAGCGCTAGTCTTAATGGGAAAGGCCGATATCCTCATTAGTGGCGTAACCCTTCGACTAGGAACACGTTTAACAGTTATAATACTTAAGTAAATATCTCACGATCCTAACGATCAATTACTAGTACTTGTAATAACTGTAAGGACTATATCTATGCTTGTGACAAAGGGACAAAGATATAGAATGCCAAGGTGTTTTATCATTAATACGAATAAAGGTTCGTTTATTACAATAATAAATACGAAAGACCACAGCCACATGTTGGCTTGTTGGTCACCTACTCTAACAATCTCCCACTTGACCTAAAGCCAACTACCCATGAATCGCAATCCCATCGACTCTCGATGTTTCTCATGGATCGATCTCGGTAAAGGCTTCGTAAAGGGGTCTGCAACGTTCTCTTCCGAGGTGACTTGTTCTACTTTAACTTCACCTCTTTCAATGATCTCTCGGATCACATGATACTTCCTCAGAATATGCTTCGACTTCTGATGAGATCGCGGCTCCTTAGCTTGCGCCACGGCTCCGGTGTTATCACAGTACAACGGTACTGGATCACTAGCATCAGGAATGACACCCAACTCTTGGATGAATTTCCTTATCCAAGTCCCTTCATTTGCAGCTTCGGATGCTGCAATGTATTCCGCTTCAGTAGTGGAATCGGCCGTCGTGTTTTGCTTGGAACTCTTCCAACACACGGCACCACCATTAAGCGTGAATATAAATCCAGAATTCGACTTTGAGTCGTCCACGTCCGATTGAAAACTAGAGTCGGTAAAACCCTCTAATTTCAACTCGGCACCCCCATAGACCAAAAATATATCCTTAGTCCTTCGCAAGTACTTGAGGATATCTTTCACGGCTTTCCAGTGAGCCGGGCCGGGGTTAGACTGATATCTGCTTGTGAAACTCACAGCATACGCAATATCGGGTCTCGTACATAGCATGCCATACATTATGCTTCCTATGGCAGAAGCATAGGGCGTCCTTTTCATCTCCTCGATTTCACTAGGTGTTTGCGGACACATAGATTTCGAGAGACGAACTCCATGGGACATTGGCAAGAATCCCTTCTTGGATTCTTCAATGCTAAACCGTTTCATAACGGTGTCTATGTACAGGCTTTGGGATAAGCCAAGCATCTTTCTCGCTCTATCTCTATAGATGCGTATTCCTAATACATAAGATGCTTCTCCCAAATCCTTCATTGAGAAACGTGTGGACAACCATGCTTTCGTTTGCTGCAACATTCCTACGTCATTCCCAATGAGTAGAATGTCATCAACGTAAAGCACTAAAAATATCACTGCCCTCCCACTAACCTTCTTGTATACACAAGGTTCCTCCGGATTCTTCTCAAAATCAAACTCTTTGATAGTTGAGTCGAACCTAATGTTCCAACTTCGGGATGCTTGTTTCAATCCATAAATGGATCGCTGGAGCTTGCAAACCTTTTGCTCACTTCCAGAAGATATGAAGCCTTCCGGCTGCGCCATGTAAATTTCTTCCTCAATATCTCCATTAAGGAAGGCGGTCTTCACATCCATTTGCCATATCTCGTAGTCATACCACGCAGCTATGGCCAGCAAAATCCTAATGGACTTCAGCATCGCGACTCGCGAAAAGGTTTCCTTATAGTCAACGCCTTGCCTTTGAGTGTATCCTTTCGCTACCAATCTAGCTTTATAGGTCGATACCTTTCCATCCACTCCAATTTTCTTCTTATAGATCCACTTGCAGCCAATAGGAACAATTCCCTTAGGTGGATCTACCAAGGTCCACACCTTGTTGGAGTACATGGAGTCCATTTCAGATTTCATGGCAGTTAGCCAATGTCCCATGTCCGCATCCGATACGGGCTCATTGTATGTTCTTGGATCTTGTCCAAGATCAACATGATCTTCATCATTCGAGGAGGAATAACCTATCCGGCATTTTCCGAACTCTTTCGGATCTACGTACTGTAGGTTCAGGAGGTATATTAGTGTATTGTTGTATTGGTTCGATTGCTTGTTCTTGCGCTTTAACTTCACTTTGTGGTTTTTGAACTACTTCAAGTTCTATCATGCTGCCTTTTCTATCGGATAGAAACTCCTTTCCAAAAAGGTGGCATTTCTTGAAACAAACGTCTTTGCTTCCTTGACATAATAGAATTCGTATCCCATTGAATCTTCGGGATACCCCACAAAATAGCACAAGTCGGATTTACTATCCAACTTATCTCCCACTAATCACTTCACATAAGCGGGAAAACCCCATATCCTAATATGTTTGTAGTTGGGTTTCCAGGAATGCCAAAGTTCTTTATCATTAATATCTCACTACGTTTTGCTGAATTTCGCCTTAGGGGCCCCCACTACCTTCACCCACTTCGAACTTGCTGTTTGGAAAGGGAACTCTTTCACTTTTCTTCTTTTATGAAGAACTCTTCTTTCTAGAAGTAACAGCAATGAGAACAGACTTCTCTTTCTTAATGGTGGACTCGAAACTGACCAACATGTTCATTAACTAATCCAAGGGAGGATCTAGTTTGTTCATGTTGAAGTTCACTATGAACAATTCTTAGGAACTAGGAAGAGACAACAGGATCAAATCCAACGAGAGCTCGGCCGGGAGGGTGACATCGAGATGCACTAGCTTTTCAAGGAGAGTGATCATTTTGAGACAGTGCTCGTGGACCGAAGTCCCTTCGCGCAGTCTCGTTGTGATCAACTCCTTTGTAGCAATGTACCTCGATGCCCTAATATTCTCACTATATATGCTATCGAGATGAGCCTTTATATCGAAAGCATGCATGTGAGACTCATATTTCCTCGCAAGCGCGGGCTCCATGGCGGCTATCATATAGCACCTAGCATGTGTGTCATCTTTCTTCCAAGCTTCTGAAGTTTCCTTTTCAGCACCAGTCGCTCTGGCAGGTATAGTGGCGGGAAGTCTCTCGTTCAAAACATAGAGACGCCCCTCAACGGTTAGCACAAGCTTAAGACTACGCAACCAATCCAGGTAATTAGGGCCATTGAGTTTATTGTCGAGGATTGACATTATGGGATTCTTAGACATGATTATCTGAGACATATAGAGAAGAGGATTATTAGAGATTCGCGTTAAATGATTGTTACAATTAAATGTTTGGCCTTGTGTTATTTAATTGTTCTCCCACTAATTTTATCGAGTTCCACTTCCCTCTAGTAGACAAACGAGAAAACTGATTTTTCTTAATGGGCTTTAGGTCCAATAGACAAATATAACCCGTAGTTAATCTAGCCCGATTATATTTGCCCAAAGGTAGATCACAATCAATCATATCCACAATATGACCCTAAATTAATTTTCCTCACACTTGATAATGACCTAAGTTAATCTCGCGAATATCAAAATCGTCGTGTGTCAAGTCTGACCTACCAATCAAAGATGCTCATAGAACTTGATTATGCCAAACTAATGCAGTCCCTAGTTAATCTAGCCGACCACGTTAATCCAACATAACCCTTTTCTATGGCTACCTTCATCGCTATGTCAATTGAATTACAGCTTACTCCACCATAGCACTCCCCGCTAACACGGCTTACTGCACTACAGTGAAGGGCTACACATAATCCAACCGTTGGCAGAAGGAAAGAAATAACTCAACAGATTGGGTTTTTCTTTATAGCTTGAAATGATTCTTAATTAAATTAAGAATGAGGGATTTTTATTAAAAGGTTTTATCTCATCAGAAGGTTCAGATTGGTCTATGTGATTCCTACATCTATGTTCTCTAAAGGTATATGGAAACGCATATTGTCCTAAGAGGAACATACGACCTAACTACATAATTAATTACATTAATTAATTATCGGATTTTCAAAATAATTTTAGGACCTCAACTAGCACAAATCATTCAAATAATGTTGAGGTACTACTAATTAAGTTGAACCATAATCAATATTATGTATGTGTTCTATTAATTGAAATCAATTTAACGATTTAAATTAATTAATTAATCTAACACCTATTTACTAAAATAAATGATTGTCGATCCAATTATCTAATTTGGATTAATTGAAAATAATTTTCCAAAAATTAAAATCAATTTGTTTTAAGTTTAATTTTAGAAATCTGAAATAAATTTTTTTATTTTTTTATTTTTTTTTTATTTTCAGTGAACCGGTTCGGCCCAACCGGTCTGACCGGTTCGGACCGAAGCGGTCCGGTTCTGTCCGGTCCAATTGACCAAATCAGTGGGCCGGGTCCGTCGGACCGAGAACCGGTCTGACCGACCCGAATCCACTTGGATTCGGTCAATTGAATCGTGCATAACCATCGAACCGGCCGGTTCGACCGGTTCGATCCGAATAATTAAAAACCGACGTTTAAAAAATAATTTCAGATCCGATTTTCCAATTTCAAACAATTTTAAAGCTGGAAAAATTCTAAACAATATTTCAAAAATATTTTAAATTTACGAAAACTCCCAATTACATAATACAACAATCACTACTTTAATAAATCGAACATGCATAAAATCATAGCATATTAAAACGAACGCAATTAATTGCGCAACGAGCTCTGATACCACTGTTGGGTAACGGGCACGTGTACGCAGCGGAAAACAAAAATTTTATGCGAATTAAACAACTTTAAAACACATAAACACATGCCCGATAATTGAAAACAATTAATTGCGTACCTTTGCGCTTCCAGCGAAATTAAAACAACATACATTGCGTACCTTTGCGCTTCCAGCGAAATTAAAACAACAACATGCTTAATTACTTAATCGAAATTAAATCAATTAGCATGCTCGCGTTTAAATCAAATAATCATGCTCGCAATAATAAAACCAATTTCATGTAGTCACATAAAATCATACAAGTTTCTTATTAAAACGAACATGCATATATTAATTTAAACGTAACCGAATCGAATGACAATAGATTCGAAACATTACCTCTTGAAGCGTGAGGTAGGCGCACTAAGCAAAGCTAGATTGCCACGTAAACCAATCCGTGCAATCCGGGGCAGCAACGGCAATGATCCGAGCTACGGCGGCGCATGTGATTCACGCGCAGAGAAGATGGCTAGCTGCTCTTCCCACTCCTATTGATCCAACCTGTTTGCTGATCTGAAATTACAGCCTTGCTCCGACTTCAGTATATCCATGCGTATTTACTGGATGAACAATTCCTTCTGGACGATGGTAGATTTATGAGTCGTGAAGCTGCTGTCAAAATTTCACGTCCATCGGATGACCGGGTGATTTATGGAGAATTTTCTCGGTGGGCAGCGCAGAAAATCCGAGAGCAGTTTTTTGGAATTGCCTTCTCGCATCTTCGATTCTTCGATCTTCCTCCTCTTGGATTTCACCTCGTATACTTCGATCTACTAAACACGTGGCACTAGACACGTAATAGTCAGAATAACGGAAGAAAAGAAAGAAGGAAAGGAATACCGAAAGAGATCGGCCAACGGGTGGCCGATTCCGGCGAATTTCCGGCGACGGCGCGGTGGTGGTGGCCGTGGGAGAGGGTGGCTGATCGAGAGAGGCAGCGGCTAGGGTTATGAACGTGTGTTCTCTTTGTTGTGTGTGTGCAAGACCTATAAATCAAGTATTTATATGTCTTGCATAAAACCCTAAGGGCTTAAGTTGGACCGGGCCCAACTGCTTAAGTTCGTTATTCTTTTACTTGCTCATCTCTCTCAATTCGATGATCGGAAAACTGTAACGATTACATTTTCGGAATCATTATAATGTCCTCGTCATTATGAGTGCCAACTCTCAATTTCCAACTTTCCAAAAGTGGAAACCCTAATTCAGTGCACTTTCTAAAATTGGAAACTTCCCGATTTAGAAGGTTCACTAATACGTTCGCCTATTCTTTTCCTTTTCTTATTCTCATTCATAATTCCAAATTACGAATGTTGGACCCAATCATATTGACTTCCAATCATGCAAAGATAAACATATTTTACCTTTGACCGTTTATTCAAAGATCTCATGTGCACGAGCAGTGTGACCCTCGATGGTTCAGGTGTAAGCTAGCCGTGGGCCCACAACCCTTTGTGGTCAAAACTCGTCCCCTTAGAGTTACGATTTAGATGAAACTCGTTTCACCTGAATCACCCAACGAATCAAGATTGGCGTCTAGCAACTACGCGTCATGATTCCCTAGATACAAATGAAGTGCCTGCAAGAACCTTCAGATATAGTTAACGTACAGTACGGTCCCTTCGATTCATATGTCCCGATTGAACTAGAGGCATTGGTTCATCGAGACCTCTTTATATGTTCAATGACTGTGCGATCGTTCTAAGTATTGTAATCGTCACGTGCATGACTTAGAGAATCGAATCCTCTAATCATCACTTAGTCAGCTCTGGCCAGAGACTTAGAATGATTACAAACTTTCAGAACACACAGGACATCCAAGACTATTCTAGCGATCGAATCCCCGACTACAATGCACAGACCTCCCACTAGATTTCGGACTGCACGAACACTGGCCCTTGGGATGGTCCTCGGTGGAACTCAGGGACAGGTCACGATACAGCTGGTCCTCTAGTGAAGTCACGGTGATGTCTAGGTCATAAGGACTAATGGTGTACAACTATACCATAGATATCTCTACTCGATTATTGGGAACCACTTAGAGATTTCTAGGGTGAGGGAGTTCAGTGAACTCGTCAACTTACGAGCACCCACTTATGCATGCCGATATCACAATACCGTTTACTGATGAGATGCAGTACACATACACTAAGCGCTAGTCTTAATGGGAAAGGCCGATATCCTCATTAGTGGCGTAACCCTTCGACTAGGAACACGTTTAACAGTTATAATACTTAAGTAAATATCTCACGATCCTAACGATCAATTACTAGTACTTGTAATAACTGTAAGGACTATATCTATGCTTGTGACAAAGGGACAAAGATATAGAATGCCAAGGTGTTTTATCATTAATACGAATAAAGGTTCGTTTATTACAATAATAAATACGGAAGACCACAGCCACATGTTGGCTTGTTGGTCACCTACTCTATCACATAACACATAGAGCATACATGTATATTTATTATACATATACATGCAACATCAATTAAAGCAATTATTATAATATTTGATCCATATCTATAGTGGACTCAGCATCATTATCCCATTTCTACACGTGTCATCCTTTAGCAAGTATTTTAGGTGACAATGCTTGTAATCCTTCTTGTATAAATAGATGGTTTGGCCAAAAGGAAATAATACACAACCTTTCGTTTTCAGCAAATAAACTCTCTCTCTCTCTCTCTTTCTTGTTTATTGTTCATATTCATAATCCATATATTTTCTTTGGTTTGTCTTGTATTACCATATATAATTTATATTCTATAACACGTTATTAGTACGAGATTTTGCTTGATAGGGATTTGCTAATTTCGTATTCTTCTTTCTATTTTATTTTACGAAAATTCTGATCCAGGATCTATTGTCAAAAAGACAAACGAGAATGATTAGCGAATACTTCGGTATTTTATACGCTATCATTTCTCGAAGGATATGATGGATTCGTGTATATTAATCTATTGCTTATTTATTTGTTGAATTGCTGCTGAAATTTATATTTGCAAGCTTGTGGATCCCAAGCAGTGCTATAAGCATGTGCTAATTTTAACAGATCTGTGGGCCGACTTAGAGGCCAAGATATTAACTCCGAGCATGATACTCGTCGATTCAAAGATATAATAATCTCTGTTGAAGATCGATGTAGAGACTATGAGATTAACTCCGAGCACAAGCTCGTGGAGTTGGGGAAATAATAATGTCCGTTTAAAGCCGATTTAGAGGCTATCATTTACACTCCGGGCATAGTACACGTAGAGCTTAACAGAGACCGTATTGAGGTAATACTATAACTCTGAGCCGAAAAACTCGTTGAGACAAGAAAGCCGATTTAGAGGCTATCGTTTTAACTCCGGGCATAGTACCTGTAGAGCTTAACAGAGACCGTATTGAGGTCATACTATAACTCCGAGCCGAAACGCTCGTATTAAGGTCGAAATTTTAGCACCGTTGCAGCACCATTAACATATTGCTTGAAGAAGAGGGAATTTATTTGGACACCAGATACGACCAAGAGCTTTGAGCTTATCAAGGAAAAGTTGTCCACTGCCCCGGTCCTTGTGCTTCCAGATTTTGAGAAAATCTTTGAGGTCGATTGTGATGCATCTCATATTGGAATTGGAGGAGTACTCAGTCAAGAAGGACTCCCCATTGCCTTCTACAGCGAAAAGCTAAATGAGACAAGGAAAAAGTATTCTACGTATGATATTGAGTTCTACGCTATTGTTCAGACTCTTCGTCATTGGAGACCTTATCTCATTCAAAGAGAATTTATCCTCAACTGAGACCATGAATCCCTCAAGTATATTAACTCTCAAGCTAATTTGAATAGGAGACATGCAGGTTGGGTTTCTTTCTTACAAGAACACACTTTTATCTTGAGGCATAAAAGTGGCAAGCTTAACAAAGTGGCCGATGCACTTAGTCGAAGAATTGCTTTGTTAACTACATTGACCACGCAACTTGAGGGTTTTGATGTCATAAGGACAATGTATTCGGAGGATCTCGAGTTTAAAGAAATCTGTCACAGGAGCACAAAATGAGGCTATGAAGATTATTGCCTGAGTAATGGATTTCTCTTTAAAGGTCCACGACTATGCATTCCTAAATCTTCACTTAGGCAGCGCATCATCAAGGAACTTCACAGCGGAGGACTCGGCGGACATTTTGGGCGTGATAAAACCTTGTTGCTGGTTAAGGAAAAATATTTTTGGTATGGTCTTTATGGAGACGTCGCAAAAATTGTGAAAAGATGTCGTATATGCCAAACCTGCAAAGGACAAACACAAAACACCGGTGCTTATATCCCATTGCCTATTCCTAATGTTCCGTGGGAGGACGTTAGCATGGACTTTGTTGTTGGGTTACCAAGAACACAACGAGGTTTCGATTCCATCTTTGTAGTGGTTGATCGATTCTCCAAGAGGGCCCATTTTATTCCATGCAAGAAAACTATGGATGCCTCGTATATAGCTGCTCTTTATTTCAATGAGGTTGTGAAGCTTCATGGAATTCCGAAATCCATCACTTCTAATCGTGATTCTAAATTCCTTAGCCATTTTTGGAGAAGTCTTTGGAAGAAAATCGGTATTAGTTTGTTGTACAGTAGTGCGTATCATCCTCAAACCGATGGGCAGACCGAAGTGGTCAACCGAACTTTAGGAAATTTGCTTCGGAGTTTCGCTTCCAAGAGAATAAAGCAATGGGATCTCGTTCTTCCTAGAGCTGAATTTGCGTATAATTCAGCTGAGAATCGCTCTACAGGAAAAAGTCCATTTGAAATTGTTTATGGACGTGCTCCTAGCCACTATCTCGATCTTTCTAATGTCACCACATCAAATAAAAAGGCTGAAGATTTTACAACTACCATGACCAAAATTCACGAAGAAGTCCAAAATAAACTTGCGGAAAGTACTGCATCTTACAAGAAGGCTGCCGATAGTCACCGTCGAGTTCAAACTTTCGAGGAAGGTGATTTTGTTTGGGTTTATTTTAAAAAAGAAAGGTTTCCAGCTGGGGCATATCATAAACTCAAGGAGTAAAAGGTTGGTCCTTGTCGGATTCAAAAAAAAATTAACGATAATGCGTACAAGGTTGATCTTCCAGCTCATTTACGTACTCATTCTACGTTCAATGTTCTTGACTTAGTTCCTTATCACGGCGAGAATGATTTGAACTCTGAGATGAGTTCTTTCCCACCCGGAGAGGATGATGTAGTGGGTCAAACTTCATTTATGGTTGGTGGTGTTGGAGACTAAACCACTTTACATTCCAAACTACAAGTTCATGAATAAGCCTGGAGCTTTCAAACTTCCAAGTTCATGAAGTTGCTATTTTTCAGTGCTGATATTTAT
This sequence comes from Erythranthe guttata, assembly GCF_056151865.1. Classification (NCBI taxonomy): domain Eukaryota; kingdom Viridiplantae; phylum Streptophyta; class Magnoliopsida; order Lamiales; family Phrymaceae; genus Erythranthe; species Erythranthe guttata. Next base: position 9,245,598 of record NC_142534.1, on the reverse strand, counting down.
TTTCGTATTTAAATTTCTTGATAATTATAACATGGCTAGCCTATAAGTTTGGTGTACGGAAGGAGAAATGGCAGATTGGAATATTATAATCATCTGATAATAAAGTTTGAGATTCGAAACTCTCAATCTCTTTCATATTTTAACTTGTGTAATTGAGATTTGCATTTCTTGAAGTTTCATCTTAATACCACCCTCATCAATTTGATAATAAAAAAAAAAAAAAAAAACTCTTTCTTTTAAGCAATAACTCACTCATAAATAGATAGCTTCATCAAGGAATTGAACAATCCAGCAAGATCACAACATTGCCTTTTTCAACAGATAAAAGATTAATATAATCCCTAAAAAAATTAAAAAAAAATCCGTTTTTCAAGTGATAAGGTCTTGTTTACGAGCCAGGGTAACACCATGTTTAAAGATGAGATGGTAGGCTTGTTCAAGAAGAGCATCCTCTACATAGCTAACGCTAACATTCTCTACATCGCTGCTCTGCCAAAAAAGAAATAAGCACCCGATTAGAGACACAATAATGTAATAGAAGAACATGCGAAGAAAAAATGATAAAAGCAAAAGACATACCAATAGTTCAAGATTGCATCCGAAGGTCAATACTGTATAAGGTTGCAACTCAGTCGGAGACGAGATACAATAAGGCGCCACCTTTTCTAAGGACACGTCTAGATTAGATGCGAGCATGGACTTTATACCCTCCGAGATTTGGGAAATCTTGTCTTTGTCATCTGTTTTTACAATAATTTTTTTGAACATGGTTTTCCTTCTTCCCATCGATTTATTTTTAAAGGTCTAAAGTTGACACAAGATACAACATTTTAATTACTCAAATTACTAGTTTTACATAACACTCCGAAAACCAAGATTGGATGCATACCTGGGAGAAATACCAACAATTTGGGACCAAAACATGAGCTTTTTTTCCAACCCACAATAATGTAGTTTTAAGACCTACTTTTAACACTTCACCTAATATAGGACCAACCTGCAAAAAGGAGTAGCAATTGAGAAAAGGTAAGAAAAAGAAATATAGAGTGAAAAAATCCAAAGAAAATATAAACATATTGAAAAAAATAAAGCATTTGTAATAAATCCATTGCACTTGTTTGGATGAACCTTGGCAAATAGTAAAAAACTTAAATCATTAAAATAAAAACATTAAACATGAAATTTTAGCTAGGTCCATTAACACTAGCTAGGAGAACAATCAAATTGTGGCAGATGTCATATAATAATATATAGCACAAGAGACCACCAAATGTAAAAAAAAAACAAAAAAAAATGTTGTCTGTTCTGCAATTGTGTCGCCAACTGAAAACATCTTATCTCGCCGGCACAGCAGACTGTGAATAATATTCCCAATTATTTCTCTGAATGCAAGACTAAAAATAGTCATTCATGTATGATAGAAAGGGAGAAAAGCTGCAGTCAGATTTTAATCTTTTATATGCAGCAATATAGAGATAGAAGCATCAATTTCAATAATATTATCAGCCGAAAGAAGACTACCGATTTTGACTTTTACGACTCGTGGAATTATCATACTTCATAGTAATTAGCAAATGCTAATGAGCATTACATTCTTCATCTATTTACGGAATGACTAAATGAATGAGCATTACATTCTTGATCTAATGTGGAATGACTAAATGAAGTTATTATATGGTGTAATTTCTCAAGCTATAAAATCCTATTGCAGTTATAGAGATGTGTTGAAAAGCAAAGGTTTTTTGATAGTTGATGGAATATTATTCATCTCCGATGGTGAGAGTATATTGCATATCCCATCCATATGCATAGGATATAAGGGCTGGTCCTAGATCAATGAATCCATCAGGAAAGCTGCTTTTGTTGTGCTCGGGCAAAAACTTATAAGTGACTGCAGGAATGTAATCTTTATCCTTATAAGTGGCGGATGACGATGAGAATAAACGACGGTTAATCATCAAGCCTCGAAATCCTGAATAACTCCGCAGCGGCAGGAGCCTATTTGAAAAACTTGCATCAAAGTGAATCCCTCCCCCCCCCCCCCCCCCCCCAAGAATAATGATGACACGGAGTGATCAGATAAGATTTGCTCGAGTAGTATGCAACCGACGGTGGTGGTGTAGCAGCGGATTACACATAAGCGCAGAAAATTTTCAGCCCTGATTGATATAAAAGTAGTTAATCATTAATATCCGATTGAAAATCGGGCATCGTAGTCCCATGCAAATACTTACCTTACGAAATACCATCCGTACATATGTGAAAATTTGGGAACTTAGTCCCGAACAAAAGACACAAACTTAATAATAACTTAGATAAATATCAACCCAATGCAGTTACGAAACAAGATTAACTAATGTACACGGAACATGCGATTAATCGACAACAACGGATCCATCGGCATCAGATTAACAACATCATCATGATGATCGTTGATACTCACAGCTAGTTCATCGTCTTCATTTGGCCGTCCATCGTTTCCAATGTTCGGAACTTCGTGATCCAGGAATACAACCGGGTCGGCTTCTACCAGACCGTCACTTCCATCATCTTCGTCATCTTCATCAATGACCAGTGGGTTGGTTGGGCCGAATCCCATTATCCCATCAAAGTTGCATGCCAGTGCTTGTTTGTATTCGAACACAAACTTGCACTCTTCGAACAACGGAATACCGTTAACCCTAAATATCCTCTCTTCCTCCATCCTATATATTATATGCAAGAAGAATTAAATTATATCGTAAAAAGTTTTTGAAAGACACGATTACTCTACATTTAAGAACATATATTAAAGGCTTACTCACCGATTCCATGGCCAAAAACTCCCGTCCAAAGTGATTTTTTTTGTACGACGGTTGAACATCACACCATATGCCGCAATATAACTCTTAAACGACAAAAATTGGTTTCGAAACCAATCCATTCATCACTTTATGGAAATTTCATCAAAGTTTTTTTTGAAATGGAAGTTCATTAGTACATTCACTTTAAATATGAGATCTTCATATGTCTCGTTGTTACGCAATGGATCAGGCATCTGATTCCATTAAAAAATCATCATATTCGTAGGGCTAGTTGGGAGTGTTATGCCTGGCCAACATCCTCTGATTACGGGTTCTTGGCCTGGACATGATCCTAAAAATATTGAACAAGAAATGACATTACAAAACTAAAAATTTACATCTACAAATATGCACCATGAAATCGATATTGCAAACCCTAGTATAACCTAACCTTAGTTGGTCAGGCGAAGAGTTTTTAGGGTTAGGAAAATGAATAATTGAGATTGAAAATAAATTATCTTAACCACCTCACTATCCAGCATTTATAATCAAATTTATTTTGATATGGTATGTGATGTCCAATAGCCGCTCCTGGCAACCAATCGACGCATGAGGTGCTACAAATGCACTTAGCCTTCTTTTACACGTCAATTGGTCAATTGATGTTGCATATATTGCTTCTCAACTTTGAAAACGTAACCAACCAATTCTTATTTAATGTTTATACTTATTACACTACATGCCCTCTCACTTGTCTGTTCATTTTTTTCCTGCAATTTTTCAATTGTACCACTGTCATTCAATTTCAACTGCTCAATCGCACAATCTAATTATGAAGAAAATTCTCTGTTATATCATTGTGAAGTGATTTAAAGCTTGTATTGTCACTTCCAACATTAAATTGTGTGAGATAATGTGTGTGGCTCATAAATGTGTTCACAACCCTCCTCAACAAACACAATTTGTTAAGGTTTCATTGCCTTATAAATGATGAGTACGAAGCTTCCAAATGTAAGAATTCATTTACAAATTAAATTAAAAATATTTGCATGGCACCAAAGAAAAAACCAATCTTTTGATAAGAAGATTTTTTGTACGAGCTAGAATGGAGTGAAAGAATCGGTGATTATTTCATCGAGCTATTATGTATGGAATCATGTCTTGGAAATATCAAACATGAAGAGAAAAATACACTTGCACTCTTCAGTTGTCAGGAAGCAATACATAACAAGTTTAGCACATTCTTTTCATACAGAAATCTGGACAAGAAGCTGAATTTGTTGCTCAAACGTTTTAAGACGTTCCATGTTGATGATGCTAGAGTTAGATCACCTTAGACAGTTGAAGTAGGATGAGCTGGAAGAGCAGAGTGGATCACTGGCTCAAGATCTTGATGACCTTGAGATACCTGCGATCATAGAACACGTGAACTAGGCCGGGGGTTGATCCGGCCAAAACCCCTCCGACGCTCAAGTCAAATGTGGATATAGTGGAAATAGTCCAGAGAATACATGTTGTAGTATTGCTCAATTAATAGGACGTACCTTAAGGAATAAGTTCAAACCTTTATTTATAGTTTAGTTGAGATTCTCAAGCCAAAACCTTACTTGAAGGTGATTGGGCCTCGGTGATAGTGGTCTTAAATATTGGGTTCGTGGCCCATTAGGTAATGAAATTGTAGGCCCATTGGGTTGGCCCAATTAGGCATATCATTAAGCCCCCCACTCTCAAGTCGATGTGGGGGCCATGTCGGAATGGGTTCCAGATCATAATGAGAGTAGAAATTGTAGTGGTCTTGCATAGGCGTATGACCGAATGGTGTGCGAAAACGCGTTGGAGCGTGTGTCGGAGGGCCGTGAAGGCGCGTTGGCGCGTAGCGCGATCAAGCTGTCGCGATGTAAGTTACTTGAGTCGTCGGTGTTGTCCCGTGACGATGTAGTAGCTTGGATCAAGTTATCTCCTCGTGCGAGTTGTCTCGTCGCGGGGTAATAGATTTGATCGAGTTATCTCCTCGTGGGAGTTGTGTCGCGACAATGTAGTAGCGTGGAGCGAGTATTCTCCTCGTGGGAGTTGTTATTTATTGACATTGTCAATGTTTTGACGCGTTGCTTGTATGTGTTTACATATAGCCTTGTGCGTGATGTACTTGAGGAGGGGAACAGGCTCTCAAGATTTTTTTATGGGGATCGTGCCCCTTGTTTGACCTCGTCGGTCGTAAGTATGTTTGGACCGTGGCCACGTTTTAATGAAGGACCCATCGAAAACAAGTAGATAAATTTGAGTAATCAAGCTGACCAGGCTATATAGATTCCCATAATATCTCTAAGTGTTTCTAGGGTTGTAATTGTGCTAACTTGATCTTGCGATTATATAGTGAATTTCGGGCGAGTTGTCTCGTAATGGGAGTTGTCTCGCAGCGAAGTTGTAGGAGCATTGGACGCGCGACTGGGGAGCATGCGGATTCAGGTCGCTCTGAGCGAGTTGTCTCCTCGTTGGAGTTGTCTCGCATCGAGTCTTATTACCGAGCAAGGTGGCTCCTCATGGGAGTTGCCTTGCAACGGGTTCGTAGTGCCGATCGAGTTGTCTCCTCGTGGGAGTTGTCTCGCTGTGGATTGTAGGACCGAGCGAGTTGTCTCCTTGTGGGAGTTGTCTCGATGTGGGTTGTAGTACCGAGGGAGTTGGCTCCTCGTAGGAGTTTTCTCGCAACAGGTTCGTAGGACCGAGCGAGTTGTCTCCTCGTGGGATTTGTCTCGCAGCGAGTCTTATTATTGAGCGAGGTGGCTCCTCGTGGGAGTTGCCTCGCAACGGGTTCGTAGGACCGAGCGAGTTGTCTCGCTACGGCTTCGTAGTGCCGAGGGAGTTGGCTCCTCGTGGGAGTTTTCTCGTTGCGGGTTGTAGTATCGAGCGAGTTGGCTCCTCGTGGGAGTTATCTCCCAACGGGTTTAAAGGACCGAATGAGTTTACTCCTCGTGGGAGTCTCGCAAGCCCCCCACTCTCGATTCGATGTGGGAATCAAGTCAAAAAGAATACCGGATTGTGTCGAGAGTAGATCGGTGTCGTGGTGTACTGATAAGTACTGGCGTGGTGTGGAGAAATAAAAAAATTCATTTATCCGTTTGAGAGCCACGCGATTTGGCGAGGCGCGCTGGAGAGCTCGCGTCATTTGGTGGAACACGTCAAAATTCTCGTGCAATTTGGTGAAATCGGCTTGCGATTTGGTGGTGCGCAATGCAAGTTGCATGCAATTAAGTGAATAGAGAGGGGTGCGCGTGAATTAGTGTGGTATGGGGAAGCGCGCGCGCGATTTGATATGGTTTGGGGAGGCGTGCGCGCCATATTTAATGGGAGCTGACGCACAGTGATGTGATGGGTGAGAGTCCCATGTGCTGCTACTCTCTTGCTTTTTCTCTTTCTTTTTCTATTTCTTTTACTTTTTCCTTTTCCTTTTTTTTATTGTTTTTAGTGGTGGGAGATGGCTGACGCGCGCGATGGGAGTGCAGCCGCGATGTGACGCTGCCTTGAGCCCCACGCGAATTGACAGCAGCGTGTCAGTCACGCGCGCATCACGCATAGCGAGTGCGTTCCACGCACGAGTGACGTGCAAGCGCTCTGCTTTTTTTGTTTTTTTTTTTGGCCCAGCGCGCGGGCGTATCGATGGGGGCGCGCGATTGACGAGTGTTGTGCACGCGCGTTTTTACTTTATTATTTTTTTTCTTGGATCTCGCGTGCGATTTGACCCTTTTCTTTTCTTTTTGTGTCGCTCGCGCGGTTTGGCACCTTTTTTTTTTAATTGGTTGATGTCCACTATTTGGGGATAATGTTCTATTTGTTGAGTAGGGAAGCCATATCCGACTTTTGAAATGAGATGTGAACCCACTTGGTGTTGAAAGGTAAATGTGATGTCGAACCATTTGGGTGAGATGCCCAACTTTCGGATGGGATAGCCCCCAACTTTAGGATGATGCGATAACGAAACCTTGGGATGAGATGCTTAACCTTCGGATGGGATAGCCCCCAACTTTAGGATGAGACGATCACGAAACCTTGGGATGAGATGCCCAAACTTTGGATGGGATAGCCCCCGACTTTAGGATGAGGCGATCACGAAACCTTGGGATGAGATGCCCAACCTTCGGATAGGATAGCCCCCCACTTTAGGATGAGGCGCTAGAGACCTATGGTCTGAGGTGGATGCGCACGGTTGTGCCATAGCTTCTGAACCGTTAGAGGAGCAAGTAGAAGTTGATCTTGTTGAAGTTTCGGCGATCATACGCTGAAGGTCCTCTTTGGTTATCTGAACCGTTCGAGGGGGGCCAGAGGTAGGCCTCCAGGGAGTCGATAACCCTTCGCGAAAGAAATGTTCTGGGGGCACTATAAACCCCCAGGGAGTTGATAACCCTTGGCGAACGAAATGTTTTGGGGGCACTATAAACCCCCAAGGGAGTCGATAACCCTTGGCGAGCGAAATGTTTAGTGGGAACAGTAAACCCCCAAGGAGTCGATAACCCTTGGCGAACGAAATATTTTGGGGGCAGAGGTAAGCCCCTAGGGAGTCTATAACCCTTGCTAGCGTTGAAGGGCCTCCTCGGTTGTCTGAACCGATGAAGGGGCGGGAAGAAGCGAATTATGTAGAGGATCTAGTGGGACATCAGAGGAAAGTCTCGTGGTGGATCCCGAGCACGACGAGGAGGAACTGGCAAGCCAGAGCCTCCACAAGGTGGGAGGTCGTTAGCAGTGTCACACTCCCCCTGGGCAAATGTCTCAAGGCCATCGTGCGCACTACATGATTATGTCTGCCTTCCCACAGACGGCGCCAAAATATTGATGCTAGAGTTAGATCACCTTAGACAGTTGAAGTAGGATGAGCTGGAAGAGCAGAGTGGATCACTGACTCATGAGCTTGATGACCTTGAGATACCTGCAATCATAGAACACGTGAACTAGGCCGGGGCTTGATCCGGCGGAAACCCCTCCGACGCTCAAGTCAGACGTGGATATAATGGAAATAGTCCAGAGAATAGATGTTGTAGTATTGCTCCATTAATAGGACGTACCTTAAGGAATGAGTTCAAACCTTTATTTATACCTTAGTTGAGATTCTTGGGCCAAGACCTTACATGAAGGTGATTGGGCCTCGGTGATAGTGGTCTTAAATATTGGGTTCGTGGCCCATTAGGTAAAGAAATTGTAGGCCCATTGGGTTGGCCCAATTAAGCATATCACACACACACACACACACACACACACACATATATATATATATATATATATATATATATATATATATATATATATATATATATATATATATATGCAAACCCCCTAGCCCACCCTGAAGTACCCAGAATACCCTTTTAAATTAATTTTAAACCCTAGCCCAATCCATATCGGTGTTTATCTTCCTCTCTCAATTCCCAGATCCAAATCCCGCTCCCCAAGGTCTCTAACCGGCGATTTTGCTTCTCGGAGTCATAACTCTCTCTCTGGTGGTCGGAATTCGATGGTTTAACTATTGTTGGATTCCTCTCGTCGAGCTATTTCTTTTGGTGGGTGTTTCATTCAATTTGGAGTGCTAGATCTATTTCTGCATTTTTTTAATCGACGTATTTCGACGACGGTGTTCTTACAAGAGGTGTAATTTGTTTTTCGTCACTCTGAATTTGACGGGCTACTCACCGTTGGATTCCTCTCGTCGGGGTCTATATTTTGATGTCAGTTTCATTCATTTTAATATTTTCAGATTTATTTCTATATTTTTATATTTTATTTTATTTTCATATTTTCATTTTTATATTATTACATTTATTTCTCTCGATCTCTTAGTGTTTGTTGTTTTTTGAGGATGTTTTTTTTTTCATTTGCACTAAAATATTTTTTTTTGTTTCGATTTTGCAATTGCAGCTTAATGAAGGCCATTGATCCTTTCCTTGAAGGTGTCAAAACTTGTGTTTGAAGTTACATCAGTATACATTATTGTACATTACTATACATTACTATAGTAACATGTAGTTACATATGCATATATTTGTGTATGTTTTATTTGTATTTTATTGGTTTTGAGGTGATTTATAATATAAATATTGAAATTTGTAATTTTTTGTTGTTGGGGTTTATGAATTTCTTTTGTATAAGCCAATATTTGTGTGTGTATATAATTGATCGACTGAAAATATGGGCTAAAAAAAAGAACATAACTACGCATTACTATAGTTACTATAGTTACATGTAGTTATTTTCAGTACAGTAAACATAAAATTAAAAAAATTTAAAATTAAAATTTATATATATATATATATATATATATATATATATATATATATATATATATATATATATATATATATATATATATATATATATATATATATATATATATATATATATATATATATATATATATATATATATTTAACAAACATATTTATTAAAAAAATATAAGAATAATAATAAATAAATCAGCGAAAATGATAAATGCAGTTTGGCCGAAAATTGCATATAAGGATAGTATAGTACTTTCACTTCTCCATGGGGGTACGTCAAAGGATGATTTGGGCTTGGATTTACCCCTAGTTTATTTGGTGGCTTGGGGGTTATGTAAAATAACCCATATATATATGTATATATATATATATATATGTATATATATATATATATATATATATATATATATATATATATATATATATATATTATATTCTCATGTATACTTTATGCTTTGTACCGAACAGATAATTCATTTGTCTTATGCTTACCGCCCTTATAGAGAATCAAAGTACATGGCTCTAAAGTGTATCTTTGGCTCCGAACCCATCAACAATCCTAACAGTGACGACCATATCATTGTGGTATCCTCTGATGGCAATACCACACAACAATCTAATGGCATATTGAATGAAGTGGAGGCAACACACGGAGCAGGGGAAGATCGAGTTGGAATTAATGCTCAAGCATTTGAAAATGTGACTGAACAAGAATTTTCTAACCCCCCTATTTCAATAATTAACATTTCTTCTGGCACATCGGATAATGTCGATTTTGACATGATAAACTACATTAACTATGTGTCCGATTCTAAGGGTTCAAGAGACACGGAACTAAGCACGGTTAACTCACACTTCGTGGACGAACCATCGGCTGTAGAGAACTCTATTTTGAGTTCAAGGGCGGAAACCATAAAAAAATTCAACCCATTTGGTACCCCGAAAAGCACATTTCGTTGGGTTTTATACTCGCGAATGAATTAAAATTGCTTGGTTTCGGTGGTATGTGTTTTGTATGTAAGATTGTGCTGCTGTCGTTCAAAAAAATACTTTGTTTTGTGAACGTACGTTCTTGTGCATGTAAGATAATTTGAGTGGTTAAGGTTTGTTGGCAATATGGTTACAGCCCATTAGGTACGAATGCAGTTTTGTGCATTTGTAGTTTTTGATTATTGAGATTGGTGATAGTTATATCGTCACTATTGTTGGTAGGTATTCCTTTATTGCAGTTCCATTTACTAAACTAATTGACTGTTTTGTTTGCTTTCATTGAAGTAAAAAAATTAACATATGAAACTAGGGGATACAATTGTTAGCAACTGAGGATCTAATACATGGAAAAGTAAATATTAATAAGTTCAAATAATTGGTCATCGAGGTTCGTAAAAAACAGTAGCACCAAATGGTGTTACTGAACCTTCATAACATAGTACACAAACTATTCGATAATAGTACGGAACGGAATGAAATAACTTGTAACACATTAGTCATTAATAATGCAAAAAACAAACATATAGAACAAGGTTTGCAATATGTAAATTGTGTAGTGCCTAATAACGATCATCTATGATCAGTTGCGCCATATTTGCCTTGTGCTCATCAATCAAACAAAAGAAATTGTCGAGATCCATGTTATTATCGCAACTTCTAGAAGTTACTTTTAGTCTTTTCACAAATGTAAGATCCTCCATGTTTTGTAGCGCGTCAAAAACTTGTTTTATAGCCGTCGAAACATCTTTCTCGAACCCCATGCGATTCACCAATTCACCCATCTGAGCTTCCATTTTCTCTAAGAAATTCGCAGCCATCTCTACGTAGCCACCGTCAAAGGCATCACTGCGTGAGCGCTTCTTCGATTTTGATTTTGATTTACATGTCGCTTCATCAACACGACTAAAAGAAATATACTGGGAGTAGTTATCCACATTGGTAGGCTCTACATGCGGAATGTACTTATCCTCATTAGACATATGTCCCTTTTCTTTGTTGTTCTTGTTGGTTGTAATACCTACACACAAGTGCACGTATCGCACAAGTAATATAGTGGACAATTAAGTCCGAATATCGATCCCACAAAGAATACTTAATTACTTAATCCTAGACGCTAAATCCTAGCAAATATTATCAAGCCCACCCTACACAGTCGAATTTGGAAAAGATTAACTAAATTAAATTAAATTAAAAAGCAAGCAAAAACAAGAAAGCAATTTAAAACGAAGATTTAATCAAAGTAAACAAGCCTGGAATTTTATTCTTCCCCCTATGTGGTTATTAATCCCCCAATTCCTTCAATTATGCAAGTAATTAACTCAGATTATTAACATGAGATGCTAAATTAATCATAACCCGCTTCCGCGTGTACTACGATTCTAATACTCTAGATTCAATTACTGTATACCTACGCAATTAATTCTAGAACACAACATTAAGCACAAATCTCAATAATTGCTACCTAAGAGAATAACTATATTCCTATGTTAATACCACAAAGGCTTTTCTACCACATTTCTAGTTATTAACCCGATCTTCCGATTCATGCGATTAACAATAACATAAAAGCACATAAAATGGCCAGTTTCATGAACTTAATAAAACAAGTAGAAGAAATAATCTGGAATAAAAACTTGCATAAAATCATAGAAAAGGGTTCATAAATCCCACATACGGTTCGAAATAAAATCCTAGAAATTAAAGAGTTAGCTACTCGTGATTCTTATGATAAAGAAAATAAAATAAATAGATTAAATAAGAAAAACTATGCTTGAGTCTTCGTTGATCCTATAGTGTATAATTTCGGGCTTATACGGTTCCTCGCATTTTGTGGTGTATAATTTCGGGCTTATGGTGTAGAAACTTGTTGCTTTTATAGGCTTTTCTTGATTAGGAAGTAGTAGAAACCTAATAGGAATCAATTTTCGCCACTTTCCCCCATCAGGATTTGTTCCTCGATTATCGCCATGTTGGAGTCCGGAATTTGGAATATTGCGTGCATAAGAATTGTAGCCCTTGAAATTATCTTTCCAATGCCGCCAAAATTAGCTGATTTAGAGTTTGTATAAGAGAGATATGCTCGAAATGGTGGACACTGCCAAAGCTGTGGCGAGATTCCATCTTCCAATTTTATTTATTTCCTTATTTGCAACTTTTTCCTTTCTTTTTGATCTTTTTTCCTGCATGGACACCTAATTCTCGTTTTTCACCTATAAAACACAAAATCAATCAATTAAAGCACAAATATAATTAAATCTAAACAAAAGATCCATGTAAAGTAAATGTATTGAGCGTAAAATCTACACTCAACAGTTCCCCTTCAAACATTAATAACTTCGATAAAAGTCAGCATGTTCCCCAGTAGCACGATCTTTTCCAAATATTTGACACCAATCTTTGTAGAATGGCCACAATTTGTATCGCATAGCACGAGAATTCACATCCGTCTACAATTAAGTATGTAAAAAAAATCAAATTTATCTCAATGGTAAGCAATTGAAACCCGAAAAATAATAATTCAATACAGATTGTGTATTTTCAATGAATACATTTATATAACCTTGCCAAACATGATCTTCTATGACCTCGATCGTGTTGTTTGTGACATTCCAACAAAATCCCGACCTAGGCAACATCGTGCTTAATGATCCATAATGTTTTTTCCACACGTGTATTTTATAATGGATATGTGGCAAGGCTTTAAGGTCGGTACCAGGAAATTTTTGAAACATAAATTGTTCAAAAGTGCCTAAAAAATCGGTTTTAAATCCGTTTTCACTCTTCGAACCACTGGACACAATGTCTTTCAAGCCTAATATTAAAGTTTGTTCTTCAAGGACCATCGAACTACGCCTATTATTGTTCACACCATTCTTACTAGTTGAACCCTTTCTGAATTGCACATTGTTGTCCATGATCCCTATATTTTTTGGAAATTACCAATTTAGTCTATAATGCAAAAACAAAAAAAATTAAAAATATGAAACCAAAAAGGAAAATAAAAAATAAATAAATAAAGAGAACTACAGGGGTCTGAAAACAAATAGGTTTACAATTTAGTATACATACACTCCACATTGTCATTAAATTTGAAAACAACTGACATTAAAATTAAAGTATGTCTATATGAGAAAAATAGAACCAAGTACGAAAGCCACAAAGGGTCTGAAAAAACATACTATTAATGTATTCTACCGAGATAATAGCCAATAACAGTACATATTCAACGCTATAGTGGCCCGCCAATCGGTCCAATCTTTTGAAGTTTCCACAGTATTAATGTAATCTTCACCACTAACCAGACCTGGATTCTTACGGAAAAAATCATCTAACGTTTCTTCATTAGGGTCGAAGTCATTCGCGGTTCGAATAAAGTCATGAATGAGACAAAAAGCCATTACGATCATATATTGAACTTTGATGGGCTAATAAGCAGGACTTCGTAAAATTGCCCACCTTGACTTCAAAAGTCCAAATGTCCTCACAATTATGTTTCTTGCCTTGGCATGTTTTGTGACACCCCTCTCTCGATTACTCTTATTATATGTAATCTAAGCGGAAGACTTTTTTTTTAAATGATTATTGTGGATATAAATTTACGTAAAAATTTCTCTTTTTAAATCAGAGGGAGAGAGGTCACCCTATACTAAACCCTAATCAATCAGTTAACACAAATACATACTACATGCAAGACTAGAAAATAACTAGGTATGATGGACCTAATGAATATTCAGACAGATTCAATGCAGCAATTTTAACAATTAATTCCTCTTATTATACTCATGCAAATGACTCCAAAATAATACCATACTATCTAACGTGGCTCTTAATCACTCAGTTAAAATAGTTTTGTAATATGCCTGACCATTTGGGAGAAGTAAATAAAATGGCACAAACACTCAATTTAAAATCCAGAACAGGGGAGGGAGTTTTGAAATTTTCTAATAAATTCCTCACTGACCCAAAAATTACTCAATTTTATTCCAATGTAGAAAACTAAGTTTAAAACATTTTCCCATTAGAAACAAGACATTTGGGTGAGTAAAACTTCAGTTACAATAGAAAAAACTAGAATGAACCTGTTTTAGTGCAACAGTAATAAATAATTCATAACTAATTAAATACTTACCCAATTCATGCAAAAAAACCTATCAAAATACTGAGAACAGAGAGTTGCAGAGACTCCCAAAATTTCATGATTTTCGAAGCAGAGCACCTATATGAAAACAATTTTCAAACATCGAGACAAGACACAAAGAAGTTACTAGCCGAAAAGCGTGCAAGCATATAGTTGGTAAAATTCGCTTTCGTCTACAAAACGGATTACCGATTAAATATCCAAAAGAGGGTAATCCTAGTTACTATTACACATATTGTCTTTTAATATTTCCACCGATCGGAGGAAGCGAACGGTAGAAAATACCTAAAACTGTATCAAAAGTTTTTACAAACATATTATACAAATAAAACCACATAACTAGGTTAAGAGCCAACACAATCCACAACCCCTCCATATGATCTCCTCCCGATTCTCAAGCTCGATTCTCAACTTCACTCCTCGGGCTCCTAATCGGGTATACCTACAAACATACAACACCTCTTTGAGCCTTTGAGGACTCAATGAGAATCTTGAAGTATTATCGAATACACATAACACATAGAGCATACATGTATATTTATTATACATATACATGCAACATCAATTAAAGCAATTATTATAATATTTGATCCATATCTATAGTGGACTCAGCATCATTATCCCATTTCTACACGTGTCATCCTTTAGCAAGTATTTTAGGTGACAATGCTTGTAATCCTTCTTGTATAAATAGATGGTTTGGCAAAAAGGAAATAATACACAACCTTTCGTTTTCAGCAAATAAACTCTCTCTCTCTCTCTCTCTCTTTCTTGTTTATTGTTCATATTCATAATCCATATATTTTCTTTGGTTTGTCTTGTATTACCATATATAATTTATATTCTATAACACGTTATTAGTACGAGATTTTGCTTGATAGGGATTTGCTAATTTCGTATTCTTCTTTCTATTTTATTTTACGAAAATTCTGATCCAGGATCTATTGTCGAAAAGACAAACGAGAATGATGAGCGAATACTTCGGTATTTTATACGCTATCATTTCTCGAAGGATATGATGGATTCGTGTATATTAATCTATTGCTTATTTATTTGTTGAATTGCTGCTGAAATTTATATTTGCAAGCTTGTGGATCCCAAGCAGTGCTATAAGCATGTGCTAATTTTAACAGATCTGTGGGCCGACTTAGAGGCCAAGATATTAACTCCGAGCATGATACTCGTCGATTCAAAGATATAATAATCTCTGTTGAAGGTCGATGTAGAGACTATGAGATTAACTCCGAGCACAAGCTCGTGGAGTTGGGGAAATAATAATGTCCGTTTAAAGCCGATTTAGAGGCTATCATTTACACTCTGGGCATAGTACCCGTAGAGCTTAACAGAGACCGTATTGAGGTAATACTATAACTCTGAGCCGAAAAACTCGTTGAGACAAGAAAGCCGATTTAGAGGCTATCGTTTTAACTCCGGGCATAGTACCTGTAGAGCTTAACAGAGACCGTATTGAGGTCATACTATAACTCCGAGCCGAAACGCTCGTTGAGACAAGAAAGTCGGTTTAGAGGCTAAATCTTTAATATAGCTCCGAGTCAAAACTCATTGACGCAAGAAAGCCGATTTAGAGGCTAAATCTTTAATACAACTCCGAGTCTAAAATCGTTGAGACAAGAAGGCCGATTTAAAGGCTAAATCATTAAAAAGCTCCAAGCCTAAGCTCGTTGAGACAAGAAAGCCGATTTAGGGACTATATCTTTAATATAACTCCGAGTCTAACCTCGCTGAGACAAGAAAACCGATTTAAAGGCAATCATAAATATAACAACGAGCTTGAAGCTCGTTCAGTCAACACGTGATAATATCCGTCAAAAACCGATTTAAAAGGCCAAATATTTGAAAATATCTCTGAGCCTGAAGCTCGTAGAGTCACTAGATGAGTTAAAACCCGTCAAGAGCCAACTTAGAGGCTATTAATCACAAGCCCAGATTTAAAGGGTTATGGGTTATTTAGTACCCACATATATAATCTCTCTCGAGAGGTGTGATTCCCGAGATTGAGTTATCTTGAGTGTATCCATGTACAATCTCTCTTGGATAATGTAATTCCCCAGATCGAGTTGTTTTAAGTATACAAACATGTACGTATCTCCCTTGGATGAAAATTTCCTGAGGTCGAGTTGAATTTTGATCACGTGTACATGAACAACATGGATAGATATGACTATTGCCTACTGAGATAGTGCAATTACACACTCAATATTTAATAAAATATATATATTTCTCGAGTGTGACATTGTGCAAGGCACAAGTTAAAACCATATTAGGTCCCGTGGAGATAATAAAATGGATCCGGGATAGCAACAATTATGTTGCCTAATGGTATTACGCGAAATATAGCATTTCCGCATTTGCTAGCACATATTTGTGCCGCTCTAGGAATAAATGTCGAGCACCCATTAGCATACGTTCACACTCAAAATGGACTAGCGAAATCTTTGATTAAACGCGTCCAAATAATTGCTCGTACTTTGCTGATGAGATCAAAACTCGCTAGTGCAGCATGGGGCCATGCAGTATTGCATGCCTCAGCACTGATTAAATTACGCCCCACTGCTTATCATATGTATTCTCCAATGCAATTGGCATTAGGCTTTGAGCCCGATATTTCGCACCTTCGCACATTGGGTTGCGCGGTGCAAGTGCCAATTCCTCCTCCTCAGAGGACTAAAATGGGTCCCCAACGCCGACTTGGCATATACGTTGGGTTTGATTCACCATCGATTATTAGGTTCTTAGAACCAATGACGGGTGATTTATTTACCGCTAGATTTGCGGATTGTCATTTTGATGAGACATTATTTATACCGATTGGTAAGGATATTCAGAATATCCGTGATAATGATAAACAAAAACCAATCGAGAATCTCACATGGTGTGAGCAACATTTATCTCATCTAGACCCACGTACCTCAGAATGCGAAAATGAGATCCATAGAATCATTCATTTACAAAATATTGCCAATAGACTCCCTGATGCATTTAATGATGCCAGTAAAGTCACGAAGTCTTATATTCCAGCTGTGAATGTGCCAGCTAGGATCGTTGTTCCTGAAGAACATGCGAAAATGAATGATGCCCCCCCCCCCCCCCCCGACAAAAAACGGGGTAGACCTATTGGATCAAAGGACGTTGTTCCTAGAAAAAAGAAAGGGGAAAATCGATGAACCCTCGAACCAAGTGGTTCCTAGTGCGAATGCTCCAGATGAATCTGTTGAGCTTGATATCGAAAAAACGATATCAAATCCCGGGAATACCAAGAATCCCATAAGTTATTGCAATGAAATATGGGATAGAAATGAGATAATCATCGATAATATTTTTTCATTCTTGGTTACATAAGAAATTATGTACGATGATTATGATAGTGAACCGCGTTCCATAATGGAATGTCGCCAAAGGAATGATTGGCCTAAATGGGAGGAAGCAATTAAATCTGAATTAGCTTCCCTAGAACAACGGAAAGTATTCGGGCAAATTGTTCAAGCCCGTTGGGTATAAATGGGTATTTGTCCGTAAGAGAAACGAGAACAATGAAATTGTACGATACAAAGCTCGCCTTGTAGCTCAAGGTTTCTCCCAGCGGCCGGGATTGATTATGATGAGACGTATTCACCAGTGATGGATACGATCACTCTCCATTTTCTTATCAATATGGTCGTCCAAGAGGGACTGGACCTGCCTCTAATGGAAGTTGTAACGGCCTATCTATATGGTTCACTAGATTCTGATATTTATATGAAAATTCCCGATGGATTTAAAATGCCAAACTCTGGCTCTCCTCGTGAGATGCACTCAATCAAACTACAGAGATCATTGTATGGTCTAAAGCAATCCACTCGCATGTGGTATCATAGATTGAGTGAATACCTTATCAGGGAAGGTTAACAAAATTATCCTATTTGCCCATGCGTTTTTATTAAACGATCAGAAACCAGATTTGCTATTATTCCGGTTTATGTAGATGACATGAACCTCATTGGCACTCGTGAAGAGTTGGCCAATGCTGCTGAATATTTAAAGAAAGAGTTTGAAGTCAAGGACCTTGGAAAAATCAAACTCTGTCTTGGTATTGAGCTTGAGTATAAAAATAACGGCATACTTATACACCAATCTGCATATACTAAACGATTGCTCAGAAAGTTTAATATGAAAAACTCCAATTCATTGAGCACCCCTATGAATGTCCGCAATTTAGATCCGGAAAAGGATCCGTTCCGACCTAAAGAATTTAATGAAGAGATACTTGGCCAGAAGTGCCGTATCTTAATGCTATCGGAGCATTAGTGTATCTAGCACAATGCACTCGACCTGATATCGCTTTTGCGGTAAATGTGCTTGCACGATACAGTTCTGAGCCTACCCGGAGACACTAGAATGGTGTTAAACATATTTTTCGATATCTCCGTGGTACTACAAATTTGGGATTATTTTATTCGAAAAATGCAACTAACCAAGGGTTAGTTGGTTATGCCGATGCGGGATATAGATCAGATCCCCTCAAAGCTCGCTCACAAACAGGATATTTGTTTTGTTATAATGGTGCATGTATATCTTGGGATCTACCAAACAGACATTGGTGGCCACCTCCTCAAATCATTTTGAAATAATAGCCCTTTATGAGGCAGACAGAGAATGTGTTTGGCTAAGATCAGTTATATCCGATATACGAAATTCCTGCCAATTACATCCAGTTACAGACTCGCCCACTATCATTTATGAAGACAATGCTGCTTGCATAGCACAAACGAGAGAGGGATACATAAAAGGTGATAGACCAAGCATATATCGCCAAAGTTCTTCCACACACATGAGCTTCAAAAGAATGGAGAGATCGACGTTCGACAAGTTCGCTCCTGCGACAATCTTGTTGATTTGTTTACAAAGTCTTTGCCGACTTCTACATTTGGGAAATTGGTGTACGGCATTGGAATGAGAAAAACCAATATGAAGCAAGATTGACGGCCCATTTTGGAAGCTATATATTGCTCATTTCAGGGGGAGCAATAGTGCGCTGCAATCTTTTTCTCTTATGACTGGTTTTCGTCCCATTGGGTTTTCTAGCAAAAGTTTTTAACGAGGCAGCTTATGCACACAAATTGAATTCGAGTTATGCACTCTTTTTCCCTTCTGATCTATTTTGTCCCGTTGGGTTTTTTGACTCAAGGTTTTTAACGAGGCATACATTTTACTCATCCGATTTGCAGCCGGGATAATGATACTTCGTCCAAGGAGGAGTATTATAATATTTGATCCATATCTATTATGGACTCAGCATCATTATCCCATTTCTACACGTGTCATCCTTTAGCAAGTATTTTAGGTGACAATACTTGTAATCCTTCTTGTATAAATAGATGGTTTGGCCAAAAGGAAATAATACACAGCCTTTCATTTTCAGCAAATAAACTCTCTCTCTCTTTCTTGTTTATTGTTCATATTCATAATCCATATATTTTCTTTGGTTTGTCTTGTATTACCATATATATTTTATATTCTATAACAACAATCATATACTTTCTTTTTCGTCGGAGTTCTTCGTCATAGAATTGTCAAGCTCATAGAGTGAGATAAATTCCCACTTTTATAACCCTATGATCCCAAGACCATAGAGTGAGAATATCCCACCTTTATAACCATATACCATGACACGTATTGAAGATTATAGAATGAGAATCCCCCACCTTTATAACCGTATGATCCCAAGACCATGATATTCCCATCTATATCTTCAACACCATAATGAGACATGCATGATATGAAAAATCATCAGGAATCCCTTTGGAAGAATCAATCTAAAATCACGATAAATAACCTCATATTTTACTAATCCGTCTATCTACGTGGAATCAAACCACCCCTATGCCCTACGGTACCGACTCGTAGTACCCCGGTTAGTTACCGTAACCTCGAAAGACTTTCCAACATATTTTTACCTTTTAAAATCATGACACTTATGCACCCACACATGCACCCACCTACTTACCCTTTTCTCATCCTCAGACCCAATGATCAACACATAAACAAGCAAGATCACATAGTAAAACGCAAATAAAGTTCCACATAGTCATTTAGGCATAAATATATAATCCATAATCATATACAAGAAATAACCGAAATCTTAACATGCAAAGACAATCTATAATCAAAAGTTCATTAAATCTAACATTTTACAAGAATAAAATTCAAGACTTTCATCTTTACATTTTATTCAAGTAATTCCACTAGATCATCACATGCAAGAGTATTTTAAATCAAGTTTAGTGCAAATTCTTAATCTTTTCATCAATCTTCATAGAAATACTAGATCTTAACATGCAAGGCCTTAAATCAACAATCAAACACTAGATTAACACATGCAAGATACCAATTAAGCCAAAGAAGAAATTTATGCATTTTTACCCCAAAATTCGAAAGTTTAATAGCTAAGTCAAAAATCAATTTATTTTCACATATTAACAATCCATCACTAGAAAAATACATGCAAGGCATTAATTAAACCAAATAAGCAAGTTATGCATTTTTCCCCAAAAAAGAAATAAAGAGTTAGATTATATATTAAGAAAAAGAAGAAGAACAACAAGAAGAACTTGGATGAAGAAGAGCTTAGCTCTTTCGAAAAAAAAAAAAAGAAGGGGAAGAAAGGCTTACTTGCCTTGGCCGAAAATTCTCCTCCTATTGAAATAGAAAGAGACCTTAAACTTATAGATGGTAAGAGTGGAGTTTGAGAGTGAATTTTGGTCTTGGACATTGGAGGTATTTATAGAGTTTTTGGAGAGTTCAAAGCCAATGGAGAAGAAAGGGAAATACATCTTTTTGTGGGGGTGATTTTGCCATTTCCTGGAAGAGGTTTGGTTGTGGTTCTTGGTGGCTTAAGCTTGAGAAGGTGGTGGCTATGGTGGTGGTTTGGGGCTGTCGAAAATGAAGAAGAAAGGAAGAAGAAGAGTGACCCTTGGATTACTTAAAGTGGAGTGTGGGAGTGGTGAAAGGCATGCCTAGCAAGTGAGTATGAGGACTAGGCTTAGGTATTTCTTTCAATGCTCAAAGTACAAGCATTCTAATGGATGTTTTTTCCTAATTAACATGCAATTTTTTTAAATCATGTGTGTGTGTGTGTGTGTTAGTGTCAGAAAATTGAAGAAAATGAGGGGAGGATTTTCTAATTTTCTCCACTAATTAATAATCCTAAAATGCATGAGAAAAAATTATTTTCTAAAATTTTGTGCATGCATAAATATGATTAAATGCTCACTTAAATTCATATGCAAGAATAAAATCTTAGTTCATGAAAAATATTTTATTTCGACATAATATCTCAAAATATTTCCTAAGCACATAATTCACGTAATCACATAATTCACATAATCACATAATTCACATAATCATATATTTCACATAATCACATAATTCACATAATCGTATATTTCACATAATCACCTAATTTTCACGTAATTACTAATCATGCAAGAATTATTCTAAATTCTGATTTCATAGATTTGCACATAGAGGTGGTCAAATA
Source organism: Erythranthe guttata (assembly GCF_056151865.1). Lineage (NCBI taxonomy): Eukaryota > Viridiplantae > Streptophyta > Magnoliopsida > Lamiales > Phrymaceae > Erythranthe > Erythranthe guttata. The sequence continues at coordinate 9,223,890 of NC_142534.1, read as the reverse complement.
AAATAATAATATTTTACCGAAAATGCAGGGTGTTACATGTTTCATGTTAAAAAATTCTCTAAAGTTTCTAGGTACACTTGGACCTTGACCGTATGCATCAAGGTAGTATCTAGCATCTCTGTAACGTGCTAAAAACCCCTCACCGTTCGTGTAACCGTTATCAGCCAAATAGTAGTTACCTGTAATAGTAAAGAAATTTACTGTGGTTTTACACAACTCATATGATTTAGAATATGGAAAGTGTGTAAATTAATAATAAGGTTAATATGTTACTCTAGTATACATACATACCCGTAGGGACCCGTAACCCGTTTTCTCTAGTTACCGCGTCCCGAAGAATTCTACTATGCAGCCGAACCTTCCCACCCAGTAAATAAGTAAATAATGATCATGTTATTATCGCAGACGTCTAGGACATTCAATGACACATTGCCTTTGCGATTTTTGTATCTTAGTTTACCAAGATAAGGGACGCGACATTCTATGTACGTCCCCTCAAGTACCCCGAGACAACCCTAACAGTTGTAACAAAAGAATTACATGCGTTGCTAATAATTTAATCTTTTTAACTTGTAATTTAACTACAATTATAAGGTATGGTCATGCAAATAGGGATGTTTTACTTGAAAGTATGAAAAACGCTCGTTGTCCGAGTTTTTGTAGATGGGTTTCGGTGAAATCAAAAGAATCTCATGTAGTTTTAGCAAGGCCAAAAGGACCCAATTAAAATGCTTGCTTACTGTATAACCTGATCTTTTGAAATGACTACGCACGACAACATTCTTCGTGTGGTGTGCCAAAATCTGAAAAAAACATCGCAACTTTCTCGGGGATGGTAACATTTGTATTCGGTCTAAGACCACCAACATTTTTTAAAACGTAAAACAAGCGATAAAAGGTTTGAATGTTCATTCTCAGATTATCACGACATGTAACATCATGAAATCCAACAATTGAAAGCAAATAATCAAGTTGCGAAGGCCTATCTAACAATAAGATCGGTTGTTATTCGATTGTGAGTCACTCAAACGACAACGGTTAAACTGCCTAAATATACGCATAGATATTAAGAAAAATAGCCCCAAATAAAACATTAGCTGATGCAACACAACTACAGCATCTTCCTCTCGTTTTGACAAAGTCATGGTAAGGCAATAAGTCCCTACAATACGCACGCAAAAATCATTCAAAATATATAAGGAAAAATTACATTGACAACAGATTTCATACGACAAAATACACAACATTAGGAAAAAATCACTCAAATTCAGTCTGGTATATTTACGCATAAATGTTACAAACTAGGCTAAACACATAATGTATTTTTAAAACTGTAATAAAATACATACTACGCACAATAATGAAATCAAAACTAACTACATACCCGGCTGATTGAATTAATTCGATGAACCCGGTGTTCTGCAAGAGAGTATTTGTATACAATTTCACAAAATCAGTTGATGCAGAATATGAACGAGCGACAACCTTAAATTGGTAACCATGTTAAACGGATTTAGAAAGTAGTATGACTAATTAAAACATTAGACATGATGAAGACGAGAATAACATTTGTAACAAACCGATTAACCGGAGCAGAAGAACAACCACCTCACTAACACAGACGATCTTCAGTGATTGGGTAATGGTGTCATTTGCCTAACGAAAGTAAATGGTTCAGATGATATATGTACTTGTAAGATTGAGTTGTAAAAGATCGAACCTAAAAATGGTGAAGAATATGCAGAATTGAGTTTAGGGTTTACTGATATCGGGGGAGATGGTTTTTTTCAGAAGAAAATTTGGTTTTTATATGAAAGAATTAACTAAGTCATGTAAGGGCAAAAACAACATTGCACAACTCATTAGATGATGGGATTATTCCCTCCTTTCTTTAATACTTGTTATTTTTGCGCATTTTTCATATTTCAAATTATTTGTCATTTTACTATTCCAATGAATAATTAATTGTATTTTGTTCAATTTCGCCCTTTCTCACTCATAATTAATTGAAATATAATTATTTTAAAATCAATTAATGGCATGATCATTTTAGTGATTTACTGTACTTTTTATTACTGACTATGCATATTTAATGAATTTCTTAATATGTGTGTAACTAACAAAAGTGACAACTATTGAGGGAAGGAGGGAGTATATATGACAGATTATCAAGCCAATATTGGCGTGGCTCTGAATAATTCGATTGAGGGATGAAAACCGTGAGCCCACTTATCAACATTCCACCAAACCACCGAACCAAACAGCATACACGGAGGTATTACCGGTCCCATCAAGTCCAATAATGCAAACCAAATAAGCCCTAAAAATACAAATAATATGGAACACAGAGAGTAACAAATACCATCATAATCTACTAGAACTAGCATTGTTAAAAGTCGTGTTCGTAGAAAAGTCCAATTGGTCTAGGGGTGAAAAAAAATTAAACTTCAAATTCTGCAAATTTCAATTTGAAAAATTTTCAATTAAAAAACCTGACCAAACGACTGAGCTACACCCATAGCTAGCACCTGCAATAAGGAGTACCAAATTTGAGATTCTGTCAAACAATATCAATTCTGTCTCCAGATCTCCTTTGGACTCTACAAGAAGAGCACGTCTTATCAGTTCCCCTTTCCACACTCCGAGAAAGCATATACTTGACAGGAAAAAAAATTCCCGCCAAGCGTGGGCTACATAGTGCAAGAGTATAAAAGCCGGTGCGGTCAATGTCAAACTGCAAAAAAAGAACAAAAAAAAAAGAACCATTAAGAGTTAAAGAATTCAAAACATAGAAAATTACGAATTAAAGACTGACTTGCATATCAAATAAGGCCAGGCTTGTTATGTAAACTTTTACCGGAACCTCCAAGATTCCCCAAAAACTTTCCTCGTATGGGACACAGTGGCTCCACAGTGGGATTTTGTGAAAAAACGCATGCATCCTCTTTAGGAAATTTGGTAGCAGATACCATGAAAATGATGTAAGGGTTATTGATGCACCAAATGGAACGACAACCTCTGCAATAATCAGATAGGCATAATACCAATTCACGGTGTTATTCTCAATATGAATAGCTTGTTCAGCCACTTATGCTGAATTTTCAGCCACAGTTTTGAAGGTCTTTGCAGCCAACTCGGTCAACTCGGTGCTTGGATTTGATGAGAACAAACGATGGTGATGGTAGTTAGCAAATGACGCAGCCAGGTTCCTCTTTGCCACAAACGGAGAACTGATGACCATTCTTCTAAACGCCATTGAAAGGATCTGCAAATTAAAGAAAAAAACTGTGTGCTCAACAATCTGACAATTTCAACAAAAACATTTCGACATTAAAATAAAAAATACTAAATTAAAGTGCAGGGTGATGAAATATATTTCTACGGAAACAATCTTAAAAAATGGTTATCATTACATTGACAATGATCGTATATCAAATTTTACAGAATAAACGTAATGCTTGAAAAAAAATCAAAATGCATAAGCAACGATAAATTCTTTGTGAGAGTTTTTAGAGAGAGGGGTTGCACTGAGGTACCTGCTTTCTGCTCCCCCAAGTCTTGAGACCAATAAAACCCTAAATTATTGGGCTGTGTGTATTTCTAGTATATTCGGTTTTGGAGCTTAGGCTAAATTCCACTTTTCCCCTTGTACTTTGACTTAGTATCACTTTGCCCTCTTCTACTCTCGATTACATCCTTTTTTCCCATGCACTTGAAAACTTGTCTCAATGTGGTCATCGATGTTAGTTGTCAAACATTTGACATAAACACCGTTTGATCTAAGCTCGGAAATTACAAAAACGCCACATCTCCATGTTTAAATAATTATTAAAAAAAATCCGGTGCGGTCAATGTCGAAGAGCAAAAAAAGAAGGAAAAAAAAAGAACCATTAAGAGTTAAAGAATTCAAAACATAGAAAATTACGAATTAAAGACGGACTTACATTTCAAATAAGGCCAGGCTTGTTATGTAAACATTTACCGGAACCTCCAAGATTCCCCATAAACTTTCCTCGTATGGGACACGGTGGCTCCACAGTGGAATTTTGTGAAGAAACGCATGGATCCTCTTTAGGAAATTCGGTAGCAGATACCATGAAAATGAAGTAAGGATTATGGATGCACCAAATGGAACGACAGCCTCTGCAATAATCAGATGGGCATAATACCAATTCACGGTATTATTCTCTGTTAGAGTAGGTGACCATGAAGCCAACTTGTGGCTGTGGTCTTTCCATTTATTCTTGTAATAAATAATCATTTTTCGTATTTATGATAAAAACACCTTGGCATTCTATATCTTTGTCCCTTTGTCTCAAACATAGATATAGTCCTTACAGTTATTGCAAGTACTAGTAATTGATCTTTAGGATCATGAGATATTTTCTTTAGTATTATAACTGTTAAACGTGTTCCTAGTCGAAGGGTTACGCCACCAATGAGGATATCGGCCTTTCCCATTAAGATACTAGCACTTAGTGTATGTGTACTGCATCTCATCAATACACGGTATTGTGATATCGGCATGAATAAGTGGGTGCTCGTAAGTGTTGGGATGTGATGCCCATGAGTCAATGAAAATTCGCCAGAGGTTCTAGAATAGCCGGTTATAATTTTATTAACATGCTTTGGTTAGATTTATTCAAAGCGGAATAAATCTAATCTAGCAACTCACAGTTTTAGCAAGCATATTCGTTTCTATCATCGGCGCACGAACGAGGATCCACACCAGACCTTCAATCCTCGAAAAATTGTTGTCCAGAAATTTACATCCCTCTTCCTTGACCGATATCTCCGAGATGATTAATCTGATTAAGAAACCCTTTACGATCATTCATAATTTTCAAGAGATAACTGCAGTTTAATCATTCCAGTTTAATCAGCTAATTCGGCATTAGCATAGTATAAACAATAAAACTCTCAAGAGTGCAAAAAAGGCTTACTGAAATGTGGACCAACGTCGAAGCAAGAGGCGTAAGCTAGCCAGCTATTGATTAGGTGCTGCAAACAAAAAAAAAAAGAGCAACAAGTATAGTGGTTATTTCTCTGTATATATTATGATTAAAAACAGGGATAAATGGAATAGTGTGGAGTATGTGAATCCGTTTAGATAAATTGTGGTTCGTTTAATCTAGTTTAATCGCGGTAAATACAAATAGACAATCGCCGACCCAAAACATGAATTTGAAGTTGCTGCAAACTCAAGGGGTTTAACCCAAAAATACCACGGTCAAAAATCGCTACAGATAATTATATCACATTTTATTAAATTGGCAGCATTTCAAGTCTCTTGAGTCTTCTTGACTCCTCGTTGTCGGTCGGTTTGGTTCATCCTACTCCTACTCCTACTGCTAATGAAATAAATGCCAAAACAAGGGCCATAATGATTAAAAACCTTTCATTCAATTTTATGTTCCCACTATTAAAAAACTGCAGTTTGTTGAATTTTTTAGTATGTGTATTATCCACGATACTTCAATAAGTCAGCTCAGACTCTTGGCATTGTTCCCATTGATTAGATAGCATATATGATTGAAATAAATTTCATTTTGATACATTTGAAATTGTATCCATTTCTTGAGCATTTTCTATTGACAAAACGAGAAGCAAACCCATTGTTCAATTTTTTTATTAATGAATGTAAAAATTCATTTTGCAAGAAGCATAGTTTCTGCACCGATGAACCCAAAGATGCCACACATAACAAATTCAATAAGAGCCCAAAATCCCTTCTCGTAATTTATGCATAAAACCAGTTTCAAGAGCACGCCTCGTGTTGAACGACACAGAAATCTGCCTCATCAAAAGCTTCTGTAATACCAAAACTTGGGTTGGGCACTAATTAATTATCAGGTAAACGTTCAAAGTTGAGCTTCGAATTAGGTTGACGAGCTTTTGCTGAATTTTCTCCCAGACAAGTTCTCTGACTCGTATAGCATGTGGTTTATCAATCCCCTCGCAGCATTGTCACATAACAATGAGCAAACTCAAAAAGGAGAGTAAAAACAACATTTTCTAGACATCTTTTTCCCAAGTTTTTATGGTTAAGGCAGTAATTCTTCACCAATAAGCAAATTATTCAAATTATATATAAGCAAAGTGGAAATTACTCATCCTTGAGATTCTGAATTTTCTCTGGATCTGTCTCGTGCATGTGCTTTTTAAACTGCTCTCTAACCATACCAGTAAGAAGTTCAGTATTGTATTTCTGTGTTCAAGTAGTAGATCAAAGGAGCTACATTACTCTATATTCTATATAAGTTGAAGCACTCTCGAAGAACTAAATCGCTTTACTATGTAAACAAGAAAAGGAATATAACAAATTTCAGAAGCAATATGACATTTTAATTTTGTTCATTCAATATTTACCAATGAAAAATTAGAGATGATTTATCCTGCAACTTCATTCAACTATCTTACGAATAAATTTTGTCACCACATCCATCATATGAAGCATGAACAAATAGTAGTAGAATAACAGAGCTACAAAAACGACAACTGGTATGTGGGGATGCATCTAATAATGTACTCCCCCTAGCGGACAAGCCAATTACTGTTCCTGATTAACTAATAACTGTAGCCTATGAATATCATAAACAGCCAAACAGCTATGCATTGCACCAAAACTAATTCAAGCTCTCGTCTCAATAATCTTCCACAAAGCATAAGAATCAGATGATACAAATTTCAATTCATAAATCTAGTCACATTCTAATTACAAACCAATACACATCATTAATAGATCCATAGATTGACGTGCATATAAAATATGCAGTTGAGCATCAAATTCTAGTTTCAGCAACTACTGTCGACAAGCCATTTTGTTAGGACAAGATTTAGAAGAACAATTTTTCTAGTGTGTTATCCCAATCATACATATATAAATTCCATATAGCAGTTCAATCATAAATCATACATATATAAATTCCATGTATTTCACCAAGACATAATAAAGCTGAGAGCACTGCACCTTTTGGCCAATATATTTAGCTCGTCTCAAGCATTCACGATAAAGCTGCAATGAGGGAAAGGGGGGAAATGTTAAAAATAAGAAAAAAAAATGTTAAAATTCGAGAATCCTGTGCTGAATTAAGCCTATGACTACATAGAGAAATGCGCTCATATTGAAAAGGTATGATGAATGAGGAAGAGTGGACTGAGAAGGGGTAGAAGAGAGATACAAAATTAATTGTTTATAAGAATTCGTTCTTTAAATTAATTTTGTCAAGAAAATTACAAATGAAAGTAGAGAATAATCAAAACACCAAGTCGGTTCCAGCATAAAGCTCATAAACCCTAGTAGCATATAACCAGGATATAAAAGAAAGGATCTGTAAATCGATTAAAAATCAGAAAGTAAACGGAAAAAATAATAACCCTGATATAAAACAAGAAGGAAAAAAATAAAAATCAAACCCTGATAGCATTGTTGGCGAGCTCAGGGGGTAATGCTGTTTGAAGAGACGACATTTTTCTCTAGAAGCTCAAACAAGAAAAAAAATAACCCCACCGAAAACAGGCGGGTTACAAAAACCACAACCCGCACCTGCCTAGTTATTCTTGAAAACCGCACAGTTCGGGTTCGTCGGGTTGCGGGGGGCTGGTGAAAAGAGCAAATGGATTATATTTTTTTTTAAATCTAAATAATGTACATCCAATCCAACATCAGTTGAGTAGAAATAAGCTAATTCGCAATACATATATATAAAAGAGAGTCCAACTGAACCAACCCGTGAATAAATAGAAAAAAGAAGACTGGTGTTAATATTACGGTGGAAATAAGACCGAAATGATTCCACAATCTAAAGTGTTTGAGTTTATAACACCGAAAATCTTTTTAGCCGATGGTGGTGAATCTAGCAACGATTGTGGATTGTATAAAATGAGAAGAATCAGAATAGTAAAATTGGGTTTTGGGAATAGAGTGAAGAAGATGGGAAAGAAAAAGTTGAATTATCAGATTTATACTTAAATTGTGGGCATGGTCGGGTTTGAAGAAAAACTGTTGTACAAATGGGCGGGTCAAGCGGGTATATGTTCACCCCTAGCTCCAAGAGCAGCGGCCCGAACTTATTTCTTCTTACCGGTTCATGTTACAATTTCACTGCGACAAAATCGCTTCAGAGAAAAAAAATAAATTAAAAAAATTACTAATTATATTTTGGTTTGGAGAATTTATTATTGTTGCAGTTTCAAGGGTTTTTTGTCGTTTGGAAATTGATTCCGAGTTTCAATCCAAGATGAAGGTCAGCTTCCATTAAAACTGTTGCCTTGTTATCCGATTTTTGTTACTAAATTTAGCAACCAAACCCTAATTTTTGTTTTTCTTTCTTCAATTTGAAGAAAAGGAAGATTAATAAATTAATTGATTAAATTATGTGGGGATTATGATCACCAATTTTGTATACTGCTATGAATTGGAAATCCTGTTGATTGAGATGAATAAGGGGAAAAGGGAATTAAGTTTTTTGCTGAATCAAAATCATTTTCTTTTCGTCTTTATTCATCAGATTAATTGTTACAGAATATGATGAAAATATCACAATGGTATTTAAGTTTGGGCAAATTACGGCCACCCCTGAGTTATGGTCAAATTAAAAAAAAAAACCCTCTTGTTTGGGTAATTACAGCCACCTTCCTCAACTATGTATTATCTTACGAAAAAACCCCTCTACAGGTAAATTTAGGGATGTTAAATCGGTAAAATTGAATCGAAATTTCGGTACGCCAACATTTCATAATGTTTACCGAACTGAATATACGATTTGCTTCGGTAAATAACCGAATTACATCAATTTTATGTAAAACTATTTAAAAGGAGGGGTGGCTGTAATTACCTAAACAAGATGGGGTTTTTGTAATTTGGCCATACCTCAGAGGGGTGACCGTAATTTGCCCTATTAAGTTATGAGGGGATTATGTCTGGTAGTTTCCTTTCCATGAAAACAGCAATGTGCAAAAGCCAGAGTGTTTTCGTAGTGGGGAGAATGAAAAAAAATTATCCTCTTAGGTCTCGTTCGGTTGGGGATAGTACCATAATTAATTCAATAATTGGACTTTGTTTGATGATTGGTAAATCCTATAATTTTCCGGGTCGGCCCGAAATATTATTTTATCTCATCCTATCTTATCTCTTGGGGAAATTATTTGTTCGTCCGTCCAATAATACAATTGCAATGTTTTTTTTTTATCTGATGGAATTTTTTTTAATCTTTTTTTTTGTGCTATAGTTCGATAATGATCGGATAAATCGGTTACCGGATGACATTCTCGTGGCTATCCTATCTTTCCTATCGCCAATCGAAGCTGAACGCACTAGTGTTCTTTCGTCCCGTTGGATAAACTTGTGGAAACACACCTCTTCTCTCAAGTTCGATGCGTACATTGGCCGCGCAGTTGACGAACTGCAAACCGCAAAAAGTTTTCCCAAGTGGAGAGGGGCCAGTTTGTAAATCGGGTGAACTTCGTCCTCCAATCCCATGAAGCCGTCACTTTGGACGAATTTATAATCCGTTATGATATAAGTGGTTCCGATAAAAGGCGATACAATGAGTATACGTTACTTGTGGATGAAGTCACTCAGTGGCTCGAATATGCTTCCGCCAAAAAAGTTCCAATCTTGGAATTGAATTTTTCGCCAAAGTTCGACGAGAGTTTAAGCTATCCTGGCCTAACTTGTGCTTTCCCGCACGAGTTTCTCGCTCGGAGCATTAGTGTTGACTTTAAGCCCCTCAAAGCGTTGACTTTGGAATATATCGATGTGGATGGTGGGGCGATTGAGTTCTTTTTACGTAACTGCCCTTTGCTCGAAGAATTGATTGTCCACGAATCGAAAGAATTGTCGATTGTCGAAGTTTGTGGCTCGTCGCTAGTTTTGAAACGCTTAGAGATATGTTACTGCCGGAATTTGAAACTCGTTAGGGTTTCAGCACCAAATCTTGTTTCGCTTACTGTTCAAAGTCTTGAAGAACTCTTACTCGAAAATGTCCCGATGCTTGTTGAGCTGTCTCTTCCTTGGGGCTTTGGGGAAATTTCCGTTGAAAAATTATGTAACGCGATTTGTTGCTGCAATTTGCAATTGGAGGTTCTTAACTTGTCGGTGCTGAAAAATCCAGAGGTTAGTTAGTTAAGACGAAAATTGAATTTTTTTATTTTTATTTTTTGTGGGTTGTTTATTTGCTATTGTTTTATTTTATTCGTTGTATAATTACTATTTTTTTTTTTGGGAATTTATTTAAAATCACAGGAAGGTATCGAGTTTTACGAGTTCCCTGAAATGCCTAGATTGAAGAAGTTGGTCGTAGGATATCGGGATTTGACTCAACAAAGTGTCGATCTACTACCTTACTTTATAAGGGCAGCACCTTGCATACAGGAATTTGTTTTAAAGGTAATAAATATATTATGTGCGTTTATTTTGTATATCAATAACAATAAAAAAAATATATGTAACTGAATCAAAACAAATAACCCGAGTCCTATATTCCCAGTTTCGAATTTGAATTGATCGAATTGGAGCAAAGAATTTCAATCTTGAGGATTTTGAGTTCATGCCGACTCCAAGGGATATTTTGGTTAAATATCTTCGTTTTTTGTTTTTCAGTTACACTCGCCTTCCATTTCAACGTTGAAGAGTAGTATGAATACGAGGTTTCACCAAGAGCAACTTAAAGTTGTCAAGTTTTGTGGCTATCGTGCTCGTGAAATTCATGTCCGACTAGCGAAGTACTTTCTGGAGAACTTTGTCAATATCGAGAAATTAATTATTGATCCCGGGCCTTTTTTTTCACCGAACAAATCCCGCCTGTTAGTTCAATTCCTATTGAAAATGTAAGGAGTCGCTCCCGGGAACAGCTTGGAGCAGAAATACCCCAGCGTGTTGAATTGGTTATTCTTTAATTACCCAGGTTCTTTTTTTATTTTATTTTTCCGGCTGTATTTATACCTGATCGTAGATATTATCGGATATTTAAAGCTGTCAATGATGCGATTTTATCAAATAAATTGTTTTACATAGCATTTTCTTTGATTTTTCTCATTGTTGAACTAAAAATCTTGAATTTGGTGTACACTAATTTGCAGAAAGAGGAAGATGGTTGTGAATAGAGAGTTTTTTTTGGTAGTGTAAATAGCATCACTTCAAGAAATAAGTCAACTATTAAACAACTTGCATAATTTAGATTAATGACTATAGCCCATCTAGTGTAGAAAAATTATGAAAAAACTAATTAGTTAATATACTTCAAGAATGGACAAAAAATGGTTGATGCCTATATATATCAAGAAAATATTAATCCATTTTCGCAAAATTCTTGCGGCAATCAATATGGCACTCAGATTATGGGTTTTAATAGTGCTTCTGTCTATATCGGTTGCAACTATTAATGCTCAAATTCGACCCTGCCCTCCATTATTGCCATCCGTATTTTGTCGTTCTCCACCACCACCACTACCACTTAGACCATCTCCAATGGAGATGGGTATGGGTTGGGGTGGGGTGGTAAAACAACCTCCAATGGAGTTGGGTTAAGGGGGTGTGGGTCTGGAGTGGATAGGGGTGGGGAGAGGGGGGAGGGATGAATTCCTTGAGCTGCCCCCTTCCAACTCACGTGCTGCAAGGGGGCGTGTGATACACGCTCCTTTATTTTTTTTTATTTTTTTTCTTTTCTTTTTTTCTTTTTTACTTGTTATATACGTTAGTTTCTTGGTTTCTTTTCCTTTATATTTTCTCTTTTTTGCTTGTCAATTTTATAGTTTTTTTATATTCCTTTTTATGTATTTATTTTATATTGTAAGATTATTTTATTTTATTTCAATTATTTAGTTACATAATTTAATAACACATAATTTCAATAAAATCAAACACTTAATTTGTAAATAAAGACTTTTAATATTTTTGTTTTCATTTCTTTTTCTTTTATTTTATTATTTCCTTTTGAATTATACCTTTATTTGTAATTATTTTTTTATTATTATTATTTTATTTTGTTTCTTTATTTGGTTTTATTTTATTTTATTTAATTTTTTAATATACTTTTTTTATAATTGTAAAAATTATAAAAAAACAACAAATACGATTATTTTACTTTTTATTATAAATTTGAAATAGCAAAATAATTTTAAGAAAATCAAACACTTAATTCGTAAATAAAAACTTAAGTAAAATTATTATAATTAAATTATTATTATTATAATTAAATTATTATTATTACTATTATTATTATTATTATTATTATTATTATTATTATTATTATTATTATTATTATTATTGTTATTATTAATTATTATTATTATTATTATTATTATTATTATTATTATTATTATTATTATTATTATTATTATTATTATTATTATTATTATTATTATTATTATTATTATTATTATTAGTATTATTATTATTATTATCATTATTTTTATTATTAATTATTATTAGTAATAATTATTATTAATTATTAGTTATTAATACTAATATTAATATTATTATTTATTATTATTATTATTGTTGTTATTATTATTATTATTATTATTATTATTATTATTGTGATTTTTATTATCATTTTATTATTATTATCGTGGTGAGAGTGAGAATTCGAAAAAAAGTAATAAAAGACCGAACGGTTGGAAACGACGTAGGTAGAGGGAAAGGGAGGGGGAGGGGGAGGGGAGGGGGAAAACCCCCCTATCCATTGGAGATGCTCTTAGATCTCCACCGCCACCACCACCGACATCGATACTTTGCCGATCACCACCACCGCCACTTGGGTCTACATCTCCACGTCCACCACCATCATCGATATTTTGTCGATGGCCATCACCACCACCACCCCCCTCCCCTCCTCCACCACCACCTTCTCCACCTCCTTCCCCACCACCTCCACCTCCATTTCCACGTTTATGTTTAATATTTCCAAGATTAAGTTCACCCCCACCACCACCACCACCACCACCCCCTCCCCTCCTCCGCCACCACCTTCTCCACCTCCGTCTCCTTCCCCACCACCTCCACCTCCGTCACCACCGCCACCTCCACGTATATGCTTAGTATTTCGAAGATTATGTTCACCACCACCACCACCAATTGCGCGATCACCTTAAACGATTGACCATTAACATACTGAAAAAAATGTCATATGAGTCATTTACTAATTCCGAAAACTTGTCTTTCCATCATCATCTTAAACCTCTCCCTTCCCGTACATATATCATCAATTAACAACCAAAGTGCATAATTACCGTTTTCAATCGTCTCTACTACACAAATAAAAAGCGGTAGTTTTCGTATACATTTTCAAGAATAAGACCATTTAGTAATCTTTCTTCGATAGAGAAATTACTAGGTAATAAGATTGATCGATACGTCGTACTTCGGTCCACATGCCTAACAACATCTAGTTAATGTTTGAGGAAGTTTGGCATATGATTGATGTATTTGTATGTTTCACATAATTAATACATTGTATTTTCAAGTCATGAGAATAAACAAGATATCGTTTTCTTCTTATGCTAATGCTATCTTATTTTGATTTTGAAATTCAAGACAAATGGATGTGGAATTTCAATCATAACAATTGGAACTAGACATTCCCTTATTGAGAGATTTGCACAATTAATTTATACTTCATTCTTCCCATATTAATCTACAAGTATTGAGACAAAAACTAATAATTGCGCATGAATTCTATAAAGAAATAATAAAAAAAACACTAACCAAATGACTAAAATACCCTTTTTATTATTTTTTTTACAGTTGATAATCTCTCGATAAACTAAGAACAGTAAGTCTAAAATTGAGAAATGCATAATAAATTCTCTATTAGAATTCTTGACTAATAATTTGAAATATATTTTATTTTTCTTCAAAGCAAACGACACATAATATGAGAAGAAGGAAATATAACAGGTTGCCCCCCCTGCATGTTGGCTCATTCGACCCTACACTCAGTGATAAATATTGGGTTGGTCTTCTGCTGTCACATGTCTTTTTTTTGTATTTTTCTAAAACGCCTACAATAGTTGGGGAATATATTATAAAATACAAAAAATGACACATGGCAGCAGAAGACCCATGGGTCCTGCAAATATATCGAATCATTTCCCAGTCGCATCAATGCCCTAGTTTGCTACATTTCTTCAAAAGAAAAAAAAACCAATTAACAATTGTGTGGGAATCGTTGAGAAATACAGGTCGACAATAATGGTGAAAGGTAGCAAGAAGAAGACAGGTAGTTTCTTATATACCCATCGCTCCCCTCGACGTCTATTAACCTAATTTATGTACATTTACCACATAATTTCTATTTTTTGCACCCTTCTCAGCGACTCCGAAGGACAAATCGAAGTGTCCTACATAAACGGTATGCAACGGTACGCAACGACCATATGCGACGGTTCGGAATTCTTCCATGGTTGATCAGTCAAAAATGGAGTTTGTAAACAAGCTTGTTTTTTAGATCTACAGATCTATGGTCGCACTATTTGTTGACTCATAAATATTTGTTTCCTATGAAATTTGTTTTATCAGAGTCCACAACAAAGAAGAGATCATTGTTGTCGAAAAACAAAAAATATTATAGTCATCTACACTCAGAGTCAACTATAAAATCGGATAGTTCACTATATTGTTCCCAAAGTCAACTATAAAAATTAGATAGTCAACTATAATTTTTACGATGTCAACTATAAAAAATTGGTAGTTAACTATATTGTTGTCAGAGTCAACTACAAAAATTAGATAGTCAACTATAATTGTTCCGATGTCAACTATAAAAAAATTGGCAATTAACTATAATATTTCCATTAATTCACTATATTATTTTTCAATTTAAGATACTATGGTGTTATAAAATTGAATACTCATGATAAAAATCTCATCTCCGGTGAAAACATGAATTTCATAGAATAGAAAATAGATTGATTTAAACAAAAAAAAAGATGAGATATAGAAGAAAAGGTAAAGTAGTGAGAAGAAATAGAGAAAAAAATGAAACAGAAACAGATGAGAAAAGAGGAAATGAGGGAAGAGAAAGAAAGAGAGAGAAGAGAGAAAAGGAGAGAGGAAAAGAGGGAGAAAAAGATACGAGAAGAGAGGAAGTCGGGGAAGAGAGAGAGGAGAGAGGAGAGAGAAGAAGAGATACGAGAAGAGAGGAAGTTGGGGAAGAGAGAGAGGAGAGAGGGGAGAGAAGAAGAAGAAAAAAAAAATAACACGTCAAAAGTGAGGAAAAAAAAGGAAGGGAGATAAATGAATGGAGAATATAAAATGACGGATAAGAGATAAATAAGGAGAAGAGAGAGAAAGTAGGAGAAAAAAATATGGGAAAAAAGGTATAATGGGCATAAACATAAGCTTAGGGGGTCACACAATTCAGAAAATATTAAATGAGTTTGTTTACAAATGGTCAATTATAAATTGGGCCCAAATTATATTATTTTACCCAACAAGTGGGTTATCCCTCATTTTCCCTTATTATTGGTTTTTTCTTAATTTTATTATATATTCTAGTGTATTTGCCCCATTAAAAAATACCCAGTTTCAATAATAAATTCATAATCATATTATATTTTAGTTTGTAGCTATTTTCCATAAAATATTAAAATTAATGGCTAAAGACTACTTAGATTCATAAGATTAATTTCTCCTATTTTCTTTGTCTATTCAAATTGCTATTTAAAATTTTAACTAGTGGAACTCGTCTAAATATGAAATTTAATGATTTATACTATGCTACATCAGGTGAACTACACCAGGTAGATATTTACCATTAGTAAATATATAAATATTTACACACACTTTGGTATGTAGATCAACAGTAAAACTCCACCAAATATAATATTTACCGGGTGTAGCATAGAAATAATCATATTTAATGGTCTTATTGTTCCACCGTGAGTTTAGACCATCTTTACAAAATTGGAAATCTTTGGTTCAACATTTTAAATATTAATCACAAAAAGTTGCATAAATTGTATCATACAACATTTTGTGCTGAAATACATAAATGAACTCTTAATAAAATTGCATAATTTTGATTAAAGTCTCTAATTTAACAGCACGTATAGAACGACTTGACAATTGACATTGCCGCACTCAAAGTTATACATTATTAGTATTTTGGAGTGTAGTGATAATGTAATAAACTTGCACATAAATGAGTATTTGGACTATATGCGAGGATATTATTATTATTTTTTGTTCTTTTCCTTTTCTTTTAAAGTACGTTGGAATTGATCATCAACTTGTCATAATGAAGGGTTGTGATGCTAGTGAATTTAAGAAGTACCAGCTAATCAACTAATTCGACGATCCACGTACGTAGGATTGAGCACATGCTAATAACAAACTAACCAACTAAGCTGAGGTGAAGCTCACTCTGGTTGGCTGAGGGAGATCAAGGCATGTGATCTGACAATTTGGAGGAGAAGCTGACTTCTGGGAGATATATAAAGAGGAAGGAGCAACTGTATTTGGTTAGATTAAGAGAGAGAAACAAAATACATTGTAATCATAAGAGAGAGGGGTAAGAAATCAGAGAGAGAAGAAACTGTGAACTCTGATGTGTTGATCTTGTTGTATTTATTGAAAGCTGTAAACTCTTGTTGATTCATAGTGAAATAAAGATGCCGCTTCCTCCATTGATTGTGTTTTAATTTGAGTTGAATCATCCTATTTATAGATTCATGTTTTCGTGCTAGGGTTCATTCAAAATTAGGATTTTCTATTTTGCCTTATTATGTGTATGATCATTGCTTGATTGTAGTTTGATCTGAGTGTTTCTTTGAGCTGAAATGTTAATCTTCTTGTATTTTTTTTCGCCAAGGAAATGCGTATCAACAATAGTATAATTGTTGAGTGTATATTTTACACTCAATGTATACTTTCTTACGAGGATTTTTGTATACTTTTATTGATTTAATGATGCTTAATGAGTGCTTTATTGTATTTTAGGTACAACTTGACGATTTGGGAGTTGCAAGGACGAAACAAGCCAAAAAAGGTCAAAAAAAAGGGGCAAACATGGAAGAAAACAAAAATATGTTGAAAATTGGTCCGCGCGGCCGTGCCAATTTTAGCCTATTTTTGGCGCGGCCGCGCCAATTGCAGATTTTGGACAGAAGGTTTCGGCGATTCTCGCGGAGCCGTGTGAGAATTACACTGATTTTCGCGCGGCCGCGCCAAAACACGGTGGAGACAATTTTGGACTTTAAATCACACAAGGAAACCTAAATCATCTACCAAGTTGGGACATCTATCTAAGGGCAAACCAAGCACGAATTAAAGAACTTTTGAACACAATCTTAGAGGAAGAGGAGCGAGAGAGCGAAGAAACGAAGACGGAGAATTGACAAATCTTCATCATAATTCTTCTTTCACCTATCTTTTCTTAATCTAGGACTTTTATTACTTTTATTATGTTTGTCGTTAAGAGTAGCTAAGTTTTTAATCTAGGATTTTGTTGGAACCCTATGTGGGGATGGTGAACACGTTTTCTTGAGATTATGCAATTATGATTTTATGATTATTTCTTCTACTTGTTATGATTGTTAGTGCATGAACTTGATCAATTTATGTGATTTATCTGTGATTATTGGGATTGACTCGACAGAGCTATTTTGATAATTAGACGGTAAGTAGAAGAACCTTCGAGTAGTTTTCACCGGATGAGTGTGTCAATTGCATGTGGTGTCGTAGACATACAGATATCACCTTAGGTAGCCATTTACGAGACTTGTTTGTTAATGTTTAATTCATAATTGGTTTGCATAGACATATAGTGAACTTTTTATGAATAATAGAATCATAATACACGCGACAGCGGGTTATGAGTAAATTAGTGTCTCGGGTTATTAATCATGAATCATATATTTCATAATTGAGGGTTTTGGGTGAGCAATTCTTGCATAGGGGGAAGATAAAATCCTAGGTCCGTTTTTATTGATATTTTCTCGTGTTTAATTGCTTTCATAATTAGTTTAATTATTTAGTTGATTAAATTTGACAACTTTGCGTAGGTTGGATAAAAATCATAGTTGTTAGAATTTGGTACTTAGGATTAGGTAATTTGAGTATTCCCTGTGGGATCGACATCCGACTCTCACGAGTCCACTTTTACTACTTGTTTGCGATACGTGCACTTGCGTGTTAGGTATTTAGCCCCAACAAGTTGTTGGCGTCGTTGCCGGGGAATACGGCTAAATTATCTACTTATCCTAATATTAAATTTGAGCAATTTTTCTTACTTCAGCCGTTTTTATTTATTTTATTTAATTATTTTATTTGCTTATTTTATTTTTACTATTTTTGTATTAGGTACTTTTTATGCGAAGAGGACACGACATGAAATTGCTACCTCTTGATCCCGAAATTGAGCGAACGTTTAGGCACGCCAGGAGAAATCAACGGTTAGCTCAAAACATTCCCGCAACAATGGAAGAAGAAAATAATCGTAGGGGAGATGACCAAGGGCGCCTACCCAATGCAGCTCATTAATCCACCACCTCGTCAACGAGCATTGCATGAGTACACCGTTCCGACACTCAATGGGTTTCAATCAAGCATCCAGCAGCCCCCCATTGAAGCCAACAATTTCGAAATTCGCGCGGGACTCCTTACTATGCTCCAAAACAATGGGTTGTTTAGCGGATTAGCTCATGAAAACCCGCATCTCAACTTGGTCAACTTTCTCGAAACGTGTGATTCGAATAAGATGCACGGAGTATCACATGAAGCACTGCAACTCCGCCTGTTCAAGCACTCTTTACAAGGAGCAGCCCGAGAATGGTTACAAACTCGTGCACCGCACTCCATCTCGTCTTGGCCCCAACTAGCACAACTTTTCATGAACACATACAACTCCCCAACAAAAAATGAGAGAATCCGGAGAGAAATACAAAACTTCATACAAGAAGCCGGTGAAGCGCTATTCGAGACGTGGGAGCGGTTCAAACAATTAATTCGGAGATGCCCGAATCACGGACTTCAAGAGTGGCGGCAACTTCAAATATTTTATGATGGACTGCAAGATAATTCGAGAACGGTGCTCGATTCAGCAGCTGGCGGTATGTTCATGAGCTTGACCTATGATGAAGCTTACGAACTTTTGGAGCGAATTGCAAGGAACAAATACATGCGGGCATCAGAGCGGTCAAATAGCGGAACCAAGAAGACGGGAGGAATTTTGGTGGTGGATGGGGTCACCGCAATCACTGCCCAGTTAGAAAAGCTATCAAAGCAAGTAGCAGCTTTGCAGACTCAGCAAGTCCATGCAGTCCAAGTTCCCGACCAGTGCTTAGAAGAAACGGAGTCTCTAAATTACGTGAATGATACCAACCGACAACAGAGGAACCCGTACTCCAACACTTATAATCCGGGATGGAAAGACCACCCCAACTTTGGATGGGAGGAAATTAGCAAGGACAAAGGCAAGCACCACCTCAAGGTGGAGATCTCGCAAATATCTTCGCTCAATTTATGACATCCACTCAAGCTTCCATCCGCAATTTGGAAACACAGATCGGTCAACTTGCAACCCAGCTAAACGCGAGGCCATCGGGAGCACTGCCGTCAAATACAGAAGATCCTCGGAAGAACAACATCGAGCAGTGCAACGCTGTAAGTTTAAGGAATGGGAGACAATTGGAGGAAGCCCCACAAAAAGAG
Source organism: Erythranthe guttata (assembly GCF_056151865.1). Taxonomy (NCBI): domain Eukaryota; kingdom Viridiplantae; phylum Streptophyta; class Magnoliopsida; order Lamiales; family Phrymaceae; genus Erythranthe; species Erythranthe guttata. The sequence continues at coordinate 9,204,236 of NC_142534.1, read as the reverse complement.
AAGCAAAACACGGTAATCGAGAAGCCGAGCGTGATAGGGGAAAAAGAATCAACTCACGAAGAACCACTATCATCCACAGTGAAATCACGAGCCCCTCCAATTCCATATCCTCAAAAGCTTCTAAAGAAGAAGCTCGATGCCGAATACCAAGGATTTTTGGACAAGTTGAAGGAAATTCACATAAATATCCTGTTTATCGAAGCCCTTCAAAAGATGCCAAAGTGGGTGAAATTCCTCAAGGATCTCGTGACAAAGAGGAAGAAATTGCAAGGGAACGAGATGATCCAACTCACGGAGGATTGTAGTGCAATTCTTACACGGCCCCTTCCACAAAAACTCGGCGATCCAGGTAAGTTCACTATTCCTTGTACTATAGGAGGTAAAAATTTTAGATCGCTCATTGATTTAGGCGCTAGCATTAATCTTATGCCTTATTCCACTTATAAAAATCTTGGGTTAGGTGAGATTGAACCGACGGCTATAACTCTTCAATTAGGCGATAGGTCTTTAGTTTACCCAAAAGGTATTTTAGAGAATGTGCTAGTAAAAGTGAACAAATTTATCTTCCCAGTTGATTTTGTTATACTTGATATAGATGAAGATAGGGAGATACCTCTTATTTTAGGAAGACCGTTTTTAGCTACATCGAAAACTCTAATTGATTGTGCTAGTGGTGATCTTACAATGACGGTGCATGATCAAACGATAAAATTTAATGTTTTTAGTGCTAATAAAAATCCATGTGATAATAATGATTGTTTTGCTATTGATCTTATGGATTTTACAAATCATAAAAATTTTGATGTTTTAATCTTGGACCATGGGAAAGCATCTTTGAGTGCAGGAGATGATGGCGGAAACGGGAGTCGGAAAGAGCAAGTTTATTTGATGAACTCAATTTCAACTCTTCCGAGAGATAGTCAAAAGAGTTGGGGTTTTAAAGACGATGTTGGCAAGCCTCATGACATCAAGAAGAATAAGCGAACCAGTCGAAAGAAGAATCGGATCAACCCATTTACTCAAGAATTCCTCCAAAAGGAAGTAAGGAGATGGGTTCAAAAGCTAAGGAATTGAAGAGCAGGAACAAAGTCTGGCTGAAGACTATAAACTTAGTGCTTCTCGGGAGGCAACCCGAGATTTTTGTTTTTTATTTATTTTTCTTGTTTTATTTTATTTATTTATTTTATAAGCATGCGAGCTAACAATTTAAGCATATTCTTAATTTTCAGGACCAAAAATCGGGAGCTCATACGGCCGTCCCAAAACAAGGCTAAATTTCACACGGCCGTGTGAAAAATCGGGGAAGCTACTGTCCGATTTTTGCTTGGGGCGCGGCCGCGCGAGAAAAACACTATAATCTCACACGGCCGTGCGAGGAACAGACAACTACTGCCCCAATTTTGCAATTCGCACGGCCGTGCGAAAATCAGTTCAAAACTGACACGGCCGTGCCAGATGGACAGAAGCACAATAAAAGGCAAAAATTTCAGTAGCCCAGACATGGCCAAGACGACTAATTCAGGTGTATTCTATTCTTAAATTACGTGCTAATTACATTGAGGGCAATGTAAATTTTAATTTTGGAGGTGGAAAATTACTTGCTTTAATTTTTTAGTTTGCATGCCTTAGTTTTTTTTAATTGAGTTATTTTATTTTAGTTATTGCTTTCGAAAAAAAATGTGTTTGAGATAAATGCTTCGATGAATCATGATGATGAAAGATGGTCGATGTTTAATGGTGAAATTGCTTGCTTTATCTTGATTTTGATCGAATTTTGGTGAGCTTTTGATTCAAAGTGTCGTAGGAAGGAGTCATTGTTAGGAATCTCGAATTATGCGTTGCTTTGGTTGAAAGTTTTGTGTTTTAAAATTTGAGTTAATTGATGCTATATCATATGCTATTCGGTTTTAGAACTTGCCTTAGGAATTTACAAAGTGAAATATTAAATTCTTGAGCAATTTGGGAAGTGATTTGGGCCATCTTTGAACCGTTTGAGCCTTTCAAGCCTACCTTTAAATTTTTATCATTCGGACCTTGATTGAGCCTTGGAGAAACGGTGTTCTTTCTTTTAGCCAATGTGTATAAGGTAGAATAAATGGAGATTCTTGAAAATTTACCCTTTGGAGTTCGGTTGGAAAATTTTATAAGGTCATTCTTCTTCCTCTTTTTTTTATTAAAAAAAAAAATGCGAAAGTTATATATAAATATATTTATATATAAAAATAAAAAATAAAAAATAAAAAAATAAAAAAAAGAGAGAAGAAGAAAGAGAGAGAAGAAGAAGAGACTAGAAGGGAGATGAAAGGACTAGTTGTTGAATTTATTTTTTGAAAGCTCGATCCATTGTCTTAAGAGCAAAAGTGGAGACTTTTGAACTCTTAAGAATCGAGTTGATTAAAAAGTTCTTAGAGGTGAATTCATTGTTTCAAACGTCTATCATTCAAAATTTGGCGTAATCACCTCAATTCAAGAAGCATAGCCACTTTTACCCATACTTTCTACCTCGAACCAAAAAGCCTAACATTTGAAAGCCAAAAAGTCCCAATAATCCCAATAGCTCAGTTATTTGATACTAGCCTAGTAAAGAAATTTGGTGAGTCTTTGGAGTTGAATATTATTATGTAAGTATAAATTTTCTCTATTGTTAATTTGCAAATATGGGATACTTGAAGCGATAGCATGGCTTGTGTTTTTTGGCAAGGGTGACTGAATACGTATCTTTGAATTACGAGCTTGTAATTTTTTTAGAATTGTCATGATAATTGCAAGTTCTGAAAACATGAAAGTTGATAATTAATCTATGGGATGAGAGGCATTTGTTGAAAGTGTTGCTTTGAAAGTTGCTAGTTTTTGCTTGAGGACAAGCAAAAGTTCAAGTTTGGGGGTGTGTTGAGTGTATATTTTACACTCAATGTATACATTCTTACGAGGATTTTTGTATACTTTTATTGATTTAAATGATGCTTAATGAATGGTTTATTGTATTTTAGGCACAACTTGACGATTTGGGAGTTCCAAGGACGAAACGAGCCAAAAAAGGTCAAAAAGGGGCAAAAACGGAAGAAAACAAAAATATGCTGAAAATTGGTCCGCGCGGCCGTGCTAAATTTAGCCTATTTTTGGCGCGGCCGCGCCAATTGCAGATTTTGGACAGAAGGTTTCGGCGATTCTCGCGCGGCCGTGTGAGAATTACACTGATTTTCGCGTGGCCGCGCCAAAACACGCTAGAGACAATTTTGGACTTTTAATCACACAAGGAAACCTAAAATCATCTACCAAGTTGGGACATCTATTTAAGGGCAAACCAAACACGAATTAAAGAACTTTTGAACACAATCTTAGAGGAAGAGGAGCGAGAGAGCGAAGAAACGAAGACGGAGAATTGACAAATCTTCATCATGATTCTTCTTTCACCTATCTTTTCTTAATCTAGGACTTTTATTACTTTGATTATGTTTGTCGTTATGACTAGCTAAGTTTTTAATCTAGGATTTTGTTGATACCCTATGTGGGGATGGTGAACCCATTTTCTTGAGATTATGCAATTATGATTTTATGATTATTTCTTCTACTTGTTATGATTGTTAGTGCATGAACTTGATCAATTTATGTGATTTATCTGTGATTATTGGGATTGACTCGATAGAGCTATTTTGATAATTGGACGGTAAGTAGAAGAACCTTCGAGTAGTTTTCACCGGATGAGTGTGTCAATTGCATGTGGTGTCGTAGATATACAAATATCACCTTAGGTAGCCATTTACGAGACTTGTTTGTTAATGCTTTATTCATAATTGGTTTGCATAGACATATAGTGAACCGTTTATGAATAATAGACTCATAATACACGCGACATCGGGTTATGAGTAAATTAGTGTCTCGGGTTAATAATCATGAATCATATATTTCATAATTGAGGGTTTTGGGTGAGCAATTCTTGCATAGGGGGAAGATAAAATCATATGTCCGTTTTTATTGATATTTTCTCGTGTTTAATTGCTTTCATAATTAGTTTAATTATTTAGTTGATTAAATTTGACAACTTTGCGTAGGCTGGATAAAAATCATAGTTGTTAGAATTTGGTACTTAGGATTAGGTAATTTGAGTATTCCCTGTGGGATCGACATCCGACTCTCACGAGTCCACTTTTACTACTTGTTTGCGATACGTGCACTTGCGTGTTAGGTATTTAGCCCCAACAACAATCAAACTCATATATTGAATCTTCCACAACCAGTGAATTTCGTTTGTGTATCGATATTCCGAAACCAAATTAAAATGTCCCGATTCAGTCCAAACTTGACTTGCAAAATCAGTTAAGTGGTGTTTGCAAATGATTATTTAAAAGAAGAAGTTAGTGATTGTGATTTAAGTTAGTTTTAAGTGCTTATTTCTAAAAGTTGGGGGTGTTTGCAAATATTTCGGAAAATGAACTAAAATTGAAAAAGCAGGATTAGGGGTGCTTTTAAAAAAATAGCTTAAAGCAGATTATTTTAAGAGAAGCAAAAGCAAAAGTTGATTTTGCAAACACCTAAAAACAGATTATGAGCAAAAAAAAAACCGCATAATCACTTTCAAAAAGCATTTGTAAACACCACCTTAGTAATAAAGCAAGAAAACGGTTACATGTGCGAGAACGAGGTTGATCGAGAAATTCATATAATCCATCCCCAACTTGTACATGTGCTTCAAAAGCTATATGCCCCCTCAAAATAGTTTTCGACCAACAGTTTTTACCAACTTAATAAAAACAAAAGGAGAATTCTCAGTTCTCGAACCCAAAAAAATGGAGTAAAAATCAATATTTGATTCTCCAAAAAACAGATGAATGTTCGTCATCAATAGCATACTTGAGCTCAGATGACATGTGTGCTATCTCCTCACATGCATTCAACTTTGTCCTTAGAAATGGAATCAGATTCTTGTATCTCGTTTGCTTTTTCTCCAGCACTCGATTATACGCATATAGTCCAAGAAACAAAACTTCCGCCCTTTTCACTTCATATTTCGGACGAAAAGCAATATCAACTCCACTAAACGAATACATCTTCTTCTCTATGAACTGTCTCGTGCACCTGCATTTGTGATCAAATAAAAACAAATTTAAAAAAAAATAAAAAAAAAAAAATTATTCATCTGCACGCACCCACATGGATGTGTGTTTTTTGTGATTAGAACTGCAAGAAAAAATTGTGATGTTTTAGTACCTTACAGAAGCGACGATGGCGTTGGTGATGAATTGCGGGGTGAATTTAGGTAGAATCGAGAGGTTTGAGAGATGGCAAACGAATTTGATGGCACAAAGAAGAAAGATTTGGTAGATGTTGAGCCTGACGACCCCTGGCGAATTGACGTTGGAATCGTAGAAGAGAGGATGGCATTTGTTCGACATATAAGCACGCAGCTTTGATTTCAACTGTTCGCCTACTTTACCTTGACGACTCACTGTTAGAGTTGAACTCAAATGAAAATCGAGATACCTGCAAAGACAAAAATTCGAGCATTATTATATAAAGCCAGCTCAAGAATTTAATATTTGATTCAGACAAGAAAGAAACATGCAAGAAGACGATGAAATTAAGGAAGAAGATATAACAACCTTGTGTAGTCCGCTTGAATTTCTAACGTGGAGCAATTGACAAGCACTCCACTCCAACGAAGAAACGAGACGCCATCTCGGCCAACATATGGTCTACTACTTGACCGGCATTCTTGCCCGTTTTTCATTTTAAAATTCAGACCGTACTTGTCCTTATTCATATAGCAGTTGTAATCACGAAACCCTCTGTCCACACAGGAGAAGTACATAGAAGCCTGTTTCTCCGAAGTCGATATGAAAAGGAAGTCGTCGATGAACCTAAGCAGAATATATTCGCAACCGCATGCAAACTTTTCTTTTCCATTTTTGCCCCCCGCCGAAGATGAAGCACCATTGGTCTCACGAGCTTTCTCGATAAACGGGTAGACTACGTTCCTTTCCATGTGGCCGTAATAAAGCGAGCAGAGGAAAGTACACAAAACGCTACCTTGAGGTATACCAACATTCTGCAAGTAGAATTTCTTATTGCCGCACCACGTTGCGTTTTATGTGCTCTTTCAGAGTTGTGTTAATGTCTGCTTTTCGTATTGTTCGGTCGAGTGCCTGAAACGACATACATAATGAAACTATACAAGATATTGATGTCAGCACTCATTTTTTATGCAATAACTAAATTAAAACCAATCAATTTTGAAGTAATAATTCGGAACCAAAACTCTGTAATAAATTAATGATCAGTACATAGGGGAGGAATTATTATCATAACTAGAGGATTTTCCTGCCGCAAAAACTAAAAAATAACATTTCTCAAAGAAATCGAAATATATAAATAATTACTTTTTTGCTAATAGAAATCGAAATTATTGTTCCACGTGCAAGCAAATGAAAAGATCAATGACGCAGGAAATATCGAATTTTGAAGGTTACCTTATTAACGAGAACGCCATCCAAAGACTTTGGAGGAGGAATTGATTTGATTTTGCCAGACGATACGGTAACAAAGTCTTGATCTGCTAGTGCCAGAGTATGGTGGACCTTCAACGCCTTCTTCGTGCAGAAAACCTGAGTGAACTTTTCGAGAGCGTATTCATCGTCCGATAAGACATCCTCCATCACACTAAGCAGTTTATCGTGATTCACCGAATCGAAAGCTTTCGACACGTCAGAAACCACAATGAATACCCTCGGCATTTTCG